>NC_045741.1:5922262-5964762 GCF_008692095.1 Etheostoma spectabile
CTACAAACTACTATTTTCTGTGACTGTTATTGCCACTCTTCATTTTAACCCCAACCGGCCGTCAGACACCGCCCACCAAGAGCCTGGGCCTGGGTCTGAGCCTGGGTCTGAGCCTGAGCCTGGGCCTGGGTCTGGGCCTGGGTCTGAGCCTGGGTCTGGGCCTGGGCCTGGGCCTGGGCCTGGGTCTGGGTCTGTCCCAGGTTTCTGCCTAAAAGGAAGTTTTTCCTCGCCACTGTGGCCCTGTTGCTGCTCTGGAGGGAACTACTAGACCTGTTGGGTCCTTGTAAATTATAGAGTGTGGTCTAGACCTGCTCTATCTGTAAAGGGTCTTGACATAACTCTTGGTATGAACACCCATAATTCAGCTTTTTCTTATAACCTTCCTGGTGGTGGAGGCGCAGAGTAAAAGTCCTCGTTAAAATCTGAAGGGGTAGAAATGTGATCAGGAAATACCACGGCCTTTAGGATTGTCACATTTCTGCTTTACAAGTGGAAATCATGGCCCAAAAGTCAGACAATTAACGAAAAATCCTCCTGTTGAGTCCATAAAGGTCTGGGGCAGCTTTCACGGAGATTAGGCCGTTAAGTTTTCAAGATCAATTATCGTGGATCGACGTGTTGCTAAAAACGGACACCTAGGCTTTATGATGGAAAAGGGGAAATGTCAAGAGACCATCATCCAGATTCATCTTGTAGGATTCACTGTCATCTAAAACAAATGGCAAGGCAGTGGAGGCAGAGGCTGCTGAGATTAACGCTGCAACAATTACACGATTTAATCCAGTTGTTGATCATCGGAAATCACATTGTCGACCATTTTATTAATGGAATAGGTCATTGATTGAATAAAAGGTTCCATCTTCTCTAGTGGGATCTTCTGAAGCTCGTCTGAAATGTTGGATTTGAGGAACTGAAATCCACAAAAGTTTGACAGTTTCTAAAATGTTGTAGATTCAATTTTTGTCGGATTTGTTTGACTAGTTCTTTCAGCACTAATGTCATATTATATGCCCTATTTATTGTAATAATTTGCCTTTAATTCGCCTTGTATATTGTGATAATTTGCCTTTAATTCGCCTTGTATATTGTGATAATTTGCCTTTAATTCGCCTTGTATATTGTAATAATTTGCCTTTAATTCGCCTTGTATATTGTGATAATTTGCCTTTAATTCGCCTTGTATATTGTGATAATTTGCCTTTAATTCGCCTTGTATATTGTGATAATTTGCCTTTAATTCGCCTTATATATATTGTAATAATTTGCCTTTAATTCGCCTTGTATATTGTGATAATTTGCCTTTAATTCGCCTTGTATATTGTGATAATTTGCCTTTAATTCGCCTTGTATATTGTAATAATTTGCCTTTAATTCGCCTTGTATATTGTGATAATTTGCCTTTAATTTTCCTTGTATATTGTGATAATTTGCCTTTAATTCGCCTTATATATATTGTAATAGTTTGCCTTTAATTTTCCTTGTATATTGTGATAATTTGCCTTTAATTTTCCTTGTATATTGTGATAATTCGTTCATCCCGGCCGCTGTCAGACTCCTGATGATGTTGTAGTTTCTCTTCCTTTCTTTTCCATTCACTCCACACACTCTCTCTATATCTTTTAATATCTGTATTTATATTTTTTACTTACTTTTTCAATGGTATTTATGGTCACAGGTAAATATAATTTATATTATGGTTACCTATTTTTGCTTTATTACTTTAATTACATATTCAATTAAATTTTAACGTCACTTACTTACACTGCAATGTTGAATATTGTTTCTTGTACTACGGCAACCGCACTTTACTTTACAAAACCTTTATTTAACGCCACTTTACTTCAGTCTACCCTCTGCTCAGTGGCTGCTGTTTGCCTGTTTGTTTGTGTGTTTACTTTTTTTTTTTTTTTTTTTTTTTTTTTTTTTTTTTTTTGCTTTTACTGTAGAAAATGCCGCTGTACTAAGGGGATTTCCCCGCTGTGGGATGAGTAAAGTATCATCTAATCTAATCTAATAAATGGGGGAATGAAATGGGAAGGCAGGTTATGAATAGGTGGGTAATAAGTGGATCATGATCATAATCATTCGTTGCTATGGTAGGTGAGAGACGGTGTTGCTAAGTGGATGGATTGGCGGATTTAAGGATTGATAGATGGACGGACCAATAAACATCATCATCCTTAGGACTCTTTTTTTAACCCTCGTGATGTCCTCGGCCCATTTTCAGTTTTTTCATCACAAAAAAATGGACCTTCGAAATAAGCTGAAAACGTCAACATTAGAAATATCAAATAACTTTGGAGAAAACATCCAAAAAAGCACCTACAACACTATAAAAAGTGACAAAAATGTCAGATAAAGCGATAACTTTTTTTTTTAACCCTTATGTTGTCTTTCCATCAAAATTGAAAATCAACACTTTTGTTGAGGCTTTCAATTTTGTTTGGAAAGTTTTTTTTTAAACGTTTTTTTCCTTTATTTTTTCAACACTTTTGACACTTTTTCCCCCAATGTTTGTCACTTTTTTTGACATTTTCAACACAACGTAACGCTAACTTATTAACTTTAGTTTTACAGTTATTGCTGGAACTTATGGTTGATAAACCTAATTTATTGGAAATTATACCTAATGTTTGAGTTAGAAAAGCAGAAATTAGGAATTATGAACTAAAATTAAAGGAATGGATGTTGATGATAATCGACTGGAATATGTCAACTTTTACTCAATACTATTTCAACAACACTTCCATTTGTTTTACAATGCTAAAAATAGAATAAGACCCAAAATATGAAGTAGAGTTTGTACTTGGCAAAGAGCGTTGGAATCAATCATGTTATTTTGGGAATTAAAAAGAACATTGATATAGGACAACATGAGGACAACATGGGGCAACATGAGGACAACATGAGGACAACATCGAGACAACATGGGGACAACATGAGGACAACATGAGGACAACATGAGGGACAACATGAGGGCAACATGAGGGCAACAGAGGACAACATGAGGGACAACATGAGGCAACATGAGGGCAACATGAGGGCAACATGAGCAACATAGGGCAACATGAGCAACATGAGGACAACAATGAGGACAATGAGGACAAACTGAGGACAACATGAGGCAACATGAGGACAACATGAGGGCAACATGAGCAACATGAGACAACATGAGGGCAACATGAGGACAACATGAGGGCACATGAGGATTTAAAGTTGACGGGAAGACAACACAAGGGTTAAACAAGATATGAACCCCCCCCCCCCCCCCCCCAACCGAACCTTTGCTTACTGTAATTACATGTGCAGTTCAGTGATGAGGACGCGTCTGTCCAGCACTTCCTCTTATAGCTTTGGTCGGATATGGCATACAGCCTGGGGTCAGAGGTCACTACTCCATCAGGGGTCTATCAGGCTGCTCTGATGGACCGAGGATGGGGGGGCAGAGTGCGTTTTTAAAGACCAAACTGAGAGCAGAACTCCTCCACTTGACCTCTTGACCGTGAGAGGTCGAACAGATAGCGGCCGTGTTTAGCTTTTAGGTCGCTCGCTTGAGGTGGAAAGGGGGTGTGAAAGTCGGGGGGGGGGGGGGGGGTACTGCTTTCTATTTGTAGCTCTCTATCGTTTCCATTACATGGAAATGAGATTGTGAGGATGTGAAGACGGAGGGGGTTAAAGGCCAAGTAACGGGCTTCAGGCTGTTCTTAGAGAAATACAAATGGCCGGGCAACACAAAGAGCAAAGCCATAAAACAGATTTGTTCAAGACGAGGGCCGTTAGCACGGAGGGCTTAAGGGTCTGAACCGATTGTGCTGCAATGCATCTGAGGGGTGGGGGTAGAGCTTTAAGGGTGGGGTTTAACTGTTTATCGTTTAGGGTTAATCACAGAGTGTAGATGTGTCTGTAAGGTTTAACTACAGGGTGAAAATGTGTGACTGTATAAGGTGTGGTATGTCTGACATGTAGACAAGCCACTGCCTTGCATATCACACTGTTCACATGCTTTTACTCTACAAACTCTACTCTAATTCAGGGGTTCCCAAAACTTTCAGCCCACGACGCCCAAAGTAACGGTGCAAGTGACTTGCGCCCCCCCCCAATATAAACGTATCTAAACATTGCGCGCAACCGCGCACGTACTATAGGCGTGAAAATCAAAAGAGCTGTTCACTTTTTAGTTATTTGCTTGGTTTTATTTTAAATTTAGCCACTAGTTTTATACTGTACATCCATGGGTGAGGCTCCAGGCCCCTGACTTTCAGCTGATTGGACGAAGGTGTCACATGGGTCTTGCTTCCCGTGAATAGCAAACCACTGTCATGGCGGCTCGGACGGAGTCAGGGGGGGTTAGCCTCTCCTCTCACAGCGTAGCTCCTACGGCGCCATTTTAATGCTACGAAGCCATCACCCACCGTTAGCATCCCATTGACCGCCATTCATTTTTACGTCACTTTGACAGCGAATAACTTTACATTTTAAGTGTTTATTTGTTTATATCATTGCTTGCAAAAAAACTACCCATGCTGTTTGAGCGAGGTACATGTTTCTGAACGTCCTCTGTCTTCAGTCTCCAGGTGAGCTGTCCAACATCTGCACGGCTTTCTACGTCACTAGAGACGAGGTGGCTAACCGTAGCATGCTAGCGCTAGCATGCTAGCTCGTTCTCAATGGAAAAACACTGCTACAACACACACCAGTTGACCATAATCTCCAAAAGAACTACTTCCTGTCCCTGTTGTGTCCCTGGTCTAGAAGAAGTCCCCCAGCTGATCCTGCCTTGGACTGACCAAAGCTGGAGAAAGAGTTATCAGCTGATGGGATCTTACCGAGCTACTGAGCATGTGCAGCTCCCAACAAAGATAGTATATAAGGGAGATGTCTCACTCTGGAGATAAAACAGAGACCTAGACACACAGGGTGAAAACAGGATCTGCAGCAATGTGCAGTACTACAAGAATATGGTGTTTTATGAAAGTGAAACCATGGAAACCTATTCTGGTACAACCTCAGAATACAGTTATGAACCTGAAAATGAGCATCACATGGTTGCTTTAAGCCAAAAAAACAATGTATTGAATGAATCGAATTTGAACCTGTGTGCCAGTGGCTTGTTGATCTTTACATTGTTGGTTAATTTTCTATCCTGACCTGGGACACATTCATACAGTTTGATAAAGTACTTATGGGACTTTAACTTATCATTGCACTTACAATAACAAGCCTCAATTTAGGTCATCCTGTACTACGTCTCATCTCCAGTAAGTTTTTCCTGTCACGGGGGGGGGGGAACTGAGCAGCCCCCCCCCCTCTGCAGAGAGCTAGGATTGAAGGAGTGAAACAGCAGCAGCTTCAGAGTAGGGCTGGGCGATATGGACCAAAAGTCATATCCCGATATATTTAGGCTGAATATCGATATACGATATATATCCTATAGAAGTTTTATTGAAACCAGCAATTTCAGTGAACAGTTTCAAAATCAAATGAATGTATAATTAAGTTTTCAGCTATATGCTCACCGGTGTGATGGTGAGGCTGGGGCAGTTAACTTGTGGCAGTGCCTCTCATGTGAAGTAGTTGTGACTGGGAAGCTCATATCTGGGGTCCATCGTTTTCAGTAGCCTTTTGAATCCGACTTGTTCCACAGTTACAATAGGGGCCATATCTTTAGCAATGTGATAGGACACGGCTTTAGTTATAGTACACCACTTGTCAGTCTTCTTTTCATAAGGCACACGGCGGGTAAATGAAGTTTGCAGTGAACTTTGTTTCGGGGCTGGAGCTTTTTCGGGTTGTCGATGGCTTGCGGCTGGGGCTTCTGCAGCGCGCAATTTCACACACTCTTCGTATTGCAGTTTGTGCCATGTTTAGGTGGTAAAAAAAAAAGGTTTTGTAGTGCTTCAACCCTGGCTGTATTTTGTTTATGGCACTTAATACAAGTGGATTTGTTGCTCATCTGATACTTGAATCAACCCTCCCAAATGACTGAGCCAACGTTTTTTCTTTTACTAACCAGTTCATCCTCGACGCTCCGCAGACGTTGTTGCTTCCTCCATGTTTGTTAAAGAGTGTCTATCCCGCCCTCCCCCCTCTGTGTATTAAAAAAAGAGAAGGGGGGGGGGGGGGGGGGCGCGGGGAGCAGTGCAGAGAGCGCCAGGGTCACTTGCTTGCCTGGAGGATCACAGTGTAAATTTGAACTATAATCGATATATGCGATATGGTCTAATTCCATATAGCATTAAAAAATATATCGATATATTTTTTATATCGATATATCGCCCAGCCCTACTTCAGAGTGAAAAACCCTTCCAGCGTACATTGCTGTTGAAATGTCTTCAGGTTGGCAGGACGGTTTGAGATGTTTAGCACCATCTCTCACTGTATGTTTTGTTGGTAACTTGTCCACACGTCTTCTTTTGTGCAACATGGAAACTGTCTGAGGTCACGTACGGGCACGAGGCTTCGTTGAGCATGTGAACCGTGTCACCCCTATTTACCAAATACCTAGCTGTTATTTTTATCTGTAAATTGCACGTATGTTCTAGCGTCTAGCTGCCATGGTTTCTCAGCATTTGTCTTCCTTTTGTTGTAAAGTGTGCGTGCGTGACTGAGGGATTCTTCCTGTGAAGCCTCTGTCAATGTTTACCACACAGAAGCTTTCCGTTCAACCTGGCGTTCTGGATCGCCGCTTAAATAACGAGCTGCGAAGACAGAAAATACACCCACTCAGGCTTAAATCTACTCTGGTTTTACAGCAGCTCTATTCAGAGCAACTTCTCAGTTTGAAATGATTCATGAACTACTTTATAGTCATGTTTTGATTTCTTATCATGTAGAAAGTTTGGTTTTTTTTCTTTAGTTTTGAGATTGCCGCGTCCAAAAGACGTCAATGCATTGTAAGTAAGCAGGAAATAGGGAACATGTCTTCTCAGAAACAGTCTCCCTGTTACTCTGGATAATGTGACACACTGTCAGCAGTTTTGTTTTGCAGAAGAAATAGTCCCTAAGGAATGAGGAGAATGGGAAACCTGCTTGTATTTCATTACCATGAAATTTGAGACACAGAGCACAGAGAGCATGTCAGGGAAGAATCGGCTCTAAATCCATGTGACAGCCATTTGGGTCGAAAGCAGACGCCACCCGATAGGAGCCGATCATCGTGCGTGTTGGTGAACCAGACAGGCTGATGGTAGCACGCGGCCTCGATAAGGATTCGGGATTTAATACACAGTCAGGAACAGACAGGCTTTTGTTTCTGGAAACCCGCCCGCTGCCGTTGGAGCTGTGAATGGACGCACTAATCCTGCTTCTCACACTGCAGCGTTCGGTGCACGTTGGGAACGGGCCGATTGCTCTGAAACCAGTTCAACAAACACGATGTTGAGGCCTGCTGTTAACCCTGCTGTTGTCCTTGGGTCAAATTTGACCCCTTTAAGAAATGTCTATATCTGAAATATGGATTTATTTTTAACCAAATTACCAACAAAAAATGGATTGGATTCTAAACAACACTCTTTGCAAATCTCTGACCTTAACTATTAGTGAAAATAATTCATAATTTCTGCTTTTTTAACTCAAATATTAGGTATAATTCTATACAAATGAGGTTTCTTGACCACGAATTCCCAAAAAAAAGCAGTGTAAAACAAGTAGTAGTAAGGTGGTGTTAATGAAAACAAAAACAAAAAAGTCTGAAAAATTGATGAAAATGTCAAATCTTTGTTTTTGACCCAGGAGGACAACACAAGGGTTAAAAAAAAGCGTGCAAGCTAATGTCGAAATAAGTAAAAAAAGGCCCGTGAGTGTCTAATTTTACAATCAGCCATCAGGTCTGCAGATATGAGATTTATTAGTAAGTTACTTCAACAATCCACACATTTTAAATTACAAATAAAAGTGGTGAAAAAACACGATGTTGTGCAAAAAAAAAATTCAAATTTGACCCGTTTTAAGTTTTTTTATCACAAAAAATGCGCGTTCGAAATAAGCTGAAAATGTCAACATCAGAAATATCAAATAACTTTGGGGAAAAAAAGCAGCCGCAACATTGAAAACGTGACAAAAATGTCAGAAAAAGCGTTAATATTGTTTCATGGTTGCCGGGGTTATATATTAAATCATAATCAGGGTGAATTGAGATTTTATTGAGCGTGTAGGCTTATGAGAATGTCAAAATAAGTTTAAAAAAAAAAAGGCCCATGAGTGTCTAATTTTACAATCAGCCATCAGGTCTGCACATATGAGATTTATTAGTAAGTTACTTAAACAATCCACACATTTTAAATTACAAATAAAAGTGGTGAAAAAACACGACGTTGTGCGCATCCACGTCGTTGCTGGTGCAGGACAAAAGAAGGTAAAATCTGCGTCATCTTGCTCCGGAAAATTACTTTAATAGTGCAAATAAGACTAAAACGCAAGAATTGTGGGCTAAAACTAGATGTTCTGATACCGATACCAGTATCTCGGATACTGCCTAAAACACTGGTATCGGGAAGTACTGGAGTTTATGCACCAGTCCCATACCACGTAATTAAGTCCAACATCTACTAAAAGTAGTTTATTTATGTGTTTTTCCCGTTATAACTGACTGTCAAACTGGATAAAAAAAGAAAGTTCCATACAGGGATAGTAGTATACAGTTGGTAAAACATAATAAAATATATGACACACTAGTACTGGATCAGTACTCGGTATCGGCTGATACGCAAGTTCAGGTATCGGGATCGGTATCGGGAAGAAAAACATGGTATCCAAACGTCATCCAAACATCTTCACACTCAAAAGTGCTTAATTTGGGGCACCCAGATAGCTCAGTGGGTTGAGCGGGTGCCCATGTACAGAGGCTTGCTCCTCGACGCAGCGGGCCCGGGTTCGAATCCAGCCTGTGGCCCCTTTGCTGCATGTCAACCCCCCTCTCTCTCTCCCCCTTTCACACATCTCTGTCTGCCTATCTAATAAAGGGAAAACACCCTGAAAAAGTAACTTTAAAAAAAAGTGCTTAATTTGGTCCTGAGCAGCACGACATGTGACACCATGACATGCAACGGTGGATGGTTCTACAACGGATAAGAGTTGTGGATGAGAAGCCAGTCAGCAAGTTCTTAAAGAGCTCGTGTAACTTACCTGACTAACAAGAAAAGATACTGCACGTGAATGACTTAATTTGACAACAAGGACATTTTGGCACAAGACTAAGACTACGTTGGAAATAGGTGACAAACTAACACCATTAAACAGAAGTTGAAGTTTGAAGCTACGCTTGAACGATTCGGTTTTTATTGATATCACGATTTCTCTGTCACCAAGTGTAATGTTTATTGCACACATGACCCATGACAAAACCAAACAAGTTGGTGTAGATTTTCTGTAGCACGTATAGCACATTGCGCATCAAAAACACATAATTTGTTTTTATTGTTTAAAAACATTAACAGTAAACATAGAGGCTCCAATGGAGCGAAGGGAGAGCCTTGCAGCTTTGTTTAAAACTCATTTAAGAAAGTAGTATGGGTCCAGCACGGGTCAAACGGAGGGGCAGCGGAGTTACACACGTCCTGTGTATGAAACGTCTGTATCGTCACTGCGCTGCATTTTTATGAACTATGATATTCTGGCCATGGGTCACATCTCTGGTCCAGGTCCAGGTCCTGGTCCAGAAATGGGTCATGTAACGCAAAAATTAAACCATATCCATATAAACAACATTGCAGCGGATGCGAGGACATTAGCACCGGTGTGTCCTAGAGGAAAAAAAATCTTCCAAAAATAAAAAAGTTATTTAAAAATGTAATCACTATCAGGGTAGATTGCGATTTCGGAAGGATTAAAAGTGCCGGCCTAGCTGCACCTGAAATGCACCTTGGGAGTTTTACCATAGATCCTGATTTTTTTCTTCATCTACTGATAATTTAACCAGAAGAGTCTCGATCCAAGGCTGGAATGCCTTTAACTGTTAGTCACCTCCCAATGTCGGGGAGTACATTAACCACGTGATTACTCCAGAATCCTGCACAGCACACCATAGACGACCCCCCCCCCCCCCAAGTTACCGCTCTATATCTTTAGGTTGTGGTGTGTCGGTTGGGCAAATTAATTCAGCATCCCGGTATATTCCAGGTCTCTTGGTGGCCTTTCAGACCAACGTGGTGGTAGTCCATCTACAGAATAGGAAGTCTAATGACACGTATAAGTCATACGGGGACAAACCAGGCTGCCTAGAGTGGTGTTTAATGGCTTCAACCTTAATCTATTTCTCCCCACTCAGCTTTTCTCTTTTGCTCATTAGCTTTATATATTTTCTGTCAGACCTTTTTCTTCATTGATCTCATAGACTTTCGTGGTTCTTTCCTGCTCTCTCTTAATCATAAACTACATTGGCTATATGTTGTGATGGTGCCCGGTGGAGGTCTGGCTCTCAGGATGATGGAGGGATTTTGCTCCTTCTTCTCCTCCTCCTCCTCCTCCTCTGGCCACGGTCGACTGAGCCTGCTGCTCTCAGCCTTGTGAAATATTGATAGCCCTGGGGTACCCAGACTAGGGGTGAGGGGGGGGGGGGGGGGGGGGGGGGGGGGGGGGGGGGGGGGAGGAAAACAAAGAAATTTCACTTTTCCTTCTATGGCAGGAGTGTCAAACATACGGCCCGCGGGCCAGAAGTGGCCCACCAGAGGGTCCAATCAGGCCCACTGTAATTCCTGTCATACAATCCAATGGTACAACTTTAATCTCAGAGAAGATTGGATTGTTTTTTTTGTAAATGTACGACTTTAATCTTAGAAATTAGAATAGAAGAGGGGATCACAGAATGTTACCCCTCTCTCTCCCGGGGCCGTAACATTTAGAAAGTAAAGTGGATGGAGTTCTTGATCTTTCTGGACTGGTTTGCTGCTCGGGCCCCCTTCAGATCCACACAGGGTCGTGTGGCCCATGACCTAAAATGAGTTTGCCACCCCCTGTTCTATGGCTTCAACCCTTGAACGCCCCTTCTCCTTGCAGGACTCATAGCTCAGCAGCTCTGGGTAATCTTGTCTTTTGGCAGAGAAACGGTGTCGAAGCCAAATGTGAATTCATGATAGGCGAGTGTGTAGAAGAAAGAGAGCTTTAACAAACCCAGATGAGGCTAAAGGATGACAAAATTACAGCCAATTAAAAGCAGTCAAGCAAATCTTTTTGGTTTAGGAGTTATTAAAAGTGTGGGGTTCACTGGAGGCGGACTGCAGTCCTGCCGGAGCCCCTTTGCGAGCGCGTGATTGGGTCGTGTTGGTTGGCGATGGCTTGTCTGCGGCTGCTCCAGACTAATGAAGACCGGAGGTCTCTGGCCTGCAGACGCTCGGTCAGGTGGCGCAATATCATCAAGGAGACAAATGAGATGGTGTCGGAGCTCAGCCAGGTAACACGAGGGCCGCTTCCCAATGAGCTACGAAACCTCCTCAGGATCACTCGGTTTTCATTTTCACGACTTAGCGCCTGGATTCAAGGGTGGAGGAACGTACCAATATACCTTTTTGAGAAGACTTTGTGTGGTTGTTTTTCTATTCCAGAGCGTGGTGAGACTGGCCAAGAATGTGGAAGAAGGAAAAGATAAATAGTTGACAACACACGTCTATTTTGTAGCTTTTTGGGGGCTTTTTGAGCGCATCGCATGTTCTTTCTTAGCCGATGGAGTTGCCTTGTGAGGGAAATTGGAAACTTTTAACCTTCAGTTCTTCAGGAGTACTTTACAAAGTGAAGAGAACCGTCTATGGCATCAACAAATTATCAACAATATCAGACTGCTGCTCCAATACGGATTCCAGATCTATTGCTGGCGGGGTTGTAGTCAAGACCACCTTTGTTGAGTCCAAGACAAGTGCAAGACCAGGACTAGTCGAGTCCAAGTCAAGACTGAGTCCGTAGAGGTTTGAGTAAAAAGTATAAAGATAACAGTAATAATAATAACAAGAAGAAGAACATTCGGCTATAAAAAGACATAAAAAAAACATCAACCATAAATGATCAGTCAAAAGTGTCAGTGTTATATGTTCTGAACTCAAATATTTTGGTCATTGTCAGGAATTGTGAAGCAATGTGTTTTATAGCTAAAGTATTCAGACATGTAGCTATTTGAAGGTACAGAGAGGGAACTTGTACTTTACAGTATCTCTGAGTTGATTTACAAAAAAATACCATTTACACATAGAGAGGTTAGTGAGCTATTAACACAAAAAAATGACTTTTTGTGTCAACTTCAGCTGCAGTACTTGAGGAAACACGCTCAGTTACCTTCTGCCGCTGAATAATACACAGCAAGAAGAAGAACTTTAGGTTATTTAAGTTCACTGACTTGAGTTTCTGATAAGCTACAGTAACATCTTGTTCCCTCCAGTTGTTGATTTCCTCCCTCCGGAGCTGTTATTGTTGTCTTTGTGCTCCTCGTGGAGAATCGATATCCTGCCTCTGTTAAGCTCTGCAGTAACTCGCGACCCGGTCCGCTGTTCTGCTGTAATCACTACAGCTGCTTCTTAGAAAGAATCCAGAAGACATGCGTACATGCACACATACATACATACATACATACATGCATACATGCATACATGCATACATACATACATAAATACATACATACATACATACATACATACATAGATGCATACATGCATACATGCATACATGCATACATACATACATACATACATACATACATACATAGATGCATACATGCATACATGCACCCATACATACATGCATGCATACATGCATACATACATGCATACATGCATACATACATACATACATGCATACATGCACACATACATACATACATACATGCATACATACATACATGCATACATGCATACATGCATACATACATGCATACATGCATAGATGCATACATACATGCATGTATGTATGCATGCATGCATGCATGCATACATACATGCATGCATACATACATACATACATGCATACAGACATACATACATACAGTACACAGACAGACAGACAGACAGACATGCATACATACAGTACACATACAGACATGCATACATACAGTACACATACAGACATACATACATACAGTACACATACAGACATACATACATACAGTACACATATAGACATACATACATACATACAGTACACATACAGACATACAGTACACATACAGACATACATACATACATACATACAGTACACATACAGACATACATACATACATACAGTACACATACAGACATACATACATGCACACCTGGACTAAAATTCACACCTGGTCACTTTATCACTTTAACACTGGACTCAACACTGACACTTTAATAATAATTTATGGTCTTTTCTTTGTTTATTTGACAAATGTTCTTATTGTTGTTGTTATTATTATTATTGTTATTTTGTTGTCTTTGCACTGTCTTTTTTTTAAATCTATTTTTATTTTATTTTTTCTTGCTAAAACTGCTGCTGTAACTTTCAATTTCCTTGCGGGACTCATCCCAAAAGGATCGATAAAGAGACGTCTAAGTCTAAGAAAATCTGCCTCTGTGACTGCGTCACGCGGCCAATGTAGAGAGCTGTTAATGGACTGTGTGTGCTGCTAGATAAATGGACGTAATTTCTTCCAGCTTCCTGTTAGTCCATCAATAAAACGGACATGTCGAGGGCGAGTAGTTATTAACGCTGTCGACTGGAGGGATCTCTCTGCAGAGGTGATTGATTCTCGGTTATGGAGCTACATTTCCCCTTATTTAAATAACCTTGTCTCGTAAAGTAGAGTTACCCCGAATACTGTCTTGATTTGTCTTCAGTTGAACACCGTAAAGAAAGTCGTCTTTGGATTTCGGCCCGGTGTGTGGGCAAATCAACCTCATTTTTTAGACATTGTATAGTATACAAAAAAATCAATAATTGATATAAAGGAAATAGTGTCAGTCGCAGCCTGAGTTTGAGTCCCACAGGGAGACTGGATTTTCCCACTCGGAGTCTTGAACTCAAAAACCTTCCCAGTGCATTATAATTAAAATGTATTTCCTCACATCAGAATCAGCTTTATTTCCAGGTATGAGGACACATACGAGGAATTCTTCTTTGGAGCATCGTTGCTCACACTGTGCTTACACACACACAACAACTCAAAACAACAATATACACACTAATATATACACACTAACATATACACACTCTAAACAGAAACAATATAGAGGCATGAGTGCAATGAAGAGTTCAATTAAATTATTTAAATGTGGAACATTTATATGAACAGTATGAATATTATGGACAGTTCTGAAATAGGAAATGAGAATGATGAATAAATAGAAAATAGTAAGAGAGATGTGAGACTGGGAATGATGAATAATACTAAATAAGTGGAATAATAAGTGGAACCAGTACCAGGTGCTGTAGAGACCGTGTTACTGGGTTATGGACCAGAACTGGACCTGACACCGTGGGTCAGAAGTCAGCTGTTCATCAGAGAGGTGGCTTGTGGGTATGTTGTCACTCTCACAGCTTCTCCTCTCAGTTGAACCCTCACAGCCTTCCCTGTGTGGTTCCATCCCGGCCATCCCGCTTTCTCTCTCTCTTTACCCTCCTCCTCCTCCTCCTCTTCCTCGTCTTCTTTTCATGTGTCGTCCCGCGGGCAGACATCTCTCAACACGATGAAAGCTTAAACCCCAGAGGGGGGCAAGCCTGCTGCCGTCCTGGTGCCCAAGTTTAAAAAACGAGGCGGAGGGAGGGAGGGAGGGAGGAGGGTGGGAGAGATGCTCAGCTCTGTTTGACTTGTTGTAATCAGTCACAATAAGAGCACAGCTCTTTGTTTGAATCCCTCGTCTGTGGAAGTCAAACCCACTGGATGCTTGTTGCTTGGATTTCATCCCTATCCTTTTATCCTGATTTTATCTGTGTGATGTTGGGTCATCGGTGGCCTAAAAGTGAAAAGAAGCAAGCCTGTGACCGGTATGTTGTCGGTTCAGTCCCCAGATTGTCAGGATAGAGTCTGGGTGAGGAAAGGGTGAGAGCAGCCCCTCCCTCATCACCACTGAGGTGCCCTTGAGCAAGGCTTTTAGCCCCAACGGCTCCAGTGCTGATCAAGGTTTAACCCTCGTGTTTTCTTCCCGTCGACCTGCAACTTTGTGTTTTTCCGGGTTGAAAATTCAACTTTTTCTACACTTTTCTTTGAACTTTTTTGTAAATTGTGTTCCTGTTTTTTTTTGTCACTTTTTTGGCGTTTTTTAAAATAATGTTTTAGTCATTTTTTAACATTTTTTAAAATATATTTTCACTGTTTATTGGCTGCACTCAACCTGCCACAGCCTCTGAAATGACGTCTTCCCTGTAGCTGCCTAAAAATCACTTTTTCGGCTGAACTAAACTACCAACTGCCGCTGATATGAGCAACATCTCCCGGTGCTCTGTAGCCGGCTCCCACTAACCCATCCTCGGCTAAACTCAACCACCATCCGCCGACAGCTCACAGAAATCTTTTGCCGGTGACCAGCCTGTGGTTGCCAAGTTTTGCAGGATATCATACGAATCAGTGTGCGTACATTTTTTGTACGAAGTCCTACAAACCCGTTCTTGAGAATGCAATAGGACAAGTGATGCCGACTTTTCTGTCTTTGGTTTTTACAGCCATATTTCAGCCAGGTCCCATAACTGAGCTCTGGCATTTTAACTTTCCTTAAAAGTACCTCTCACAAACTAACAGTTGTTTATGTAGCCTCTTAGTTGTGGAATGCACCACAAATCTGGTGATTAACCCATTGCGTCAGCTGAGCAGATGCACCCTCACAGGGATCTTTTGCCGGTGACCAGCCTGTGGTCGCCTGGTTTTGCAGGATATTATACAAAGTGGTGTGCATACAGTACATTTTTTTGTACAATGTCCTACAAACCCTTTCTTGAGATTGCAGTGGAACAAGCGATGCCGACTTTTCCTTTTCTTGGTATTACAGCCAGGTCCCAAAACTCAGCTCTGGCATTTTAACTTTCCTTAACCCTTGTGTTGTCTTCGGGTCTAATTGGACCCGTTGTCTAAATGTCTTCAGTATATCAGAAATATGGGTTTCTTTTTAAGAAACTAATTTGGATTACCCAAAAAAATAACACAGATGATTCAATACAATGTGCTTCACAAGTACAATAAAAGATTGGATCTCCATTTTCATTGAAGTTTGGGTGTTTTGTTAAATTCTTTAGCATTTAAAAATGCAATTAGTATTAGCAATTTAAAAAAGGTCCAGTATGTTGACCCTTCTGCAACTATTTTTCCTTTAATATTAGTCTAAATAATTCATAATTTCTGCTTTTTCAACTCAATAATTACGCATCATTTCCTATAAATTAGGTTTCTTATTGACCATGAATTCCCAAAATAAGTAATAAGTGTAAAGCTGTAGGTATGAGTTGGTGTTGGTGGTGTTTATACACGGTAGTGAAAAGAAGTGTTAAACATAAAAAAAGCACAAACACGTGAATAGAGCACCATAAGTGTCAAAAGAAGAGACAAAAAAACCGTCAGAAAGTGTTGATTTTCAGTTTAGACCAGGAGGAAGATGCATGGTTGAATGGTGGACAACGCAAGGGTTAAACGTACTTCTCACAAACTAACGAATGCACGACAAATCTGGTGATTAGTTACTCAGCAGATGCACCCTGGCTTGGTCCCGGGAGGCTGTGAGAGCGGCCGGTGTGTTTTCGGCCAATCAGGATGGAAGACCACGCAGCTGGAGTGAACACCAGGAGCTAGAGGGGGAACATTTCCTGGCTTCTGTCTGATAGGGAAGTTTCTCATTGCTAATATAATCTGACGTTTCCTTCTCGTGTGCAGGAGGACTCAGAACTCGCACCCCACACAGAGCGCCATTGTCAGAAACTAACGCTGAATGCCAGGATGTGTGTGCATGGGTGTTTGGGAATGAAAATGGGTGGATGCATGCGGCAGAGTGAAACCCATTTTCTGCTCGACTGTCAGCCACAAAGCTGTCATTTTAAGAGCCTCTCTACCTGTTAATTATCATCCTTTTTGCACACAGACGTAGACTGACAGAACAAAAGGCCACACCGCACCAGATTTGGGTCTAGACTCGAACTCCCAGCCTTGTACCTAATAAGCACCTCGGCTTTCTATAACAACAAAGACTCGCACAACAGCTGACAAACATCAACAGACAAATGGCAGCACTCCTCCTGCATTAGATTTAATTGAACATCTCCTCCTCCTCCTCCACCAAGCCGGGGTCCGGTTTCCCAAAAGAATTCAAAGCCAGACTGTCACGGCGGCTTGTTAAGAATTCAATCTCATATTTTAAATAATCATAAAAAAATCACATTTTGTCACTTTAATTCACATTTTTCTCTCTTTTTTTCACACTTTAAAAAAAAAAAAAAAAGTTTTTTTAACCAAATTTTTTTCCCCAAAATGTAAAAAATTGAAAAAAAACCAAAAGCAAAAAGAGAAAGATTTTTTAATTTTTAAATTTTAACTTGGAGGACGTTTTGGAACCATCATTTACGTTTTTGGAAAATTTTTTTTAAAAGAACCCCAAATTTTGATATAAAAATTTTTTGAAAGGGGGTAAAATTGGACCAAACACCGGGAGGGTTAGTATACTTCCGGGACGGTTTTTGGGTTCCCCCCCCAAATTTTCTTCTGGGACCAAACTTCTCCCTGTGTTTTAGGAGCTTTCGCTTTTATGCAGCGCACCTGGTTACACCAGCTCAAAGCACTGAAATTGATAGTTTTTCCCAAAACTTCGTACATACTTGAATTCGTAAAAAAATTTTTCATAGAAACACCCCTTTTTTATATTCGTTTCATACCCCCGCTGTAAATCTTGCTCCATATATTTTACTAAAAGTTATTTATGGGACAAAATCCTTTAAAAAATCCGGTTTAAAGTTTCATTTCTATATTTATTCAGTACTTCCCATGCCCTTACTTTTGGAACCAGGGATTCCTGCCTATGCTAGCCCTTCGGGTTAGCCCAGACTGCTTTTTCGTTCCTTGTCCCTGTGTAAAGACAAAAAAATTTTTTAATCTAATTACGATTAGGGCATTTTTTGGTACTACTCCATGTTTCCCTCCCATTAAAAAACCCGTGAAAACCTTTTTCTGGTATGTTACGTCGGGGGCTTAAGCAGGGGTTCCCAAATCTTCAGCCCACGCCCCCAAAGTAACGGGGGAAGTGCCGCGACCCCCCCCCCCACACACACACAACACACCCACGCACTATGACGTTCAAACACAGCATTGACAACACAACTTTTATTTTGGGGGAAATCATGGCAACTGCTTTTTCAATATTTTTAAATTATTTTATTTTGGAAAAACTTCGCCCCCCCCCCCCCCTCTGGCTCGCGACCCCGTGGGTCCCGCCCCCGGGCTTATATACCCAAAAACATTGGGACACGCGTTCTTACCAAAAAGGGGGACGGGGTTTTGGGATTTGGAACCACATCTATTCCCCCCTGGTTCCTTTTAAAATCAAGATCAAGAGGCGGGCGAGTACATCGCGAGGCTCGCGGTCTCCCCCCTTTTTCAATTTTGGTATTTTTCTTCCCTTTTTGGGGGTCTGTTCTGCGAACAGTTTCCCTTTTACTCGTACACCAAAAGTGAGTTTTTGGGACATTGGTTCGCAAATTTCCGACAGTTTAGGGACAATCTTGACTCCTTCCTGAGATGCCAAAACCCGCTAAGCCCCTTTCCCCGGGCCGGCAAGTGCCGCAGGGGGCCGTCGGATCGAAAACAAAGGGGGGGAAACGCGAGGCAAGAGAAGCAAAAGCAACCCACACCGGGCCTTTTTTACCCCTTTTTCCTTCCCAATTACGGTCCCTGTAAACAAAATGGGGAACCCCCTCCATTACACACAGTAAGAGACTTTTGAATGTATGCATAATCTTCAGGGAACAGGGTTTTTAAACCCGGGAATAGGGGACAATGCTTTCGACTGGGGGATTCCCATTCCGGGGATAAAACATAATGGTCCCAAACCGGGGTGGGGGTCTGTCTTTTACTTAACAAAGTTTGGGTTCAAAAACCTTGCATTGTTGGGTCATTGTTCACAAACCTGATTTCCTGGTTTAAAATTAAACCCGTTCTATCTACCAGGGGGAGTTACTTGTACGTTTTCACTGCAGCCTATATCCCCCGGCCCTACGCCTTTTTGCTATAAAAAACTTCCCCCGCCCATTAGTCAACAACCTTTCCCCCAAAGCTCTTTTTGTCGCTGGGATTTTAACTTCAAATTTGGAAGTCAGTGCTACCAAATTTTCACCGCATTTTCTTGTCAACCAGAGGAAAAAAAACTTAGACCTGTTTACAAAAAGGGTGGAGCTACTCGCGAACCCCTCCCCCCCTGGCCCGTCAGATCCCTTTTTTTTTTCCTCCCCCCCAATGCCCCCTATAAACCCCGCTGAACCCATCATGAAGCCATCAGGTGGGGCCGCGAGAGATTCATCACTTTCAGGAAAGGTTTTTTACCCGACGGGATACTTTGCTACTCAACCCCCAGGGGCCCTCAAGGGACATTGCTGCTCACCCCTCTGTAATTTAAAAACACCACCAAGACAGTTAAAACCCAAAGCAGACCCCCAATCCCCAAATCAAAGCATGGTGAACGGAAAGTGGACCCCTTTGAAACACCAATACTGTTCAGACAGAAGCACACCCTATAGCACTCCAGGGCAAATCTGAAAAGGGCACAAAACCAAGCACTGCTAAAACGGAATAAGGACCTTCCCAAGCGACCCCTCGCGCATGTGGCAGGGCTTCGGGCCATCGGGACTATAAACCCACTCCTCCCCCCCCGAGCCATGATGTCAACTCCTGAACGATTTAAATTTTTATGCCGTTTGAAAAGCAAAAAAACTGCCACCAATAAACCCCTTCCTCCCCACCCCCCATCACACTCCCCCTCCACGGGTGAAAGGCATGAGCGGGATCGCACGCAAAAGGGTGTGGCCCCGGAAAACATCCCTGGACCGATCGGGCTGTGCGGGCAGTCGCTGGAGTTTTACAACATTTTAAACCTGTCTCTGCCCAAGCTGTTGTCCACAGCTTTAAATGCACCCATTGTGCCGTGCCAAAAACTAAAACCGAATGCCTTACGCACCCCCCCTGTAACTCACACCCATCTAATGATGTTTACGGTGGCCCGGGAAACCCCTAAGGCTCGTACCAAAACTTTGGGACTACCCCAGTTCGCCTACCAGCATAGGTGCAAAAGGGAGGGTTTCCATGGCACTGCCTCGTGCTCACACATTGAAATAAAACCTTATGCACGAATCTTTTGTTGCTAGCTCGCATTCAACATTCACCCCGGCTAAGTTATAGAAAAACTTGGAACCTGGCTCAACACCCCACGGAAATTGGATTTGGACTTTCTTAAAACAACCCAGAGTTCGATCGGGCCCAAGCCCCACGCCCCCCCCAACACGGTTACCACGGGGGCTTGTGCTGACCCCGTTTCTTACTCCCTCTTCACCCCGACTGCAAGCCTTTTAGAACAACCTCACAAGTTTTCGGACGCACTAAACGGTGATTGGGCTCATCAAACGAGAATGCCTACGGGGAAAATTTCCAGCACCCCCCACATGGGCCTGAAAATAAACCCCTCCCCAACACCACCCAAAACCAAGGGGCTCATGTGACTTCAGAAAGGACCCAAAAGGCACGCCACACCCCTCCACTCAGGGGGGGCTGTTACGGTCCCATTCAAATTTTTGGGGATACTTTTGGGGGACATGTCCTGGCAACCAAAACCTCCGCCTGGTCAAAAAGGGGTCCCCCGCCTTTCTTCCTGAACACGAGAAGATCACTTTTCCCCACTATCCTGGTGAACTCTTCGCTGTCAAAAGAAAACATCCCGACAATGGGCAACATGTGGAGGGGGTGTTTTTGTTGCGGCGAAGGCACGCAGCGGTGGTAAAAACCGCCCAGGGATCCCGGGACTCCCTCCCCCCATCGGACTCCAAGGAAAACCGTCTGCATCACTGCAGCACCTGAAGGCTCCCCTCAAAAAGCCCCAGACGTTTTCTCTCCCCCCCTCCGGCGGGTTTTTAGGTCCTCCGGCCCGGCACAACTAAAGAACAGTTTTTTTCCCCCAAACTGTCTCTTATTAACCTAACCTCATTGCCCTCCCCCATATACTGACGTCTCCTCTCCCCTCAACCGCCTCCATTTGTTTTCCGCAATATTAATTTCTCTGCACTGCTGATTACATAGGAAAAGTTTACATCTCATCTTTTGCCCTATTACCCTTTTTGCCTACTTACTTTCCTTTGCACTGTGACTTTATTTATTTTCGTACCAATTGTTTTTATTTCATCCGACACCGTCTTTTAAATGTAATTGCAATTCTTTCCACCGCCTTTATTTGGTTAGTTTCTGCCCAAAATTTTCCTTATTTTTTTGTAATTTGCGTTTGACTATCTGTAAAAAAAATTTTCAAAAGAATAAAACCCCAAATTTCCCCCCCTGTAAACTTGCTCCAAACCGTTTTCTTATTTTTTATTCATAGGACAAACCCCTCTGTAAAAATTGTTTATAATAATTTTTTTCTATATTATTCATTACAATTTCCCCCTCTTGCACTACGGAACCTTGTATATCCCCGCACTTATGCTATTTCACTTTGGGGGGACCCCAAATGATTTCGTTTTCCTTGTACCTTAGTTAAAGACAATAAAGTTGAAAACTAAACTAATCTAATTTTGGAAAAAAAAAAACCCAAAACCTTAGTCGGGAAATTTGGTTTTCAGTCCAGAGGGTTATGTACGGTCTCTGACTGCACAGCTCCCCCAGGTCCCTTTGGGGGGGGGGGTTTAGGGTTGTTTAGTGCGGGGTTAGAGACTGTAAAACCCATTTCCCCCCCCGCAGGTAAATACCCCTCAGGGGCTTGCTGGGCTTGGCTTTGGGTGGCCTCTTGAAAAGAAAGAAGGGTGGATGTGGGGGAAAGGGGAAGGAGAAGGAGAGTGGGAAAAGACTTTGTTTTTTTGGGGGTTTTTTTTGGGGGGCCCCCCTCTTTAGGGTTGGCCAGGGTCTCCCTGGTTTTTTACTTTTGACCAGTCCCCCAAACCCCTTCCCTTTCTCCCCCCCTCTTGGGGGCTTTCCCACCCCCCTTTTCCTTTCCCCTTCCCTCCAAAACCCTTTTCCCCTTCCTTCTTCTCTTCCCGTCCTCTTCTCTCTCCCTCCTCCTCCTTTAACCCTTTCCTCGTCCTCTCTCTCCCCTCTCTAAACCCTCTCTCTTTTTTTTCCCCCCCCCCTTTCCCCCCTTTTTTCTCCCCCTTCTTCCCTCTGCTCCAAAAAACCCTTTTCCCCTCTTCCCTCTCCCTCTTTTTCCTTTTTCTTCCTTTCACCCCCCTTTTCCTTTGGTTTTTTCCCCTGTTTTTTCCCCTTCCCTCCCTTTCCCCTCTCTCCCACCCTTTTCCTCTTCCTTTTCGCTCTCTCTCTCTCTAACCCCCCCCTTTTTCCTCTGCTCTCTCCTCCCTCCCCCCCCCCCTCTTCTCTCTCTCCCCCAAAAAACCCCCTTTTTACCCCTTTTTTTTCCCCCCTCTTCCTCCTCTCTGCTCTCTCTCTCCCCCCCCTCCCCTCTTTTTCCCGCCGGGAAAATTTAGCTTGCCCCTTTTTTTCCCCTTCCCCCCCAAAAAAAAAAAAATTTTCCCTTTTTCCCTTTGGGTCCTTCCTCCCTCCCCTTCTCCCTTTCCCCTTTTCTGTCCTTGCCCTCCCCTTTCCCCCTTTCTTTTTAAAAAACCCCTTTTCCTTGTTCTTTTTTTTCTCTCAAATCTCCTCTTTTCCCCCTTTTTCTCGGGTTCCTTTAAAAAACCCTTTAAAAAGCCTTTTCTGGTTTTCCCCCCTTTTCTCTTTTTCCTCCCCAAAAAAACCCTTTTTCCCTTTCTTCTTTCTCCTTTTTTCCTTTTTCCTTTTATCTCTTTCCCTTTTCCCCCCCTTTCTTCTTTAACCTTTTTCCCTTTTTCTTCTCTTTTCTTTCCCCCAACCCCTTTTCCCTCGAAACCCTTTTCCTTGTTTTCCCCCTTTTTCCCCTTTTCCCTTTCTTCTCTTTTCTTCCCCCCCCTTTTTCCCCCTCCCTTTTTTCCCTCCCTAAAAACCCTTTTCCCTTTTCCCCCCGTATATTTCCCTTAAAATAACCTATTCCCCCAATTGTTCTACTCTTTTTTAACTTATTCCCCCTTACTTTTAAAACCCCCCTTTTTCCTTGTCCCCAAAATCTTCCCAATTTCCTTTTCCCCCTCTTTTTTAACCCCAATACCTTTTTTCTTCCCTAAAAAACTTTTCTTCCCTACCTTCTTTTATTAAACCTTTTCCCCAATATTACCCAACTCCTATAACTTTTCCCATAATTTCTAATCCCCCTTTTTTTTCCCCCAAATTTCGTCTTTTATTCCTTTTCCCCTTCTTTTATCTTTTATTGCCTTTCCCTCTTCCCTTTTTTTCCCCCCCAAAGAGACCTTTTATTTGCCTTAGGGAAACCTGAAACTTTTATATCCTTAGGGCCCCGAAAACTTTTTATAAATTAGTTCCCCTAAACGGATCGAAGTCCTTTTTAATAAAACCCCCCTTTTTAAAACGGTTATGGGGCCAAAATTTTTTAAAAATCAAAACTTTTAATAACTTGGGGGAAAAAATAATTTAAAAATGGGGCCCAACCTGCTGGTTTTTAGAAATAAACCCCTATACGTATTGGCCTTTTAAGGGTTAGGGGCTCCATTAAGTTCCAAAAAACCAGCCCCCCCCCGCCCCCCCTTTTTTAAAACCAGGTCCCTTCGGGGGCGAAACTCTTTTTTAGACCCAGGGCCCAAAACAACAACCATTAAAACCGGGCCCCAACACGACCAAAACCACCCCCAATACGACCGACCAAAAAAAAAAAACACCTGGGCCCCAAACACCCAAACCAAAACCCCGCCCCAACACAAGCAAAACCACCCCCCAAAACCCAAAGCCCAAAAAAGACCCAAAAAAACCCAAAAAAAGCCCCCAAAAGAAAAAAAAAAGAAATAAAAACAAAATAAACCCCTTTTTTAAGACATTATAACCTTAGTGGCCCCTAATACTGTATCTGAAGCCCTCTTTATATAGACCTTAGTGGTCCCCTAATACTGTATCTGAAGTCTCTTTTATATAGACCTTAGTGGTCCCAATAACTGTATCTGAAGTCTCTTTTATATAGACCTTAGTGGTCCCCTAATACTGTATCTGAAGTCTCTTTTATATGACCTTAGTGGTCCCTAATACTGTATCTGAGTCTCTTTTATATAGACCTTAGTGGTCCCCTAATACTGTATCTGAAGTCTCTTTTATATAGACCTTAGTGGTCCCCTAATACTGTATCTGAAGTCTATTTTTCCACTGCCTGATAAATCATCATGTTGATGAATTCAGAATGTTAATAGAAGCATGAATGTATTTTTTTCATCAAGTGTGATTTCAAAGACTTTTATAAACTTAACTTAAAGAAAAGAAAAAAGAATGATGATAAAAACGTAGAAATGAGCCCGATTTATCCTCATCGACATGGAACATGAACATAGAAATACCCAAACCCTGATGCCGACTCCCCGCTGTGATGACAACTTTAGTGATTTAACAGGGGAATGAACTCATAATAAAAGTACAAAAGGAGGGAAAGGAAACCATGTAACCCCCCCCCCCCCCCCCCCCCCTATATGTTTTAATCACACGGCTGCGTTTGCCGGGGCAGCAAACTTCAAAGAGTGTGAAATTAATGTCTAGACGTCACACCCCCCGTCCCCACACACACACACACACACACATACGCACACAGACACACGCACACACCGACACAGACACCACAACACACACCACACACATACGCACACAGACACACACACACACACACACAGACACACACATACGCACCACACACACACACCACACACACACACACACACACACACCACACAAACACACACACCGACACACACACAGCCAACACACACACACACACACCACACACACACATACACACACACACAGACACACTGCACACAGCACACGCCACACACACACACCGACACAGACACACACAGACACAGACACACACACCGACACAGACACACACACACACACACACACACATACACACCCCTCAGTCCTATTTTCCTTCAGGCAGTTTCTTTTCTCACCCTTTATACACAACAACAACAAACACGGCCCCGTGGAGTCCTGTTTGTTTGTATATATGTATCTATGTATGTATTTATTTATTTATTTATTTATTTATTTATTTATTTCACATAAACGACAAGAAACCCTGTTTGCTCTTTTGATCCATGATGCATTGCAGCACAAGGCTCCAGGCTGACCTTTTACACTCTGCTTTATTATTTCGAGTGTCTCACTACAACATCGGTTGGTTGTTGCCAGACATCGCTTCACAAAATGGTGTGTGATTGGACAGATCCAGTATTAGGGGACCACTAAGGTCTATATAAAAGAGACTTCCAAGGACCATATCTATGGGACCATACTAAGGTCTATATAAAAGAGACTTCAGATACATATGGGGACCACTAAGGTCTATATAAAAGACTTCAGATACAGTATTAGGGGACCACTAAGGTCTATATAAAAGAGACTTCAGATACAGTATTAGGGGACCACTAAGGTCTATATAAAGAGACTTCAGATACAGTATTAGGGGACCCTAAGGTCTATATAAAAAGACTTCAGATCCAGTATAGGGACCACTAAGGTCTATATAAAGAGACTTCAGATACAGTATTAGGGACCACTAAGGTCTATATAAAAGAGACTTCAGATACAGTATTAGGGGACCACTAAGGTCTATATAAAAGAGACTTCAGATACAGTATTAGGGACCACTAAGGTCTATATAAGAGACTTCAGATACAGTATAGGGGACCACTAAGGTCTATATAAAAGAGACTTCAGATACAGTATTAGGGACCACTAAGGTCTATATAAAAGAGACTTCAGATACAGTATTAGGGACCACTAAGGTCTATATAAAAGAGACTTCAGATACAGTATTAGGGGACCACTAAGGTCTATATGAGGGCACCCAAAGAGCACCATGTCAAATTGAATTTGGAGAATTCCATTGAAATGAAATAATTTTGGTTTTTTCTTCAGTGACGACACAGCAGGGTAAACGGATCACCTCGGGGGGGTGGGGGGGGCGCGCCAAAAGCAAAGATCACATGTCCATCATGGGAGCCGGATCACATTTGCTGTGGAGCAACCAGAGAACACGTTAATTGGATTTTGGCTCCCAGATGGGAAGAACAGTCCCGATTTTAGATGAGCGACAAAACCAAAGCTTTATGTCGTACCCAGTGGTTCAGTAATTGTTGAAATCCTTAGTGGCCGACGGCTCTCGAGTGTGGAGCGATGTTGCCCCCCCAACACTTCATATCTCCCCCCTCGTCTGTCATTTTCGAAGCAACCCGCCGCCACTGAACCCTCAGCCGCTGAAACCAGATCAGCTTTAACAATGAAGATGAGCTGAGTGGGGGAGTCTGTGTGAGAGCACAGCGGTGGTGGGGGGGGGGGGGGGGTGAAAGAGCACTCCCTTTCAGACGCCTCACATGTCACTCTGTCCTCGCCGCTGTCTCTCTAGGGACTTCCCCCCCCCCCCCCCCAACTGTGCATCAAACTCCTATTTTCCCCTCTCGTCTCCCCTCTAATTATTAACCCCCCTCCTTCTTCCCCTCGGTCTGCTCACTCTCACTTTATTCCGCCGTCATTAATCCAATTACACATTCATCGGTTCTCTCCGTCTCCGTTGTCGGGGAAACAACGGCGACAATAGGGCGATTAACCGAAAATGTATCGACATCGTAAATCTGAAGCTGTCCTCGACGATGATGATTTTGATAATTTATTCCTCTTAATAGGCCTTCTTCCTCCTTATACTTTTTTTTTTTTTGCGACCAAATGTTTTTATTTCAAGATTACAAACAATTTGGGACCAATGGAAAAAATCAAAAAACACACAGAGGACAGACTTGTTCCAGAGTGCAAAAGCCCCCCCCCCCCCCCGGTTATACCTGGACCTTGGGACGTCTAAAACCAACTGAATACCGCAAAGTCAAAATTTCGGACAAATTCTCTGAGTCGAGACCGTTTAAAGCTTTAAAAACAATCAATAAAATCTTAAAATCTATTGAAGACGTAGATGTCTGAAAGTCAATTTGATCAAAAATCTAAGTGTGTGGATATTTTGTTAGAGCACCAATTGTCAACCCTACAATATCGCCGCAATATCGATATCGAGGTATTTGGTCAAGAACATCGTGATATCTGATTTTTTTTCTCTTTATCGCCCAGCCTACCAACCCTACTGACGACCCTCTAACAAGTAAAAATATCTAGAAATATGTCTGGAAATATCATCATTTGCGTCTTATAGATTGAGTGTTTTTCACATTTGGCGGCTGATATTTGTTTGGATTCTCTCAGAAGAAGTGGTCAGTTGTCTTTGTCACTGTAGATCCAGTGCCTGGGGGGGCGGGGGGGGGGGGGTTGGGGTGGAAAGTAGACTGATTGATGAAATGATAGATAGACGAGAGGGGGTTTGCAGCAGAAAGGTGCAAATTGAAGCCGTTTTCGGCTGAATGGAGACGGCATGACAGGCAAACTCATCTGGTTTCCTGATAATGAACTGAAACTGCAGCAGTGACGGAGGGGAGGACAGGAGGGATGATAATAGAGACACACACACACCCCACACACACAAACCAACACCCCCACACACAACACACCACACACACACACACACACACACCACACACACACACAACACACACAAAGGATGGAAAATGACTTTCATTTCTGTGCATACTACATACATACAGTCGAACTTTCACCATGTAACCCACCTGCGATTGATCATTAAGCAGAGAGTGTCACTTGGCGGCGGGAATTCTGTCATGGGATTCTCTCAAAGAAGTGGTCAGTTCTTGTGGCACTGTGACCAGTGCCGGGGGGGCGGGGGGTGGGGAGGTTGGGGTGGAAAGATTCAGACTGTTGTGGAAAATCGCCCTGTCATCGAGGAGGTGGGTTGGAGGAGATTGGTGCAATTGAAGTTGTCTGCGAATGTAGACTGTGCTGTGTTACAGCAACTCACGTTCTGTTCCTAAATGACTGACTGCACAGGTGATGGGAGGGAGGACAGGGTATGATCATAGGCACACATCGACACACACATCCACACAACACAAACAGAAAGTGTGGAGAAAGCTTCATCTGTCATACTACAGTCCGATACAGTCGCATCCATTGGTCTCTGTATGGATAACCACTCGTCCTCATGTGATTCATCAAAGCAGAGAGAGATCATTGAGGTGGTGGAATTGATAGTCACAATCGATCAGGGACTAGCATGTCACCTCTGATTTAAAAGCACTTTTCCACGTTAGGTGGAGGTAGATGACGTAGTGCAAGGTAGGGGTAGGTAGGTGGTAGGTAGGTTAGGGATGAGATGTGATGTAGATGATAGAACATTTTAGGTGGTAGGTAGGTAAATAGTGATAATAGGAGTAGGATCATCAGGTAGGAGGGAGATAGATGTCGTAGGTCAGTATTCGATCAAGTTAGTTGGAGTGTAATCTAATAGATGGTAGTAGTTACGTGTCAGGTTAGGTAGGTATAATCTAGTTTTAGGTATGATGAATAGATGTATGATAGATTATTAGGTAGTAGATAGTTAGTAGATATGATTTAGTAGGCTAGATGGAAATAAGTAGTAGATACAGAGTAGATAATGGAGATAGATAGATAGCAGATAGATCGATCAGTGGTAGCATACGATAGATAGACCTAGATAGGAGTAGTAGTAAAGTCGGTTCCAGTAGACAGGTAGGAGCGTAGTAGGAGTAGAGATAGATAGGTGTAGGTAGGTAGGTAGGTAGGTAGAAGATAGATTATGATAGATAGATAGATAGATATAGATGTAGTAGATAGATAGATAGATAGATAGATAGATAGGTAGATAGATAGATTGTAGGTAGGTAGGTAGATATAGATAGATAGATAGTAGTAGGTAGTAGGTATAGATAGATAGATAGATAGATAGATAGATAGATACTTTATTCATCCCAAAGGAAATTTTAGGCATCCAGTAGCAAGACAACTATAACACCACAAACACATATACACACACATATCACACATACATAAGAAAAAATAATTAAAATTAAGAATAAAAATTAGAAATCGCTCACAGAATGCAATGACCATGGTAAGGTGAGATGCTGTTGTAGACTGTGTGTAATGATGTGTACAAGTTAACAGTGCAGTAGATCATGATAAAATATTGACTGTGACTTTGAAATATAAACATGATATTTATAGAGGCATCTCAAGGCCCCGCCTTTAAAGGACCATTCCGGCGCATAATGACCCTAGGGCTTAATACCACATGTGAACCGAGTCGATGTTTTCATGCTAATCGGATGTGTCTCTAGCTTCAACCAAGCTACCGTTACCCGGTGAGTAGCTGCTAACGTTAGCTTTGGTGGCATTGAGTAAATCGCTAAATAAGTGTCCAGACAGTTTATTAAAAAGATAGATTATACAGACAGTAGCGTTCATGTTTACACGTCGTGCGACTGGTCACGACTGTTTTCCAAGATGGCGCCCGCATGTAAACATGTCTTTTATAATCTGTCTTTTTAATAAACTCTCTGGACACTTACAAAGAGTTTCAATGTACTTTAAGTATTTCATTTTTGTGTCTTGATGTTGCGTTTTGCTAAATAAATGTCTCATTATGTCACATTACCACGCGTATATTTGACCATAGAATACCTTTTTTCCCTTTAATGCTACTGTTTACAACAGTTTAGGTTAATACATTGTTATTTTCAGCTAGATTTTCACTTCCAAATATGACGTGTGGAAGTTAAAACAGGAGATTACGTTGCAGTCCCAACGAAGGAACTGTTTTCCCTGATTTCAGCAACTAATTTGGGGACAAATATAATATCACGACCCAAACTGTGTGTAGCGAACAATGTGCTCACACAGTATTTCACAGCTTCCTCTTCAGTGGTAATCATCACTCAATAAGGAGCAGGGTTTTTATCAGTTGATTAAACCAAAAAGATGTTCGATGTAAAAATAAATAAATCGAAAAGCTTCAATTTAAATTCGTCAACCAGAGATGTGATGATGTGAGTCGTTCAGCATGAAAATTAATTTAAAAAAAAAAGACTCATCGACTAAAGAAATCTTCGTCATTTTGCGAGTGTTGTAAAAGTTTAACTGTGCTGATGGAGGCGCACATTCACGTTCTCTCTGACCACACCACACACACACACACACACACACACACACACACACACACACACACACACACACACACACACACACACACACACACACACACACACACCGGATGCTGAATACACACTACCCAGTGTGGATCAGTTCAGCTTAGCATGTTAAAACATTATTGTAGGGAAGCTTGTTTCAAATCCACCTGCCAATCACACACACACACACACACACACACACACACACACACACACACACACACACACACACACACACACACACACACACACACACAACACACACATCCATCCCTCCACCCTGCCACTCCCTCTCTTTATCATCTGCAGATAAAGCCCTTCCAGTGAGGCGTTGCAGATTTCATTCTAATGTGTAAATTGTAATTAGGATTATTAGGATTAGCTCGTTTCCTCTTCCGACGCTGATAGCGGCTTTAGCGTGTCGCTAGAGGAAGTGTCGTTCTGCTGGAACTCAGGATAGACAAGCTGATGAGGCCAGATGGGCTTCTTTCCAGCCGTGGGTGTGTGTGTGTGTGTGTGTGTGGGTGTGGTGTGTGTGTGTGTGTGTGGTGTGTGTGTGTGTGTGTGTGTGTGTGGTGTGTGTGTGTGTGTGTGTGTGTGTGTGTGTGTGGTGTTAAAACTAATTAGCAGGTTGTCTGTGTGTGTGTGTGTGTGGGGGGCGAACACCAACACAATGCCTGGATAATTGTACACTTCCAGATATCCATTTGTCCGTCGGATTGCCACCACAGCTGCAGTGTGACAGGATGTGTGTGTGTGTGTGTGTGGTGTGTGTGTGTGTGGTGTGTGTGTGTGTGTGTGTGTGTGTGTGTGTGTGTGTGTGTGTGTGTGTGTGTGTGTGTGTGTGTGTGTGTGGTGTGGGGGGGGGGGGGGGGGGGGATCTAAAGAGTAAATAGTGAAGCTGTAGACATAGATAATAGATGGATGTGTTGGGTGACCTTTTATTTTTATTTTTTGACCACTTGGGATTTTCTGTAAATTCTGTAATATAATAAAAGCTTAGTTCAACTGCAGATAAGATGATGATGATTGGACAGAACAACTCACACATTATTTTATATTTTTTAATTTATATGTAGTCCAATTGCCCCACTAATGTATTAACATTTCCAACCAGGTGTTCAGATGATATTACCCAAAGGATCGCGGCAAATTCACACGATTTAAAGCTTTAATTAACACATTAGTACTTGATTCATCATATCAGATAATTCATATTTTAGCATCACTGAAATCAGCAACTTTTAGATTCACTACATGGAAATCAAAGTAACTGCTGCTGACTGATTTAGGTTTAAGATTCCCATATCTGACAAAGTTTATTAGAACTAACAATGGAAGTAATTAAAAATGACAACACTGGATAGTCACGGCTCAGATTCTGAAATGGACTTTTTAAGGTCAATTTAGGACGTCCAGCACACTGAGACAGGCTTTAAACAGGATCATTAATTAGATTTTTTTTTCTTTTTTTTTATCGTTCTCATGGGGACAAAAGTTGCAAAGAAAATCGGTACCAGACCCAAATATTACCAGCTGTTAATTTAAAATTTCTTTGCAACTTTTGAGCTACTCGTCTCTCTCAGACGCACCTGTCTCATGTTAAAGTGCAGTAGTATGAGTTGTTGTGTTTTCCCATTCCGATTTCTCTGAGTGACAAACAGAACATTTGGGTCTTGGTGTTAATGGACTAAAGACTAGCTCGTCTTGTTTCTCAAAAATAAATTCAGATCCTATACTCAGGGAATTAAGCTCTCAACGCCGTCAGCTTAGGTTTTCTTAAAGTGCCGATTAAAAACAGTGTCATCTCCCTTTAATTCCTCCCCACATCATGTCAACTAAAGGGTTTAAAGCTGGTGGGCCACAGCTGCACTTACTGCAGCTAAAAGTCCCCCTTTCACTTCAGCCAGTCAGCTAATGATTAGAAACACACACACAACACACACACACACACACACAACACACACACACACACACACACACAATCAATCTAGCAATCCTGTAATGACCGCCCTCATCCTTCACACACACATTAACACACAAACACACACATGCTTACTGCGTGAAACACACAATAATTGCCTGTTAGCGGCTTTAGTGTAGGAAGAGTTATGTCTGCTCATTTGGAAGATTAAAAGCCAAGCCAAATGGATGTCATCCCCCTGACACACACCCCACACACACACACACACACACACACACACACACACACACACACACACACACTTTTCTTACCCGTAATGGAGATTAGTTGTGTTAATGTGTCAGTGTTGTGCCCAGGTGAATTATAATGCTCTTTGATAGTAAAGTGTGTTATTGTGGGATCACAAACACACTCAACTTATACCCCCTAACCCTAAACACCCCACACACACACACACACACACACACACACACACACACACACACACACACACACACACCACACACACACACACACACCTCAATTAGAGCCTTACTGGTCCCAGTGGGCCGTTGAGCAGCAGCAGAGCTTTCATTAGGACGCTGCTCGTGTCCTCCGAACGTCTCAGGACAATTAGCTCATTCACTTAGAGCGTCTTCGTGTTGCCGTTAACGACTGTGTTACACTCTTTTTATTTATTTTAACGCTATGGCTGCCGTGCATCATGTCACAGCTGATGAGGCAGGCCGGGGTTCCTGGTTGACCGTCTTTTTTTTTTAACTTTAATTTAAGATGTTTAGTCTAGAGCCCATAGATTTCTCAATCTATCGGTATTGGCATTTATAATGGCCTACTCATCAGAATCATTATATAACGATAAATATCTGAATAAAAGAATCTTTCAAATAAAAACGACATAACCATGTTTAGATAGTATAGTCTGTCCACAGGGAAGCTCGCAACTCCTGTAGGATGCGTTATAGTCGTCCACCAGAGGACGTTACAAGTCCGTAGTGATGGCGTGCATAGTCTGTCCACAGAGGACGCTCTACAACGTCCCTGTTAGTGATGGGTTGTATAGTCTGTCCACCAGAGGACGCTCTACAACGTCCCTGTTAGTGATGGCGTTGCATAGTCTGTCCACCAGAGGACGCTCTACAACGTCTCTGTTAGTGATGGCGTTGTATAGTCTGTCCACCAGAGGACGCTCTACAACGTCCCTGTTAGTGTTGGTGTTGCATAGTCTGTCCACCAGAGGACGCTCTACAACGTCCCTGTTAGTGTTGGTGTTGCATAGTCTGTCCACCAGAGGACGCTCTACAATGTCCCCGTTAGTGGTGGCGTTGCGTAGTCTGTCCACCAGAGGACGCTCTACAACGTCCCCGTTAGTGATGGCGTTGCATGGTCTGTCCACCAGAGGACGCTCTACAACGTCCCTGTTAGTGATGGCGTTGCATGGTCTGTCCACCAGAGGACGCTGGTAGGACCAGGCTAATGGACCAGTATCTGGTAGGACCAGTTCCTGTCTCACAGCTGACTGCCTTTGTCTTTTGAGGATCAGCTTATATTCCGACAGAGCTGGTTATATAAAAGATGAACAGTGCAACACAGCTGATGAGACGTCTTCCTCTCTAGTCCCAAAGATCAGCTCCGTCAACATGGCCGCCTCCACAGGCGATTCAAACTCATAAGCAACTTTATCGACATTATTTTGGTCTAAATCGTCTCTGTTGTAACAACAGATCACTTTGTTCTCTTCGGACAGTTTACACACTAAATGTCAGCGTTTCGTTGGTGTGTGTCTGTGCCCGGCGTCTCGTGTCGTTGTGGAGTCTCTTTGTTGTCACGGTTTCATCCTAAATATTCACGGTGTTGATAATGAGTCATGGCCGCCGGCTGCTGCGTCTCTAATTGTCTCCGGTGGAGCTCGGCTCCCCGGCATCTCGCTGTTAATTGCATGTTTTTAGCTCGACTAAAACATGTTATTATGATCAGGCCCTGGGGTGGATCAGCTACACACACACACACACAGAACACACACACACACACACACTTATACGCAGAAACACACACACACACACACACACACACACACATAGAAACACACACACGCACACACACACAAACACACATACACACACACAGAAACACAAATACTGTATATATAGATGGGTTAAGCAGACATTTAGATATTTACACACACATGCACAACACACACACACACACACACACACTCACACAAACACATACATACAAACACACTTACACCTAACATATACCTACCTCTCCGTCTCTGCTGATGGGGAATGATTGAGATTTCTGTTGCACAGCTACCAGAAGACTTACAACTTTCAGACAGGTTGCTCACGTCACATCTACGTCTTCCAGCTCAGTTTGAGGCTGCGCAGTCCATTTCTAAAACTGTCTATGGGTTTGGCTGCCTGTAAGCAAGCCGAAGTTTAGTTAAAACAAAAGTAACTATTAAAAAAAAATCACACCGTTTCTGTCAAAGACTTTAGAAAAAAACACTGCGAAGAACACACACATAAAATATACTTATGTGTGTCATTGTTTGTCACTGAGTTGGAAAGTCCTGCAAGTACCTGTGTTATGTCTTTGTATATAGTGTCAGTCGTAACCCTGGTGTTGACTCCACTTTCGGGACCCTCTCGTGTCCCTCGGGTCAAATTGACTTATTTGGGGTTTTATAAACAATTCTGAAATCAAGTTTTACTTCATAATCTATTACCAAATATTGACTTTATCTCAATTTCCAACAGCTGAGATAACATCTATGTTTAGGGAATGCATCAGTCTCTACTAGCACACTATTAAACATGGAAGTGGGGTTTGTTTTGTCATAAGGTTATAATTCATGTTAAAAATCCACTCTGGAAACAACATAAGTGTCATATCCAGAATAATGTTCTGAGTCAGGAATACATGTTCATCACAGGAAATAAGTCGATTTTCAGGTAGAAAAAATGTAACTTGGGCCATTTTTTTCTTTTAAAAATTTGAAATGGGTCAATTTGACCCGAATACCACACGAGGGTTAAACCAACTACTGCAGGGCAGAACCATTCATCTAGTTTATCTTTTCGGAGTGATCCGGGGACAGATTTGGGCGTCGCAGCGCCACCTGACAGACGTGTCACCTGTCCTCTCGGCTCTGTGTTTCCTGCTGACACCTGCTGACAGACGCACACACCCGTTGGGACAGGTGTGTGTGTGTGTGTGTGGTGTGTGTGTGTGTCTGATGGGTGGCTTCATGTGTCAGGCTGTCAATCACCGACTTGTTACCGTGGATACAGAGTTAATGCATGACAGCCGGCTGCAGCGGCTGTTCACGGTGGTCGCTCACCCTGTGGTAACCTGGTTACTGTAACTGCTGTTAGGGGCGCCCCGGTGGCTGTGGGGCGCCCTGGTGGCTTTGGGGCACCCTGGTGGCTGTGAGGGGCGCCCTGGTGGCTTTGGGGGACCCTGGTGGCTGTGGGGCGCCCTGGTGGCTGTGGGGCGCCCTGGTGGCTGAGGGGCGCCCCACAACACAGGAATGCATCTCTACATGTGTATAATTATCTTTTTGGTTTAACTGCTGCCACGGCAACACTTTCCCTGTCTGGGGTCTCTGGCCTGCACATCCTCTCTTTTAAAAAGAAGATTAGAAACCTGGTTACACGTCGTTTAGATAAGAACTCTCCAGGAAATCTAGCTGGTGTGTGTGTGTGTGTGTGTGTGTGTGGTGTGTGTGTGTGTGTGTGTGTGTGTGTGGTGTGTGTGTGTGTGTGTGTGTGTGTTGTGTGTGTGTGTGTGTGGTGAGACTTACACTCTGCATCAGTCTCCCTGGCTCTGAAATCACTCCTTTATATGTTTATCCTGCCTTTTAGCCTACATCTCTCTACCTTCACTCACCCTCTACTCCCTCACTCCATCACTCTAATCACATTAGCCCTTCCTCTCTCTCTCTCTCTCTCTCTCTCTCTCTCTCTCCTCTCTCCTCCCCCCTCCCCCCTCCCCCCCCCATAAAGTGTACTATCGATGCCTGTATTCCATCGGGTGGATTGCTCCAGGCTTGTGTCTGCTCCCTTATCCTCGCTGTTACTGAGGATAATTTCATCACAGCTCGCTTTTGTGCCCGTATGATTTGTTTAATACAAGCTCTGTGTGTGTGTGTGTGTGTGTGCTCTGTGTGTGTGTGTGTGTGTGTGTATATATGTGTGTGTGTGTGTGTGTGTGTGCGTGTAGTGTGTTTTTTAATAGCTTATTTTCCCTCTTGGGCTATTTTTGCAGGGTGGCTTTGTGGTGAACATCCTCCCTCAGATAGCAGCGGCTTAAACACACGCACACGCACACACGCACACACACACACACACGCACACACACACACACACACACACACACACACACACACATGCACACAGGGTATAATGCAATCAACTGTCGGATAAGGGTTTCGGACGAGCATCAATTCCATTACAGAGCTCTGTGTGGATGATACAAGCATAAAGTACTTAAATGGACCATTGCTCCTTTTTCTCTCTCCCCCCCCCCCCCATATCTGGGGTCAAACTGAAAGGGGGAGAGAGGGGGAGACAGGTAACAAGGGACATGTTGGTGAGAGGGATGTAAAAGACGTTTGGAATTTGTCTCCAGAGCCTAAAGAGTTAAAGGAACCTTTTCCCATCTCACTGGTTGGACCGCACTATTTTTCACCTCACTTGTAGTTTTCTGTCAGTTTTTTTCCATTTTGATCATATATCATTTTTGTTTTCATTGTTCTTTTGAAACCAAGATGGGTTATCATTATTGTTTATCCTCATGGAGATCTCAATTATTTATCCCCATTCGTTGATTTTAGGGAAAAAATCTTGAAAAAATGTGAACTATGGACTTAAAAACCATGACATTCAATCAATAATAATAATAATAATAATAATTATAATAATAATAATAATGTGTTTCCACGCTTGCTCGTGTTTGGCTCTGCTAAAAGGTTCGGCCCATGAAAGTTGTGTTGTTGTTTTTGAGTGTAATGCATATATATAAATTTATATTTTTTAAATTTTTGTGAGAGTGGCTAAACAGGTAGACAGTGGTAAATGCAGCCTGCGGGGGGGGGGGCATTTCCCGACCCTCTGGGTCTGGACAGCATCTGTTCACAGACTAACAGACTAATAGAATCACTGGGTCCAGTCTGAGTGACAGGGGAACACACACACCACACACACCACACACACAACCACACACACACAACACACACACACACACACACAGAGGCGCACACACACATGCGCTAATTGGCTATGTTCTGGGGAGGCCAAATGAAATCTAGCTGTATTTTGATTGACGTTATCATAGCGCACACACAGATAGACAGAAAACACACACACACACACCACACACACACACCACACACACACAAACCACACACACACACACACACACACACCACACACACAGACAGCAGGCCTCTGCTCTCACCCACTCACTGGGCTCCAACCAAACTCCATTTGTCCATTAGCTGATGTGAGGAGATGGAGGGAGACTGATGACACAGCCGTCCCACGCAGGAGCACAAAGGATGTCAGAGATAAAAAAAAAAAATTTAAATAACTTTTGAAAACCAAGCCAAAAGGTGCTTCTCTCTCTGCTGAGTGCTCTGCACATGCTCAGTACGAACGCGTAGGTCCTCTTAATTAATCAGACAGCAACGTCCTAAATGTAAGACTCGAGTGATTCTGAATGAACGAGGCATGACTTTGGCTCTTTGTTGTTGTTTGTGTGCTGTTGGGAAGCTGCTGCGTTCACAAACTAAGTTCAGGGAAGTCGTGTTTACATCCAGGAACATAGCACGTGCGTCATTTCTGCAGGTTTTAACTCAGCCAGTTTCAGAGGTGCAGAGATCAGCTGATTAATCAACCCACATCCAATTAATCAACAACTATTTGGACATTTTCTTTAATTTTCAAATTGTCCTTTCAACAATTTCTGTTTTCAGCCTATCAACATAACGATTTGACCTCCCTTTTCCTCATTAAACATAACAATGACTAACTGGGAAAATAGTGTGTGTGTGTGTGTGTGTGTGTGTGCGCGAGTGGTGTGTGTGTGTGCGAGTGTGTGTGTGCGTGCTGTTCACACTGATAGATGCTGATTGAGGTGTTAACGGGGTTTTTTTCAAAAGAAAAACCAGCTGTTGACCTACTTTGAGAACCTGGTAGCACACAGTTTCAACATCCATGTACATCGAACACACACACGCACACGCACACGCACACACACACACACACAGCTGCTTTAGCCAGATGGTTCTCTCCAGGAAGTCTGTGAAGTCGGTGGTCTGTTTTCTCTGACTGTTTCAAGGAGCCGCCAGGTATTTTGATTTGACTGATTACCGTATTTTCCGTAGTATAGGTTCCACCTTTTTCATAGTTTGGCTGGTCCTGCGACTTGTGGTGCAAATTTAACATGTTTTTAAATGTTAATGGACGCTGACTGACATGAGCCAAGGAGTGATCATTACCGTCTACAGCCGCGAGAGGGCGCTCTAGGCTCGTTTCAGTGATGGGGAACGAGATCGGGAGCTTGGTGAACTTGCTTGTTGGACTTTTTATGTTAATTTAGCTTATTCAGCCTCGCGTGTATGTTCTTTATGATATTGTGTAGCTGAATAACTGTTGATGTGTTACATTAACATACCACACACCTGTTCAGCCTGTTGTTCTGTGTGTTATTGGGTAGTTGCCTTTCCAGATTAAATGTATGTTCTTGGTCTTGAATTTTGTGAAATTACTTTCTATATTCATGCATTAATGCCGACTTATAGTCCGGAAATACAGTCATTGTTTTGAGGAAACATTCTCTGATTCCAGCGTGTAAAATGTGAATATCTTCTAGTTTCTTCTCTCCTCTGTGACAGTAAACTCGACATCTTTGAGTTGAGGGCAGAACAAGACATTTTAGGACGACATGTGGGGACTTTAGGAAACACTGATCTCCATTTCTCACCATTTTCTGACATATTAGAGACAAAAAACAGCTGACCCATTCATTGAGAATATAATTGAAAGACCAATCAACAATAATCGTAGTTTACACCTGAGTTTTGTTGCACCTTTTCAGACCAAAAGTCAGAGATTTTAAAACATCAAGATGAAAGCAGCATCCGGATAAAGCTGTCTTCTAAAATAAAATAAAGCCAGCAGCATGAGACCTTCAGGATCAGGATGACACACTCCTGCCCCCCTGTGGCCACTTTCTTCTAATTCTTCTAATTCTTTATAAGGAATAAGCCCTTGAGATGTGACATCTCGTGTTCGAGGTTGTCCTTAAAGGCAAAAAAGAAAATACAGTACATGCACAATTAGACAAAACAGTTAACAAAACAACTTGAGGGGACATTAAAAGAATAAATAAAATAAAAAATACATCACACACATTCTGACAAACAAACACAAAAACTCTCTATCACACCAAAATCACCCTTATCCACCCCATTCCAACCAATAAATATTAGACAATAAACTGTTAAGGTTATTAATATGGACAGTTAGTAAATAATACACATACAGTATATACTAATACATACATACACACATTTACTCACACACATATATTCATACATACATGTACGTGCATATATGGATGCACTGACTCATGAAATCTGTTTCTAAATTCAAAGTGAAAACTAGGTCTTACACTTGTGTTCCTGACTCCGAGGTTTCCTGGCTTCTTGCAGTTTAGTGTCTGACTTCCAGATGTGCAGATTCCTTCTTAAAAGTCCTCTATCCATCTCTAATTGTGACGTTAATGAGTCTTATCTCAGCGATGGAGTGTTAGAAAGTTGTATTGCACATGGAAATGAATGATGTATTGACCAAATTGATTGTGATTGAAATATGAGACTTTTCCACAATCAGGCAGCCATTTTTTGAAGCATAACACACCGACTGACTTTAAACCCGGTCCTGGTGCAAGAACACATGGCTCTGTGTGATGTCACAGTGTTGTGATGTCACAGTGTTGTGATGTCACAGTGACACCTGTTGGTCAAACGAAGCAACACAACAGACCAGAGCTGCATTGACGCCGACCACATGACCAAACTGCCTGGCTCTTGATGTTATTTGCCACCAATTGGACTGTAATAATTAAAACATCTCTCTCTCTCTCTCTCTCTTTCTCTCTCTCTCTCTTCCAGAAGGAGCTGAGCCTTCCCAGAAGAGGCAGTTTGTAAGTACCCATCATGCTCTCTGTCTTCTGTCCAATCAGAGCCTGTTAAAGGTCTCTGGTATCATCTGGTAAAGGTTGGAAAAGCTTAGAAGCTGCAATGCAATGAACCAAACAGAGACCCAAACGCCTTACCCCGCCCCCCCCCCGTTGTCCTCGGGTCAAATCTGACCCCTTTAAAAAATGTCTATCTGAAATATGGGTTTCTTTTTAACCAAATTACCACAAAAAATGGATTGGACTCCTTACAACACTCTTTACAAATACAACTGATCACTGATCAGAATTAACATTCATAATTTCAGCTTTTTAAACTCCAATATTAGGTATAATTCTATATAAATGAGGGTTATTGACTACGAATTCCAAAAAAGTAGTGTAAAACTAGGGTGGTGTTAGTGAAAACTAAACAAAAAAAGTCTGAAAAAAGGACAAAAATGTCCAATTTCTGTCCCCGTTTTGACCCGGGAGGACTTAACCCTTGTGTTAAGGTGGCATAAAGTGGGGTAATTAACAGTGACTAGTGGAAAATAAGCTCCTGTTCCACCTTAAAACATTCAGTCATTGTGTGTGTGTGTGTGTGTGTGTGTGTGTGTGTGTGTGTGTCTACTATTGTTGGCCTTAATATCCACTCACTGGTCCTTTAAATATCTATGTGTGTGTTTATTTTTGTCTCAGCTGTTCATCTTATCAAGTTGTACATAGAGGGCTTCCAGTAAAGGGTTAAAGGACAAAGTTGAAAAGCCACTGAGTCCAGGTGTGTGTGTGTGTGTGTGTGTGTCTGTGTCTGTGTCTGTTTGTCTGTGTGTGTGTTTGTGTGTGTGTGTGTGTGTACCAGAACAGCTGAGCATCCCACTGTGTATAAATGCAGGTTATTTATATGTGTGTGTGTGTGTGTGTGTGTGTGTGTGTGGTGTTGTGTGTGTTGTGTGTGTGTGTGTGTGTGTGGTGTGTGTGTGTGTGTGTGTGTGTGTGTGTGTGTGTGTGTGTGGAAACAAAAGTCAGACTTTCAGTCATGCTTCTTAAAAAAGTGTTGGAAGATCATATTTTGGTTATTATAGTGTAATCATAAAGGGGGGGGGGGCAGTGTGGACTGGTAGCTGGAGAGATGCCAGTCCACCTCCTGGGCATTGAACCCCCCTCCTCCGCTCAGGGCGCCGGTCCAGCACTGAGCAGTGTGTGTAGTTCAGGCCTGTGTGTAATAACAACACAGTGTAAATTGTAATTTCAATAAAAAGTATAAAAAATTAAATTAAATTAATCATCATAACTCAGTGTGGAGTGACATTTAAAACAGCACAACAACAGATGATATGGTGCAGGTCAGTTCACCACAGTGCTGTGGGGGAGTGGTCTGGCTACACCACAGATGCATTCTGGGATAGCAGAAGAAATAGCATTGGCGTTTCTTTAAACCAGTCTCACTCGTTTTGGTGGCTTTGCAACATCGTCTCAGGAAGGAAGTCGCTCTGGTGGAACATTGCACCCCGCAATAGAAAACTCCTCATCCAATGCTCTCCAATATTAAAGGAAGTTAACTGTTGACACAATACAGTAACATGAGCTATTTAAATCAGCTGATACAGGGCCTCCCGATCCAATATCATCGCGATATGATAGTATTGCGATTTTAAACATATTGCAATATTCTGCGATGTATTGCCATTTATAACCTTTTTTTCCAACTTCTAATTTTCTAACGTCAACGTCTGTTTTATCTAAAAAGAAACATTTCTGTGTTTGTTCATGTCACTTCGATTTCACCGCTGCAAAATGGGACGGTCACGCAGACAAAACACACACACACACACATATATATATATATATATATATAATAAAAGATTGATATTTGGCGCCTGCGTACCGATGCGATATCGCCACCGAAAATATCGCGATACTACGCTGTGTCGATTTTTCACAAGTATCGCAAACACTGTGCAACACAACAGAAACTTCTGAAAAATGGCCCTTAGCACAGTTTCTAATGTTGTCAAATTAAATTAAATTAACAGAACATTTGAGGCACATGATGCACGATAATTAAAAACGCATGGATTTGCCAATTTTTTCCTTCAATGGA
>NC_045741.1:5967262-6004762 GCF_008692095.1 Etheostoma spectabile
TTGTTTTGAAAGGCTGTCTGATGGTTTGTGACTCAGCAAGCCCGTGCTGGTGAAGGAACACTCTACCCCAGATAGCTCACATAGCTGTGTGACTCTGTGTGCAGATAAGAGCAGGTGCTGACGTAGCGCACACACACACACACACACACACGCACACACACACGCACACACGCACACACACTGGCCATTCCTTTGTGTATGTATAAAATCAGTGGTTTGACTCGTGCAGGACTAACTGTGGGACAGGTTTCTGTGGAGCTGGTGTGGCAGATGGACAGACCAGTTTGGGTTTGACAGTCAGATCAGCTGATCCAGGACCGGGGATTATTTCAGATTACAGATGAGCCTTTTGTCCCAGGACACGAGATGAAGAAGAGGAAGGAGAGAGGAGGAGCCCCACACCTCCACCTCCAGTAAGAGAGAGAGATTGTGTGTGTGAATATTTGAATGCTGTATTAAGCACAAACTAAATTCTAAATCTCTCTCAGAAGCACATATACCCATTTGTGTGTGTGTGTGTGTGTGTGTCCCTAGAACTCTAGAGTCGCTACTCGCTCTGAAGATAATCACCATCACTCTCTCACTGGCTCTACCACTCTACCACACACACACACACACACACACACACACACACACACACACACACACACCGCTACTCTCTTAAAGGGATAGACGCACCTTGGCAGTGCCCTCTCCAGCTACCAGTCCACCACTATACTTCGATCCGTAAAGGGACTTGAACCAGCGACCCTCCGGTTCCCAACTCATCTCCCTACTGACTGAGCTACTGCCGCCCCAGAAATGTTAAACACTCGTAAAAGTAGATAAAAGTAGATCAACTACCACATTTTTGAGTTAAATGAGCTAATTATCTACAGAAGGTGCATTGCAAAAGATGTTCAGTCATTTTAGTTCCTTTGTCTCTCTGGCTGCTTTCATGTGACAAATCTGGATTCTGATCTTGTTTTTTTTAATTAATCCTGTTCAAATGGTCTCAGTATGACCTCATCTGTCCCCAAACTCGCCCTTTTATCCCAATCAAACTGCTCCCCTCCAATATCTGTGACAGCCGCGCTGTTTGTCCACCCGTGTGCCAGATGGCTGGGCTTATTATTATTATTATTATTATTATTATTGCAGCGAGCATTTCATTATGACATTGTGTTTAATTTAACTCCGGCCTTGCTGAAGCAGCACAGATGGTCCTACATTAGATTATGTAGGGGGCACTCTGCATATACTGACATATATGTGTAGCCCTTGACTTCCCAGCAGGTGGTCTCACCCATTCTGTCCCCCACCCCCAGCGGGGGGAGGGGGGGACAGAGAGACCACCACCATACGGTCCTCACGCCCTGCAGGTCTGTGCCAACTGCCATCTGAACTCTGCAGCCAGAGGAAGATGTTTTTAGAACGTTGTTTGGTCGACAAAAGGTCAGAAAATGGTGAAAAATGTGGATCTGGGTTTCTCAAAAAGCCAAAGACGTCGTCCTCAAATGTCTCGTTTTGTCCCCAACTCAAAGACATTCACTTTACTGTCACCGAGGAGAGAAGAAACTAGAAGATATCCACAGAGAGAAACTCTGTTTGAAAGACTTTTGACTTTCTGACTCTGCACACAGGCGTGTTACTTGATTGAGTGATTTACAAATAAAATGGATTATCATTATTATTATGAATGAAATTTCTTCCCAGGAATCTCACAAGGAAAGGCAAAATTATTTGTGTAGCACTTTTCAGCAGCAGTGCAATTCAAAGAGCTTTACATAAAACATCAAACATGCTATTAAAAATGATATTTAAAAAATTGTACATGATACAAAACTAGAAAATGCATTTCCTGCAGAAAATGCGTGGGAATGCTGACTAGCTGAATTGCTAAAGCTAACCTGGTTGAATAGCTTAAATCGTAAGCGTAGAAGTTGTAAGAATAGTTGTGTAATGGTTGTAATTAAGTTAAATAACACCACTAATGTAAAAAAAGATGTGGAAAAAATTAAAAATTAACTTGAAATGCTAAAGCTAAACTGGAGAAATAGCTTAAATGAGTAAGAAGAATTAATGGATGGAGCAGCCTGTCACTGAAGCTGCTCTGCAGGGCTGACAGGGTGTAGTGGGGGGGTTTGGGACCAGCTCATGGACCAGCTCATGGACCAGCATAGCATAGTCAGTTTAGCCAGGACCCCACCTGGCTAAACTGTCTCCCACCTCCCTCCCTGAGTCCAGCCCAGGACGGAGCTGGATCAGACTGATGGATTATTCATATAGAGTCCAGTTGTTCCAGTGATACCAAATAATGGACAGAAACGCCAAGTCATGACTTCAAAATAGCTATAAGTCAGACTCCATTGGGTCCTGAAGGAAGTCAGAGCTAGAAGATAACTGGACATTTGAAAACATGACTTACACCTAATTGTCCAATTAAGCCGCTCCACTGCAGCTGTAGTTTACCCCCCCCCCCCCCCCCCCAATGGCTTATGGCAGTGGTATGGAAGGGGGGCAACGTAGACCCAACCAATGCACTGTGGGAAACCCTTAGTTAGTTTTTTAATGACCAGCCGATCTTTGGATGCAACATTACCGGATTGAACCAGTGCAACACTAAATCGCAGCAGTACTTGAGTTTGAGTTATGAAATATGCCACAAAAATATTTACATATATTTGAGGATTTACTCACCTTTCTCTATCCCATACCATTGTAAACCCACGGGCTTTTAGATTAGATTAGATTAGATAACACTTTATTCATCTCACAGTGGGGAAATTCCCTTGTTACAGCAGCAGTTTCCTACAGTAAACAGCAAAAAAGCAAACAAGTAAAACGAGCAATGAGCAGAAGGTATAGAATGAATGTAAAGTGGCGTCAAATAAAACGTATTTCATTGCATTGTGTAGATATTGTATTTTGTGTTTTATAAAGCATTAATCAATTATCAAGCATAAAGTATTTTTATCTACTACGGCAGGCCACCTTTTAGTTGATTGGTCAACTAAGTCATTCAGAATCGTTTGGATTCATAGTAGTGGATCTTTACATCTCATTTCTTTATCCTTTATCATGCTGAATGGCTTTTTCCCGAGAAACGTACTGTACGAGCACTTTTCTGGTAAACACAACATGTAAAGTGGTGCTTTTGCGTGAATCAGCTACACGGTTAGTTAACAAAATAACACTAAGAATTTCATTAGTTGAGGACAACACGAGTGTATTTAACCTTCAATTCAAGGTCGTCTGGCATGACCAGGAGCTTTTTGTGGCTAATGTTGGCAGACTTATATATAAAGATAATAACATAATATAATATATATAATATATTGTTGTGTAATTGACATATTAGTTTGCGGACTTCTTCCCTGTTTTTGTACTGAGTGTATAGTTTTCTTGTAGTTTGCACTCGTGCTCACAGTGAAAGTTAGATTTAGTACAGTTATTAGTTTCTGGAAACTTGTGACAGGTGTGTATTACTTCAAAAACTGTTGCGTTACAAACTGTAAAAATGGCATGCAGCCCTCAAACTGTCCAAAACATTGCACACTGTGTTACATGTTAAGGTGCAGCTGGACAGATACAGTTAAACCACAGACATGATACAACTTTATAATCAGTTAAGACTGAAAATGTGTGCGTTCCCGAGCAAAGAAATACACACAAAGTTAGACAAAAGTTACACACATTGTACAAAAGATGAATAGACATCCAAAGCCGTAACAGAGAAACGTGTTTCACGATATTCTCGGATGTTAAAGAAGAGATACACAGACACACACACACACACACACACACACACACACACACACACACACACACACACACACGTCCCTCTTCCCTTACCCCGCTCTCTTCCTCCCCCCATCCTCATCCTCTCTTTCTTCTACTCCTCCCCCTCCCTCCTCTGTTGGCAGAATCTGGTCGCCGGCTCAGCTGCGTTGCCACGGCAACAGCAGCCTCCTCCAGCACCTGCTGTCCCCCACTTCCTTTCATCCCTCGGTCGTTCAGCCCCCCCCCGTCGTCCCCCTCCTCTCCCCCTGTCCTCCTCCTCCTCCCCCTCCCCCTCCCTCTGTTGCTCCGACGGCCCTCTGTCGGCCCCCGTTCACCATCGGGGGAACCCCTTCCTCTGGAGGTAAGATGGGCCCCAAACACACCTGGTTGGGTTTTTTTAGTTTGTGTGTGTGTGTGTGTGTGTGTGTCTGTAGGTCTGTAGCGGCTTGAAACAACTGGCAACCGGGGGGAGGGGGGGTCAGCCTTTCCTCTCTAAACGTAGCTCCCTATGGCGCCATTTTAATGCTACGAAGCCATCAGTTAGCAGTTAGCATCCCATTGACTCCCATTCATTTTGACGCCACTTTGACAGCGAGTAACTTCACATCTGAAGCGTTTAAAGACTCTATTTGTCCATTGTTTATTTCTAAAGAAACACGACAATGTTTAAAAGGCTCCGTTAGCTTGTATCTCACGTTATGGCTCCAACGTTTTTATAAAAATAGGGTAACGATTGTGTCATAACCACGCGACTTACTGTTGAGTAGTCGACAAATCACCGTATTGTCAGGAGAAGCTCACAGACAGTTTGGACTTACATCAGCTGTTTAGGTTTAATTACTAATGTTAACTAGCATGTTAGTTAGCAGTAATTAGCCTGTGTCTATGTTAGTGTCTGACGGTAGAAAAATGTTTATTATCTCACGTTTTAAATCAGGGACTTTATTATCCCGGATTTGAGACTTCATCTGCAGACAGAAGTGCAAGATTAAAAAGCACAATGGGCATTTTAGGCCTTTTTTATGAATGACAGCTGAAGATGTGAAGGGGGAGGGAGAGAGGGTTAGGGTTATGTTGGAGTCAAACCTGCAGCTTTTGTACATGGTGTGCACGCTTTACCGAATTTTAACAGAATTTTAAACCATACTACAGGAACAATCTTTTTTTTTGTGATCAATTTTATTTTTGGGATACATATCCTAGACAAGCAGCAATCCTTAAAAAATAAAATTGTAACTCGTCTAAAAATAGAGTCGTGAAGGGTGGTGACACTGAGGGTGATCACGAAAGGAAGCACTAACATGGACTAATTAGTGTGAAGGTAGTCTCAAGTGGGTTAGGGGATTGGGGTTAGGGGGTTAGGGTTAGGGGGTTATACAGAGAACGACAGAGAAAGACAGACTCGAAGGGTAACACTTTAAAGAAAAAGTGTGAAAATGTAGTGTCGGAAGATCTGAAAATCGTGCAAAGACGGTCGTTGAGTAGACACGAAAGGCAGCGCTAGATCGGCTTAATTAATGGGTTAGGGGGTTAGGGTTAGTGGGTTAGGGTTAGTGGGTTAGGGTTATGGTTAGTGGGATAGGGTCAGTGGGTTAGGGTTAGTGGGTTAGGTTGTGGGATTAGGGTCGTGGGTTAGGGTTAGGGGGTTAGGCTTAGGGTTAGTGGGTTAGGGTTAGTGGGTTAGGGTTAGGGTTAGTGGGTTAGGGTTAGGGGGTTAGGGTTAGGGGGTTAGGCTTAGGGTTAGTGGGTTAGTGGGTTAGGGTTAGTGGGTTAGGGTTAGGGTTAGTGGGTTAGGGTTAGGGTTTTATACAGAGAAAGAGAGAGAAGGACATAGAAAGAGAGACTCGAAGGGTAGCCCTTTAAAGAAAAAGTGTGACTGCGTAGTGTCGAAAGATCTGAAAATCGTGCAAAGACGGTCGTTGAGTAGACACGAAAGGCAGCACTGGATCGGCTTAATTAGTGAGAAGAAGAGTCCAAGGAGACGAAAGGTAACGTCTCTAAAGTCTCAAGTTTACACTTGTTTAACTGATTTTGTGTAAAGCACTTTGAATTGCCCTGTTGCTGAAATGTGCTCCACAGATAAAGCTGCCTTGCCTTCCCTTGTTGCACAGGGACCAAAGGAGTTTTTACGGCCATTGCTCTAGAGCCGGGGTTCTCTATTCTAAGGCCGTATCGTCTCATCGGTCGTGGAAAGACGCCGATTCCTGCAGCCTGAATGCGTTTTCAGTTTACCGAGTTCCTATAAAAGGTTCCCGGGTTCCTGAAACGGCGTCTGCTGTGGAAATGAAACGTCATTTACTCAAAGATAAGGAAACACCAGCCAGCTGGGTTCATAGGCGCGTCATCGACAGGGAAATATGACTGATGCAAATTATTGGTGGATTTGCACATCTGCCGATATACAACTGGAGACAGTGTGTCCGCGATCCGATGTGAATGGAGGTCAATGAGAGAGCTGCACGCTGGAAGAGAGGGGTGAGAGGAAGAGAAGAGCATCAGAGAGGGAGGGAGGGAGCTCTGCTGAACAGAGAGAGAGAGAGAGAGAGGAAAGGGTTAGAGAGAGAGAGAGAGAGAGAGGATCAGAGGAAAGAGAGAGAGAGAGAGACAGAGGAAAGGGTTAGAGAGAGAGAGAGAGTGAGAGAGAGAGAGGAAGAGAAGAGCATCAGAGAGGGAGGGAGGGAGCTCTGCTGAACAGAAAGAGAGAGAGAGAGAGAGAGAGAGAGAGAGAGGAGATTGTTAAAGAGAGAGAGAGACAGAGAGACAGAGGAAAGGGTTAGAGAGAGAGAGAAAGAGACAGAGGAAAGGGTTGGAGAGAGGGAGAGAGAGGAAAGAGAGAGGAAAGGGTTAGAGAGAGAGAGAGAGAGGATCAGAGGAAAGAGAGAGAGAGAGACAGAGGAAAGGGTTAGAGAGAGAGAGAGAGAGGATCAGAGGAAAGAGAGAGAGAGGGCTCGCCCACCCTGACCCCCGCCGGTGTGACAGGGTGAAGCCAGCGTCCGTCAGCGAGCGTCAGAGCGATGGTGGCGCGTCGGCGTTAGCATGTCTGACTCCTTCTGGACGGTGCTCTCCGATTTCTCTCTGCCCAACAGAAGCATGCTGCGGCGCTCCAAGAGGTACGCCGTCCCGTCTCATTAGTCGGGATGTTTTTCATTTCTGGATCCTTGTTGTTTCTCTCTCTCTCTTTTACATATTTCCTCCCGCTCCGTCTTCCAGATCCTCTCTAGTCCTCCTCTTCTCCTCTTCGCAGGGTTTAAATGCTCAGCAGGAGTTGCTGGATTTGTCTTTTGATGGACGGACGCTGTGTGTGTATGCGTGTGTGTGTGCGTGTGTGTGTGCGTGTGTGTGTGTGTGTGTGTGTGTGTGTGTGTGTATGCGTGTGTGTGTGTGCGTGTGCGTGTGTGTGTGTGTGTGGCGCGTGCGTGCGTGCGCATGTGTGTGTTTGAGTGTTTGAATGGGAATCACATTAAACACTGCTGGTACGTATCCCACATCTGTGTGTGTGTGTGTGTGTGGTGTGTGTGTGTGTGTGTGTGTGGTGTGTGTGTGTGTGGTGTGTGTTGTGTGTGTGTGTGCGTGTGTGTGCCCAAGTGTGTGCGTTTGTATGGGAATCATATTTAACACTTCTGGTACGTATCCCACAGGTGTGTGTGTGTGTGTGTGTGTGTGTGTGTGTGTGTGTGCGTGTGTGTGTGCATGCGATCACATGACGCCATTTCTTGTCCGTCCCCCCAGCTGACGTCTCCTCCTCCTCCTCTCCCGTCAGTTAGCAACAGAAGTGTCTTTTCAGAGACAGAGCTGTACTTTTCACTTTGAAGCAGCAATTGTCTTCCTACTCCCCGCCGCCACACTCGCACGCACAGACAGATTTCGTCCCCCCCCCGCCTCCCGCCTCCCGTTGTCCCCGGCAGTCTTTTTGAAGGGAAAGCGGTTGTGAAGCGACTCCTGCATAGCAACAGATTTTGGTTTCGAGTGCATGGAGCTCGCAGCTCGTGCTGAGCTGTAATTTGTACAAAATTGATTAATTGCTCACTCAGAAAAAAGAGTGAAGACCGAAGGGTTGGGAGCGGGAGACCCTCGTTATCACATTCAGATAATAATAATAATAATAATAACAATAATAATAGTAACACATTCATATGTGAAGGATAGTCCTTCTTCATCCACCCATCATTTCTCTTGCTGTTTTCTGACCTTGTCTTAAGATATGTCAAACATGCAAGTCTTTCCAGAGACACGTTTTTGTCTTCTCCACCCATCACGCTCGCTTTCTAGTGCATGAAAATACAGATGTGGAATATGCAATGTCTGGTTTGGTTTTTAGATTACATTCTGTTGAAGACAAGGTCATTGTGTGTGCACCGCAAACAGTTCCTAGTGTGCGTCTTTCAACGTAATGTCCTGACATAGCTTGTCCTCTATTTTTTGTCAAAATAAACATTAGAAACCGATCGATAAAGGATTTTTAAGGCCGCTACCGATACGAATATTTGGTTGTTTAAAAATCGATATATCGGCCGATTTACTGTATATTTAAAAAAATAATTCCGAAACTCGTATCAAAACATAAACATATTTCCCTAAAATTAGTTATTTGTAGTTATATATGAGTTCTCACTAAAATAATATAATAATAATCTGATTATTATCACAACAGAACATCAAACTATATTAAAGTTCTGATGAATAAAATGTATAAAAATACAAACTTAAGATATGAAACTTAAAGTCCTGTGAACAAAAACTTAAGAGTGTCAACAGGGACGTTGTAGAGCGTCCTCTGGTGGACAGACTATACAACGCCACCACTAACAGGGACGTTGTAGAGCGTCCTCTGGTGGACAGACTATACAACGCCACCACTAACAGGGACGTTGTAGAGCGTCCTCTAGTGGACAGACTATGCAACACCATCACTAACAGGGACGTTGTAGAGCGTCCTCTGGTGGACAGACTATACAACGCCACCACTAACAGGGACGTTGTAGAGTGTCCTTTTTTTTCATAATTTCTTGATTTGACCTAAGAACCGGCAGCTGCAAAGGAAATGATCAGAAGTTAAATAAGTCTAAAATAGTTCAAACTTTGATTTCAATCCGAAAGATTAAGATTGTAAATCTACTACAGATATGATGACAGATTTCAGTACTTGATGTTTTTGATACACATTTCTGTTCATCCCAAAAAAAAGCGTTGAGGTTCCAGTGACAGTACCTATTAGCATTCAGAGTTGTCGTCGTCCTATTAGAAGACAATAGAAAGAAGGCCAAGGCTTGTACTCTCTTATTTTTGTAATGTTGTTGTTTCCTTAGACCCCCGTAGCTCTAAACACAAACACAACACACACCAAATACACCACACACACACAAACTTGTCACATACTTGGTGTGGGCCGTCACATTGATTTCCCAGTGTGGCGTAACGCTCAGACCGAACATTATGTGAGGACATGGGGAAATTAGTTTAGTGCTAGATCTATCCACACACACCCCACCTGCTGTGTGTGTGGTGTGTGTGTGTGTGTGTGTGTGTGTGTGTGTGTGTGTGTGTGTGTGGTGTGTGTGTGTGTGGTGTGTGTGTGTGTGTGTGTGTGTGTGTGTGGTGTGTGTGTGGTGGTGTGTGTGCAGGTAGTTTAACGCCCACACAGCTGTTTGCTCAACGCTAGTTTTCCAGCATCCCTGCTGTCGGCTCTGTCACATCACATCCCTGTATGTCTGCTTCTGTGACAGCGTGTGTGTGTGTGTGTGTGTGTGTGTGTGTGTGTGTGTGTTATGAGTTTTACAGTTACTCAGTTATTACATTCGGAGGTCATATGTCGTTGCTCATATCGCAGATAAAACACGAGTAAACACACATGTGCAAACACTCAAACATACCTGCCAGCTCTATTTTTACGCTGGTTTCTGCCATTTACTGAAGTAAATCCCACAATCCTCAAATTGAGGAATATCATATTAAATTCCACAAAACCTTGCTACTTCATTGTTCAAGTTTTTAATGACATTTTACTTGAAGTTATTAATTTGGACGAGGAAATACAATTTCAGACCTTCAGATACCAGTATTAGGGGACCACTAAGGTCTGTATAAAGAGACTTCAGATCCAGTATTAGGGGACCACTAAGGTCTATATAAAGAGACTTCAGATACAGTATTAGGGGACCACTAAGGTCTATATAAAAGAGACTTCAGATACAGTATTAGGGACCACTAAGGTCTATATAAAAGACTTCAGATACAGTATTAGGGGATCACTAAGGTCTATATAAAGAGACTTCAGATACAGTATTAGGGACCACTAAGGTCTATATAAAAGAGACTTCAGATACAGTATTAGGGGACCACTAAGGTCTATATAAAGAGACTTCAGATACAGTATTAGGGACCACTAAGGTCTAGATAAAAGAGACTTCAGATACAGTATTAGGGACCACTAAGGTCTAGATAAAAGAGACTTCAGATACAGTATTAGGGGACCACTAAGGTCTATATAAAGAGACTTCAGATACAGTATTAGGGGACCAGTAAGGTCTATATAAAAGAGACTTCAGATACAGTATTAGGGACCACTAAGGTCTATATAAAAGAGACTTCAGATACAGTATTAGGGACCACTAAGGTCTATATAAAAGAGACTTCAGATACAGTATTAGGGACCACTAAGGTCTAGATAAAAGAGACTTCAGATACAGTATTAGGGACCACTAAGGTCTAGATAAAGAGACTTCAATACAGTATTAGGGACCACTAAGGTCTAATAAAGAGACTTCAGATACAGTATTAGGGGACCACTAAGGTCTATATAAAGAGACTTCAGATACAGTATTAGGGACCACTAAGGTCTATATAAAGAGACTTCAGATACAGTATTAGGGACCACTAAGGTCTATATAAAAGACTTCAGATACAGTATTAGGGGACCACTAAGGTCTATATAAAGAGACTTCAGATACAGTATTAGGGACCACTAAGGTCTATATAAAGAGACTTCAGATACAGTATTAGGGACCACTAAGGTCTATATAAAAGAGACTTCAGGTACAGTATTAGGGACCACTAAGGTCTATATAAAAGAGACTTCAGGTACAGTATTAGGGACCACTAAGGTCTATATAAAAGAGACTTCAGATACAGTATTAGGGGACCACTAAGGTCTATATAAAAGCATCCAAAGAGCATCATGTCATGAGACATTTAACTCAGCCCTACTAATAACTTCATAAGAAGGAACTGATATGTAATTGTGAAGTTATAGAGGCTTATTTCATATTCTGTCTTTCTCTCTTCCTATTTGGTAGCTACAGTATTACAGGGAAAAGGAGGCTCAGTTTAATCAGCACACTCCCAGTAATCCCTGAGTAGTGTAAGAGTCTTTTAGTCATCGCCCAGCAGGTCAGGTGTTGATATGCAAATATGTTACATGTGTCTGCAGGGGAGCATAAATGGTTTAAATGGATTTCTGTCTGTTTTTCAGATTTTAGCAGTTTCTTCTTGAGGAAATGTCTTAAAAAAAAAAAAAAAGTGTAAACACAGGTACCAGCGCTTTATAAGTTCAGGCTATCACACTTAGCATGTGTGCTAACACACAGAAAATTCAGAAAAGGTGAATACCATTAGTGTGTGTGTGTGTGTGTGTGTGTGTGTGTGTGTGTGTGTGGTGTGTGTGTGTGCGCGCATGTGGAAGATGAAGAAATTCCCTGAACACACATCACTGGATATCCAACCTGGCAGCTCATTCCTCATATGTACAGGTGTGTGTATGTGTGTGTAGACCACATGCTACGATCTAACTGCTGATGCCGCACATCTCAACAGATGGCAGGACAAACACACACACACACACACACACACACACACACACACACACACACACACACACACAACAGCATGACATATCTACATCACATGCAGAAGTTATTTGCCAGGTAATGTGGAAATGGGACTTAGACACGTCCAGATCAAACACCATTTCAACTCTTATTCTGATGCCAAACATTACTAACACTTTAAAGTCTAAAACTAAGAGTGGTTCACGCAAATACAGGAATATGAGGCGAAGATGAAGAGCTCCAAAAACAGAGACGTCTCGCTGATCATTTGACTGTAGCAAATATTTCAGCACTAATCGCTTCTCGTGTCTTGTGATCATCCGGGCAGAATGGGCCTGTCGGAGACATGAACGCTACACAGCTACGTAATTACAGCCAGCGGGTGTGATGGGCCAATTAACACCACACACACACACACACACACACACACACACACACACACACACACACACACACACACGCTTTAAGTGTGCAGACACCTGCCGGCACTGCCTGTCAGAAGTGTGTGTGTCCATTTCTTCACTTCGCAAAATTTCTTCACCAAATAGTCCTAAAGGGAACCCATTTCCTTCATAATGTGAACATGGTTTAAGTTATTTTGGGTTAACAAATAGACACAGAAACTAAACCAACATTTTCCAGATAGTTGTGCTATCTACAGCGCTCTCTGCTCTTCTTGGTTTACCCTTATTCTTCTATTAATTTGTTTATTTAACAGGACAATGGGCAGAATTAGCTCAAAAGCTAAATTCCATCTGCAGTACCCTTATCCTCTGGCATCTCTTGGAGGTTTGCAACCAATCAAAATGACATATGACAACTTGAGACTGTTACAATTGGAAAAAGGAAATCCTATTATATTTTTTTTAGAAATGACACGTCGTTCTCCAGCAGGAATTTCTACACAATAGGTTTAACTTAACCCTTAGGTTGATAGGTTGTCATCCATTTGAGTTTAGATTAGATTAGATTAGATTAGATTATACTTCATCCCGCAGCGGGGAAATGAGCAGAATGTAGACTGAATGTAAAGTGGCGTCAAATAAAGGTTTTTGTAAAGTTTGTAAAGTGCGGTTGCCATAGTACAAAAAAACAACATTGCAGTGTAAGTAAGTGACCTTAAAATTAAATTGAATATTTAATTATAGTAATAAAGCAAAGGTAGGTGCCCATAATAAAAGTTAAATTCACTTGTGAGCATAAATAATATTGAAAAAAGTAAATACTTGTAATGGAAAAATATAAATATATTATATGATTATATTAAGGCCTTTTTACAGTCGTCACAGCCAATTTTTAGCAAATCAGAGAGCATGCGCCACTCTATTTTTTTTCAGCGGCTCGCGACAAAACGGGAACAGGATGCATGGATGAGTCGAGGATAACCGGATGCCAGGACTCTCTGAGTGACTGCATGTTTCTCTTGTACTTCCTGGGTTAAGATGAGTTATTTTATGGTGAACGAAAGGCTTGAGCAGACGGAGTAGGTGAACCAATCAAATCGAGGCATTGACGTCAATGCAGCTGCCAGTTTTGCCGTTGTTTACCGTGTTTTTCTTCTAGTAGAAATAGCTAAGTAGGTAGCCTTTTCCTTATTAGCGCCACCTCTGTTCAGGAGAAAACTGCAACTAGTGCGCGACAGGCCGGCTGCGGCAAGTATACCGGACGCTTAAGGGTGACCAGACCTCCTGGAAAAATCTGGGAATCATGGGCAGTTGTCCCAAATCTCCCAAAAATAATTGTTCTTAAAATTAGACTAACACGCCCACCCCCTACTCACCTCTCACAAATTACACCCATTTCATCAGTTCACCTACTGTATAGCTGAATGCTCAAGTGCATATTTATATTCATAGACAATTTTAATAAGTGCAATTAACATTGACAGTTTGGAAATTGTGATATTTATATGCTCTTGCAATACAAATTATTTTGTCCGCCTCTAAAGCAAGTTTCAGATTTAAAAGGTGTTCTTTGGTGTTTGGGTTAAAGTGAAGTTGCAGTTGTTTAGAAGCTGATAGACGTTATATGTGCCACAGCAGCAGTGGTACACTGACATTATTATATGTGATGAAAAGAAGAGGACCCAGAGTAGATCCCTGGGGAACACCTTCTAGATACAGTGATTACAGTGAACACTGAAGGTGTGATGGTTTACACTTAATCATACGCTGCCAGTGTGTAGACTGTAGAGTTGTGGGTCTTTTAAAAGGCTTCTCAGTGAACCTTGAGACCTCATCACAGCCTCCTCTTCCATCTGTCATCCCCTCCGAGCGTAACGAGCCTCATACACGCTTCACAGAAAACAACAAATTGGGAAAATCCTGCGAACTCGACCTGTGCTTGTGTTGGAGCTGTTAGGTGTGAAGACCTTCGCTTCAATTGCACCTCTTCCCTTCTCTCTGGGGACGCATGTCACAGCTTTAAAGCCGTTTGCTCTTTTGTTTTCAAGCATCATTCGTACAGCACACACACACACTAATGCATATACATGTACACACAACAAACACACGGTCATCTCAGCCCAGAGGGGAGTTGAGCCTTTCCACTGCAGGATGCGGCTCATAATGATGTTCAACCATTAGCGCTGGCGTCTGGGTTGACATTTTCTATTAAACCACTCCAAAAGAACTGAAGCACCCAGAGCTCATATCTCTGAAAAAAAACAAAAAAAGCAAGTTGGTTGTCACGGCGTAACCACAACTCTGGGAAAACGACTGTGCTGTAACATAGTGTGGACATAATGCCTTACATTATTTCAAATCTAATAAACTTTAGGTTTCCCATGACCAAGCTTGGATCTGCATTGATCTGCCTGAAGGAAACGGCTGGCAGCAGATTCAAACGATGATTAAATACACATATTTTAAAGTGTAAAATGACGTTGTTGCCATGGAATCGTCTATTATTGTTTGTGCTGCAGAGAGCTGGCGTTATCTTCTATGAATATTGTGTTATTAAGATGTCATTGTTTAAAGGGACTTCGCTGCTGTTGTCTCCACTTCTTCTAGATCTGTGACAAATTACAGTAATTGTCCATTCAGGACGTCGGTACCCGGTGTTCAGACTCTTCTATTAGGAAGTGATGGAGTGCCTCATCTCCTCTGTATTATTATTATTATTATTATTATTATTCCTCTGACTCTGTATATAAATGTAGACAAAACAAAAGTCTTGCTCAAGGTGAACTGAACACGTAGTTGTGACTGTTAGTTGTGTGTGGCATGATGGCAGCTGTGTGTGAGCGTGTGTGTGTGTGTGTGTGTGTGTGTGTGTGTGTGTGTGTGTGTGTGTGTGTGTGTGTGTGTGTGTGTGTGTGTGTGTGTGTGTGTGTGTGTTTCAGACATGTACTCCTGCTGAAATCACAGATGTTACAGTTTCAGTGAGGCGAGAGATGCTTCACACACGGTCTGTCCTTCACAGCCAAGGACACACACACACACAGAAGAGCGCAATGATTAATTGTTGTCAACCAATAAATTATTCATCAACTATTTTGCTAATCGGTTCGAGTCTGATTTCAGCTTATTAAAGGGCCCATATTATGCTCATCTTCAGGTTCATAATTGTTTTCTGAGGTTGTACCAGAATAGGTTTCCATGGTTTCACTTTCATAAAACACCATATTCTTGTAGTACTACACATTGCTGCAGATCCTGTTTCCACCCTGTGTGTCTGGGTCTCTGTTTTATCTCCAGAGTGAGACATCCCACTTCTATACTATCTTTGTTGGGAGCTGCACATGCTCAGTAGCTCGGTAAGATCCATCAGCTGATAACTCTTTCTCCAGCTTTGGTCAGTCCAAGGCAGGATCAGCTGGGAGACTTCTTCTAGACCAGGGACACAACAGGGACAGGAAGTAGTTCTTTTGGAGATTATGGTCCACTGGTGTGTGTTGTGGCAGTGTTTTTCCATTGAGAACGAGCTAGCATGCTAGCGCTAGCATGTGTTACGGTTAGCCACCTCGTCTCTAGTGACGTAGAAAGCCGTGCAGATGTTGACCAGCTCACCTGGAGACTGAAGACAGAGGACGTCCAGAAACATGAACCTCACTCAAACAGCATGGGTAGTTTTTTCCCATGTTTGTATGCGTGTGAAAGCACCAGAGACACAAAATAACCCCCCAAATCCCCAAAGAAGTGTTGTTTTTTCATAATATGGGCACTTTAAATGTGACTATTTCCTAGTTTTCACTCCTCTGTGACAGTAAACTGAATGTGGGCTGTTGTGGACAAAACAAGACATTTGAGGACGTCCTCTCAGGCTTTTAGGAAACACTCACCCACATTTTTCACCATTTTCTGAAATCTCAAAGACCAAACAACTAATCGAGAAAATAATCAATGGATTCATCGGCGAATGATTGGTTACGTTCAGAGCAGCCAGCTGCAAAACGTCTCTGTGGTTCATTGCAAAGCTCCTTGGACTTCCAGCTGTGACAGATGAAATGCAGATGATCCAGATGTTGATTTAAAACCTTCCCTTGGATGAATTCACTGAACTGCGTTTTTGGTTTTTCGTCCTCAGCTGTCGGACGAGCAACAGGAAGAGCCTTATTGTGACATCCAGCACCTCCCCCACCCTGCCAGGACCACACTCCCCTCTGCATGGACACACAGGTACACACACACACACACACACACACACACACACACACACACACACACACACACACACACACACACACACACACACACACACACACACACACACTAATGATTCGTGACAGTTTTTCAGCAACTGGGACTGTGATTTTTAAGATAAAAGTTCAGCCAGCTGATTCATCTAACAAGGATGTAGCTTCACACCATTAACTGTTTTAATTGTAGCGGTCCAGCAATCTTCAGGATTAGTGCTGGATTTTAAAAAAAATCTTTCCGATTTAAATCGATTTTCATTTGAACACGCTCCGATATCATTTAAGAAAAGTCACAGTCCTCCTTTCTGTCTCTGGTATATTATTTAACCCTTGTGTTGTCTTCCCGTCAACCATAAAAAAAACAAAGCAATTTTTCAACATTATTATTGATTTTTCCCACATTTTTGTCACTTTTTCACTGTTGTGGGTGCTTTTTTATGTTTTTTTTTTTGTTTAATGACATTTTCATCACAATTTTTTTTACTGAAAACAGGACAATTTGACCCAAGGACATAATGAGGGTTAACTATAAGACAAAATGGCTGGCTTGTTAAGAAGGGGGCTAAATAAGGCTCCAAAGTTAGGCTGCATTTTGATTGGAGGAAGTCTGCCGAGTTGCACTTCATAGTGTTGATTAGTGTGTAGCTTTGGGGTCAGTTCTTAACGTAATCATTGGTACTTTTAACAAGGCACCAGGTTAGAGGGAACCTTTCATGTCCAAGCTAAATTGGTTTTTATATCTGAAATATCTCTAATCGGATTCATTGAATCGGGACATTGTGACTCAAAATCTAATTTATTCCCCAAATCAGTGGCTCTCTCTGGACCAAAGTACTGGACACACAGACATCCCCGTCTTTACGCACCATTGATAAAAACCTGACAATAAATGAAAGAATCATTAATAAATGAAGGTGGTGTTGGGTCACCTGTCTCTGCTGCGACGTCCTCCCGTTCCCTTATCTGCCGAAATGCGTGTGAAGTGACAGCAGGAGAGCCGTGTTACATGAAGCCGTGTTGTTCCCCCATCACACCTCTGCAAAAGCTCAATTACCAGCTCAAGACTGCACCCTGAAGGCAGCACAGCGAGGTATTTGACTGCACGGATTAATGCGCGGGCCGACATATTGAAGGCTGCCGTCCCCAGGTTGTCCAGATTTTTGAAGAGACTTGAATTGGTTGATATATTTCGAGAGTGTCTGTTTGAGTGACAGCGACCTCCGGCTCTGCCCTTCTCCATTCAGCTGCTGACTTCACTGTTTCCTGTAAATATAGAGCGTCGTAAAACCATCAACACGCGCTCGTCTTGCTTTGATTGATTGAGCCGTGCGGGTGTAAACAGATCAAATAAACTCAGCTCGGGGCAAATTGATACTTACGTGCGTGTTGGAGCAAGTGGAATAAATTTAATTATTTTACAGTGTTTTTTTGTGCATTTTACAGATTATTAATGAAAAGAAAATCAGCAGATTGATGGAAGAAGCTAATGATTTCTGACTGGCACACACACACACACACACACACACACACACACACACACTGTGTGGTGACAGGTGAAATCTGCGCTGACAGGTTTTTTGTCGAACACGCTTGACAATGCGTGTAAGTACAGCACACAGATACCCAATCAACCCACCACCCCCCCCCCCCCCACCCCTTCACCCTTCAAACGTAGAGAGGGAGAGATGGAATAGAGACGAACAACAGTGATATTGTACGATGGCACTGAAGGGCGAGCACAGAGTAGAAATATGGTCTGAGGACGGAAATGGACTGGTGACGGTACTGAATTGGAGGAGAATACGCAGGATGGATATGAAGTGTAAATATCGCTTTAACTGTCCTAGATGGACCTTTTCGTTAACTTGTGGGTGTAGTGTTGTAGCTCGGTGATGTGGTGTGTGTTTGGTGTGGTGTGTGTGTGTTGTGTTGTTGTGTGTGTTTGTGTGCGTGAGATTGTGTTTGTAGTTGATGATTGTGTGTGGTGGATGAAGCAATGTGTGTGTGTGTGTGTGCGTAGAGTGTTTGTGTTGGTGTATTGAGATGTGTGTGTGTGTTGTGTGTGGTGTGTTGCGAAGAGAGCTGATTGGTGTGTGTGCGTGAATGTTTTCGATGTGCTGTGCTCCCCTGCCAGCCTCTGTGTCGTGTGTGGTGTGTGTGTGTGTGTGTGTGTGTGTTCGATAGGATGTGGTGTTGGGTGTGTGGTGTGGTGTGTGTGGTGTGTGTTGTGTGTGCGTGAGAGGACTGTGGTGTGTTGGTGTGGTGTGTGGTGAGGATGTGTTGTGTGTTGATGCGTGAGAGTGTGTTTGTGTGTGTTGATGTGAGAGAGTTGTGAATGTGTGTGTGTGTGTGTGTGTGCGTGTAGAGAAGTGTGTGTGTGTGTGTTCGTGAGAGTGTGTTGTGTGTGTGTGTGTGTTGTGTGTGTGAGAGTGTGTGTGTGTGGTGGTGTGTGTGGTGTGTTGTGTGTGTGTGTGTGTGTGTTGTGTGGTGTGTGTGTGTGTGTGTGTGGTGTGTTGTGTGTGTGGTGTGTTGTGTGTGTGTGTATGTGTGTGTTGTGTGTGTGGTGTGTGTGTGTGTGAGATGGTGTGTTGTGTTTTGGCTCACTGACAGATCGTTCTCATTTGCCATGCTCAGGAAATTTGGAACTTACCGAAAATGTCATTCACAAAATCACACACACACACACACCAACACGCAGCACACACACACGCACGCACACATCACACGCCCACACGCGCACGCACACACACACACACACACACACACACACACACACACACACACACACACCCACACACACACAGCATTTAACATTTGCATAAAGCTTAAACAGGGTTTCAGCCTTGTGCTCAGTTTGAAATAACCCAGAAACCTTCCCCCAGTAGTCTAGTCCAGAGCTGGGATATCTCAGTGTAGGCTGGTACTTTACAAAATTAATATGCACCACCGGGGGCCATTAAACCTTTCCCTTCATTCCCACAGGCAGTCTTTATTCATAAAATGATTTCTTTTATTTTCCTTCTTGTCTTCTCCCTCTCTCGCTCCCGCTCTTCATCATACATGTCATCACGGTTTCAATCTCCGAGCCATTTGCGCTAATCAAATGGAGATTCCTCCCGGTCTAGTATCCTGAGGGGCTGATGAGGACCTATCCTAACAACTTTTTATTAAAAGTTGAAAGTCTGCATAAATCCCGCGTTCGTTTCTGCTCTCGCTCCCACTCCTTTCGTGTCATCTCCATCACGTCTACTTTCTTTTTGTTCTGCCCTTCTGGCGCTCATCTCAACCTTTTTCAACGACTCAATTCTTCTCTCGCTCCTTTCTTTCTCTCCAATTGCTCTGAACTTTTCCTCCGGTAAAGGCCAGCAGATGATTGGCAGCTGCGTGCGCGCTCTGACTTCTGATGAATTCTGTCAAACAATCCGCCCGCTCGTCTTTGTAGTTGTTAGGAAAGACAGAAAAAAAGACGGCAGGGATTCAAGCTTTCTCTCTTACGCTTGTCACCCACTCCTGAGGAAATACCAGGTTGGTTTTCACGCCCCCTCTCCCCAATTAAAGCTGTGTTTAGTTTTCCCAACCACCCACTCCCTGGAGAGGCAGCGAGACCGAGGCGCCACAAAGCAGATAAGACATCTGCGTGCATCTCATACGCCACTATATTTATTATTTCTTGGTCTTTGTAAAAAGTAGGTCACCGTCGCTGCAGTGTGCAGAACCAAACCTGGTAAAAATGAGACGGCAGAGCATCTCGTACACCTGAAACGACGAGACCGCCCACCACCCGCTCCCAGCTGTCACTCACGTTCACTTCGTTATTCACTTTTTAAAATACAACCCGCACGGCGACTTCTTTGTTTCCTAACGAGAAGTGGAAGGCAGTGTTCAAATAGATGTTAAGAGGGATTCTTCCCTGACTGTCGACATGCTTTGAGCGACATTTCACAGTTGGAAAATAAACGTGTCTGTATGATCCCTCGTGGTCCCTGTTCCATATCCGACATATGCTGTGCTCCAATATTCATGTATCTGGATTAGATACATGAATATTGACCTCCCCACCTTCTGTTTTCTTTCTCCTCTCTCATTGGATGCTCCTAATATTAATCTCACACTACAGGAGCATCTTATTTTTAGCTATGATGAGCTCAAACCCATCTGGGACAGGACAGGTTAGGCTATACTCTTAAAATAGAGTTGGACTGCAACTAAAGGTTACCTTCATTTTGAAAAATCTTTACTAATTCAATTATTTGGTAAGGGGGTTTAGGTTTGGGTTAATGGTTTTGTCCTCTGTTGGTCTCAATTCTTGTGTTGCTGCTTTTTTAAAGGGGCGCTATGCAGTATGGGCCATTTCTTTTTGCTGGCAGGTTTCTCTATAGAGACCCCCTGCAGGTTTTGCTGTATAGACCCCCCCCCCACAGGTTTCTCTGTAGAGCCCCCTACAGGTTTCTCTATAGAGCCCCCTACAGGTTTATCTATATAGTCCCCCCTACAGGTTTCTCTAAAGAGCCCCCCCCCACAGGATTCTCTATAGAGCCCCCCCAAAAAGATTTCTCTGTAGAGCACCCCCTACAGGTTTCTCTATAGAGCCCCCCTACAGGTTTCTCTATAGAGCCCCCTTACAGGTTTCTCTATAGAGCCCCCCTACAGGTTTCTCTGTAGAGCCCCCCCCCCCACAGGTTTCTCTATAGAGCCCCCCCTCACAGGTTTCTCTGTAGAGCACCCTCTACAGATTTTCTCTATAGAGCCCCCCCACAGGTTTCTCTATAGGGCTGATTGTTCTTTGCAGAGGGAGATGGCTTTCCTCTGTCTGTGAATGAGCCTAACATTGACTGATGGCCTACACACACACACACACACACACACACACACACACACCACACCACACACACACACACACACACACACACACACACACCACACACATGTATGCACAGTTGGAGCGATGCGGTGTGACTGAGCCTCATCAACAGCCCCACTGACAATATATTTGTAAATGTAACCGAGGTCATGCAGGAGACGTTTCAGAGCCGGGCGATGGACACCAAGCAGCTTCTGTCTGAGTAACAGAGTACTCGTTCACCTGAGTGTGTGCATACTCGTTCACCTGAGTGTGTGCTGCATGTTCACCTGAGTGTGTGCTGCATGTTCACCTGAGAGTGTGCTGCATGTTCACCTGAGAGTGTGCTGCATGTTCACCTGAGTGTGTGCTGCATGTTCACCTGAGAGTGTGCTGCATGTTCACCTGAGTGTGTGCATACTCGTTCACCTGAGTGTGTGTTGGATGTTCACTTGAGTGTGTGCTGCATGTTCACCTGAGAGTGTGCTGCATGTTCACCTGAGTGTGTGCTGCATGTTCACCTGAGTGTGTGCTGCATGTTCACCTGAGTGTGTGCTGCATGTTCTGCAGCTACAGACAGAGATTCCCATCGACAAAGCAAAATCCTTATATCGAGCTCTGGTTCTGTCAACGTGCTGCTGGTAAATGCATATTGATTGCGAAATGTTCCGACTTTAGTCTCTGGTCCTCCGCCCTCGCCTTCCTCCCTCCACTGAGTTATTAGTTACACGCCCCCAATCAGACCAGGCCTTGGACATCGGTATCCATCACGCTGCGAATGTATTCATGGACACGCCAGTCTGCTTGTTGAACAACCTCAGGGTTATTTACAAGACGCTTATCTATTTTTTTTTTTTGGGTGTCAGCTTTGCAGCAAATCGTTCAGTTTGTGTTTTATGTTTCCTCCCCTGGAGCACAAAGACAGATGCTTGTCTAGAGCTTTCATTTTCACTTAATTATTCACTTTGACATTGAGTTCTTGTTAGCTCCTTTGTGAGATAGTGTTGCACTTTTTTGCTCTAACCAATCAGTACTGACCAGGACATCGTACCTCACGCTGCAATTTTAATGGACACTGCAGGTTGCTTACCCTGGAAAACCCAGATTCTCATGAAGCACAATTTGATTTTTCTCACGAGTTACTTGGCATCGAGTAATGCCGCTCATCTACTTGCCTCGTAGCGAGCTGCACCAATCCATCTGTGTATCTGATGTGGCGGGGCCCCGAGGCACGAACAGATGCTGCAGACTTCTACAGTTAGCTCCCTAGATGCTAAGCGAATGGAGGTCTGAGACGTCCCTTGGTGGTGTTGTTGATTGGTCTAGTGTTATCCAGTTTCTGAGCAGTGATGTTCTTCAAAGCACGCTTGTCTCCAACTGAAGTTAAGGGTTGGATTTCCCGGATCAGGTCGCATTATGTTTTCAGGAGCATCTGAAGAACATCGAGTAGAATCCCTCCATTAACTATGGCTCTAGCCGAGCCAAACACATCTTGAACCTAAATACGTTGGGGCCATTGGCCCATGATGTCCAGTTAATCTAAACCCGCGGAAATTGCTAAGCAAAGGTTTGGTAAACCGTCACCGTTGTTTTGTTGGTCGTAGGTTATCCATGCGAGCAGTGAGCTTTTCAAATGACAGGGCTTGGCGAATCTGCAAAATTTAGGTCTGGGATTCCACTGCCCGATTGCTTTGCCGGAGCTTCTGAAAAGAACCGATTCCCTTGGGAGGGGTTTGTTTTTGCAGGAAATTCCACCACAGCTGTGATATGGTTCTGAGACAAGGTAACCCTTTTGAAAACCGCTAAACTACGTTTGGGCTATGTTGCCTGGTCCTAGTCTTTAAACCAGCGTAGCTGACTTCTGCAACTAACATGTTTTCCCAGGTCACTCCGGGGTTCCAGACAGGTGCGGCTCTATGTTACACATCTGGCTAGGTACCTGGTTAGAGTCTGCATGACCAAAGGCATGCGAGCCATTGTCGTAATAGCCCTATGTTACGGGCCCGATTGCTCCGTTAACCCAGATTAGCTAGAATGGTCCCTCTTAGGGCATGGTTCTCTGGTCTCAGATCTCTGCAGGGTAAATCCAGACAGCTAGCTAGACCATCTGTCCCAATCTGAGGACTATGGTTACCTGGTCCTCAGGTCTCTGCAGGGTAAATCCAGACAGCTAGCTAGACCATCTGTCCAATCTGAGGACTATGGTTACCTGGTCCTCAGGTCTCTGCAGGGTGAATCCAGACAGCTAGCTAGACCATCTGTCCAATCTGAGGACTATGGTTACCTGGTCCTCAGATCTCTGCAGGGTAAATCCAGACAGCTAGCTAGACATCTGTCCAATCTGAGGACTATGGTTACCTGGTCCTCAGGTCTCTGCAGGGTAAATCCAGACAGGTAGCTAGACTATCGTCCAATCTGAGGACTATGGTTACCTGGTCCTCAGGTCTCTGCAGGGTAATCCAGACAGTAGCTAGACTATCTGTCCAATCTGGGGACTATGGTTACCTGGTCCTCAGATCTCTGCAGGGAAAATCCAGACAGCTAGCTAGACTATCTGTCCAATCTGAGGACTATGGTTACCTGGTCCTCAGGTCTCTGCAGGTAATCCAGACAGGTAGCTAGACTATCGGTCCAATCTGAGGACTATGGTTACCTGGTCCTCAGATCTCTGCAGGGTAAATCCAGACAGCTAGCTAGACCATCTGTCCAATCTGAGGACTATGGTTACCTGGTACTCAGATCTCTGCAGGGTAAATCCAGACCTCCAGACTAGCGAGACTATCTGTCCAATCGGAGTTTCTGAACAAGTTCCTTCCCGAGGCTATAATGCAGAGGCACGGTTGCTCCGTCCGATGCTTAATCACAACTGTGATTGGTTTAATGAAACGCCAACTACCCAGAGCGCTTTTTTGTCCCATCCAGGAATGCTGTGTGGACTAGCCAGACCCTCCTTCACAGCCCTGTGGAAGAAGGTCTGACAAATGGAGACTACACGAGACACTTCTCGTCAGTTAAGGAGGGCGAGAGAATTCGGCTGAACCGATCCGTCAAATCCAAGCAGACCCGTTCTTGTTTACTCCTTCTGCTCCTGTCTTTTTTGAGAAATGGAAGGAGGATTTAGGGCTTTCATACAGAGGCCCATTATTTTCTCTTTTGTCTCATAATTGGTCCGGTTTGCTTTGAACATGCAGCAGGAAAATAAGCCCGACGCACCTCAAATCAATCTGGTCTGTGCATTTTTTAGTCTATTCTTTAGATTAGATCTTTGCAGACTATCTCTGTTATTTTGGAAATGACAAAACACGTCCCAACTCATTCAGTCATGTTTACTCAATAGCTCCAAACTGTTCATCATACAGTGATTTGTTTGCACACACAGCTCATTTCCTGTGCTTCTTATCGGTCGCTGAGGGAAACAAATAGACACAGAGGGTTCCTGTTTAGTGTGCTTACCTATTGTTCTCTCTCCTCTTTCTTTCCTTTCCTCTCTCCTTCTTCTCTCTCAGGTACCAGCCCACTGGACAGCCCTCGCAACTTCTCCCCGAACACAGCTGCACACTTCTCCTTTGTTCCTGCGCGCAGGTGAGACACACAGATACACACTCAGATGTGCACACACACACACACACACACACCTGGACAACAAAACAAAGTGCATCTTGTAGGTCAATTAGGAGGAAATTGGAATGAGCAGAATATGCAGCTTTTTGTTGTTTTTCTTCTACATGTTTAGCTGTACAGTTGAATGGGAACTTTGGTATTTTTCAACCCGGACCCTATTTTCCTGTTAGTAAGCAAAGCCCCCCTGACATGGTGCTCTTTGGAGGCTTTTATATAGACCTTAGTGGTCCCCTAATACTGTATCTGAAGTCTCTTTTATATAGACCTTAGTGGTCCCCCAATACTGTATCTGAAGTCTCTTTTATATAGACCTTAGTGGTCCCTAATACTGTATCTGAAGTCTCTTTTATATAGACCTTAGTGGTCCCCTAATACTGTATCTGAAGTCTCTTTTATATAGACCTTAGTGGTCCCCAATACTGTATCTGAAGTCTCTTTTATATAGACCTTAGTGGTCCCTAATACTGTATCTGAAGTCTCTTTATATAGACCTTAGTGGTCCCCCAATACTGTATCTGAAGTCTCTTTTATATAGACCTTAGTGGTCCCCTAATACTGTATCTGAAGTCTCTTTTATATAGACCTTAGTGGTCCCTAATACTGGATCTGAAGTCTCTTTTATATAGACCTTAGTGGTCCCCTAATACTGGATCTGAAGTCTCTTTTATATAGACCTTAGTGGTCCCTAATACTGTATCTGAGTCTCTTTTATATAGACCTTAGTGGTCCCCCAACTGTTCTGAAGTCTCTTATATAGACCTTAGTGGTCCCTAAACTGTATCTGAAGTCTCTTTTATATAGACCTTAGTGGTCCTAATACTGATCTGAAGTCTCTTTATATAGACCTTAGTGGTCCCTAATACTGTATCTGAGTCTCTTTTATATAGATCTTAGTGGTCCCCTATACTGTATCTGAAGTCTCTTTTATATAGACCTTAGTGGTCCCTAATACTGGATCTGAAGTCTCTTTTATATAGACCTTAGTGGTCCCAAATGGATCTGAACGTCCTTTCTTGCCCGTGCTTTAAATGCAAGGAGGTAGAGCGGCGGCCCACGATAGCTTTCCAAGGAGCTGCGTTTCGTGTCTGTAGCCCTTTTCCCGTGGGGGGCCAATTCATGTCGGATAGAGCGGGGGGGCAACCGTGTGAGTTGGGCAGTGCTGGGCTTTGACCGTCTTGTGTTGTCTTTGGCACGTTTTCCAACAGCTCACCCCTTGTTTTTGGTTTAAAGTGAACCCTTTCAGACTACCTTTATTTAACAATTTTTTTAAATAACTGCTTATACAACCCACAACTCCATTTAATAAAGGAGTCTTTGGGTCTGGCAAGAAAATTTAAAGTAAACAAAGATAATTTAACCCTTTAAAAGGTCTTTCTTTGAGGTCCCATCCCACGTTGTGATTTGTTAAAATGAACCCAGAATTTTATTTAATTGAAATATACCATACAACCCTAAGTGATATTTAAATCGTAGTCTGCGGTTCAATGGAACTTATTTGTAAAAAAAAAATTTGTCTTTACAAGGTCTACTCTTAAGACCCCACAATGTTGGTTGAAAAAGCTTGAAAACCAACAAACTTTTAATAATAGCACACTACCCGGGTGTTAATGTAGCTGCTCGGCTCAACACTGGACTTATTTGAAAAAAAAAAATATTGTCTTTACCAGTCACTTAGACACAAACACGTGGGAAAAAGCTTGAAAAATCCTTAAGTAAACCTTTAATAATAAGCACCATAATCAGACAGAAAGTGAAGAAATTGAGGAATGGATGAGCCGTACTTCAGCTTTAAATGTCGACATGTTTTTTTGTGTCTGTGTAACGGCTCCTTGAGAGCCGGGCTGCTGCTGCTGATGAAGATGATGATGATGATGATAGTGTTTGAGCTGATGAGGAGGTAGATGTTCACTCCGAGGCTGTCACTCAAACCAAGACTAATAAACCTCTTATCTGTCTGTGCTCTCAGCACACATAGCAATTATTGTGTGTGTGTGTGTGTGTGTGTGTGTGGTGTTGTGTGTGTGGGGGTGTGTGTGTGTGTGTGTGTGTGTGTTGTGTGTGTGTGTGTGTGTGTGTGTGTGTGTGTGGTGTGTGTGTTTCCTGTGACAGACAGACAGATGGATTTATGAAGCATGTTGAGGCAAATCCGTGAATTTTTTTAAACCCAAGATAAAAGTTTGGGTTAATATAAAGACATGCTCAGCGAGCCTGCCTCTTAAATCTTCATTAAGATGATGATAGATGATGATGATTGATGATGTTTCCATGGCAACACACCTTTTCTTAACAAAAACCGAACCCCCGGGCTATTTCCATGACAACATCATTAAACATTGCGTGGCAGCGGTGCAGCCGAGGACATTGGTTTGAAACGGAAAGCCCTCTCTGTCCGCTACAACAGTGCCACCGTGTGGTGGAGGCCGGTATCACACGCCACTGGTTTGAGGCTAATTTTCTGGTTTGTTCAAAAGAGTTTGCTTTTTATTTTAGGAAAGAAGAGTTTGGAATATCTGAAGTCTAGGAATCGCATATAGCTCTTAAACTGTTAACCTGATATATGAAAAGTGTTTAGGCAGTGTGCAACAGTCAACCATCAACACATTATTCTAAAGGGTTTCTAAGTGTTTTGCTTTTTATATTTTAACCCTCATGTTGTCCTCGGGTCAAATTGACCTGTTTTCCTATATCGATGTTCTCTGTAATTCCCCAAAATAACATGATTGATTCCACACAACGCTCTTTGGCAAGTACAAATCTCTACTTTCATTAATTTTGGGGCGTCTTGTTCAATTTTATAGCATTGTAAAACAAATGGAAGTGTTTTGAAATAGTATTGAGTAAAAGTTGACATATTCCAGTCTGTGATTATCATCAACATCCATTCCTTTAATTTTAGTCTCAATAATTCCTAATTTCTGCTTTTCTAACTCCAACATCAGGTATAATTTCCTATAAATGAGGTTTATTGACCAAAAATTCCAAAAATAACTGTAAAACTAAAGTTAATAAGTCAGTGTTACGTAGTGTTGAAAACGTCAAAAAGTATATTTTTCATATTTGTGGACTTTTCAGAAGAAACTATTTGCACATCCATCAATTTTTTCCGTCTAGGTGCGTTGTAAAATTTCACAGATCTTTCCAAAATAAGAGCCTCCCTTCCTCTAACGTTTCAGTCCCTTTGGACCCTCGTCAACACTACGTTCCTCATTTCATTTGTTAGAAACAACAATCCCTCCAGCCGCTGGGGTCTTCATATTCTCCTCAAAAGAATATTAAACAGGAATAAGTAACATTTGATAGCATTTGAGCTGAGTTTATTTATTTATTTTTATGTACTGTATTTTTCTGTCATATATATTATTATAATAATTAGGTATGTTAGACCTACATATTATGTTGTTAATAATACTATAACTACTTATTATGTTATTAATAATACTATAACTACTTATGATGTTGTTCATAATACTATAACTACATATTACATGATTAGAATAACATGACATTAATTTTACATTTAGTTGAGTTGTTGGCGTTTTTTAAACTGAAGTATGGGACAGGCTTGGTGTGTGTGGTGTGTGTGTGTGGTGTGTGGTGTGTGTGTGTGTTGTGTGTGTGTGTGTGTGTGTGTGTGTTGTGTGTGTATCTGTGGTGTGTGTGTGTGTGTGTGTGTGTGTCGTCTGCATGTATCTGTGGTGGTGTATTTGTGTTGTGTGTTGTGTGTGTCTGTGTGTGTGTATCTGTGTGTGTGTGTGTGTGTGTGTTGTGTTGTATCTGTCTGTATGTATCTGTGGTGTGTGTATTTGTGTGTGTGTGTGTGTGTGTGTATCTGTTGTTGTTGTGGTGTGTGTATCTGTGTGTGTGTGTGTGTGTGTGTGTATGTATCTGTCTGTGTGTTTGTGTATCTGTCTGTGTGTGTGTGTGTGTGTGTGTGTGTGTGTGTGTGTGTGTGTGACAGTTCCAGCTGTTAACAGCTATAAAAAGAATCCCTGTCTTGTCTCCCTCACAGTCACGGACACAGGGCTGACAGGTAACCTCTCCTTTTTGACCTTTGACCTTTCTCCTCCGCTCGTTCTGCCTCCACCTTCCTCCACCTTCCGCCCGGCCCTCCGCCCCGCATGGCTGAGCACACACACTCTGAATAACCTCCAAAAAAGTACCCACAAGTACCCATAAACACACACTCTGTGGTCATTGGAGTCATCAGAATCTGTAGGACCCAAAGTAGGGAGATGGCTCTCAAAATGTTGAAAACTGCTTTTTGATATGGCTGTTTCTGAGGAGGAGGCTGGTGATAGTCCAAGAAATCTCACGAAAACACCAAAAACCAGCAGGGAGTGTGTCTCCTAACAAATACTGTGTGTATCCCACCCTGATGTGTCATAACAAACACATCAGTGGAGCACACTGTAGAACTGTAGAGCTGCAGAGATAAGCGGTCAACTATTAAATTAATCATCAACTATTTTAATAATTGATTTAATCGGTTTGAGTTCTCTGATTCCAGCTTCTTAAATGTGAATATCTTCTAGTTTCTTCTCTCTTCTGTGACAGTAAACGGAATATCTTCATAGTCGTGGCCAAAACAAGACATTAACAAGATGTCTTCTTTTTTTTTTAAACATTATTACTTTTTCACACTCACTACAGCTTAAATTCACTATCATAAGATAATGTGAGTCAATGGAGGCCAAACAGCGTTGATATTCACGCTAAAAAGCGAGTCTGCGTCTCGATAACACGCCAATAATGTCATATATGAATTGGCGTGTCACACGTACGCCGTTTCATGCGATCCGTCTGCATATTGCTGATAAAATGTGGAAATTAATTGTGCAGCCCTGGGTCCGAGTGGCCTCCGTCCTCCTGGTGGTGTCTCAGCGGATCCTCCTCATGGCTCCATGTTATCCGGGTGTTTGCATTTTCGCTCCTTCAGCTGAAACACTTGATATTTGCTGTGTGTGTGATGACGCTGCATCTCCTTCACACGGCCCACCCTGCACTAAACCTTCCAGCCTTCTTTTCCTATCGTGAAACCATCATGTTGTACATAAATGCTGGCTTGATTGGTTGTCATGCATTTTACATTCATTGTTTTATTCCCTTTTATTGTTTATGTAACGAGGCTAATTCCCTGTGAGGGTTGTTTACTTTGCAATTAGTCCGATTCTGATTGGATTTGACCATGTCTTCACGTCCTTGTCTTCTGTGTCCCCCTCAGGACGGATGGCAGACGCTGGTCTCTGGCCTCGTTGCCGTCCTCTGGATATGGCACCAACACGCCCAGCTCCACTGTCTCGGTAAATATAGATATATAATATCTCCACTCCACTCTACGGGTCCGAGGTTACTGGAGTTTCACATTTGCTTTCTACGTCATTTTAGTTGTAGTGAGGTGTCCAAGTCCAGGTGTAGTGTCTCAGACGTACTCTATGTAGATATATACATACAGTGGCTTGCTTAAGTTTATGAACCCATGCTAAAGTTGACCAAAAAGAGGAATAAAAAAATCATCTTTTGGAAATTGATCTTAATGCTTAAATATTCTTCCATAAGTATACACCCCCCTATGTTAAAATACAGGGGCATAAGTATACACCCCCCTATGTTAAAATACAGGGGCATAGTATACACCCCCCTATGTTAAAATACAGGGACATAAGTATACACCCCTATGTTAAAATACAGGGGACATAAGTATAACCCCCCTAGTTAAATACGGGGACACTAATATACACCCCCACTATGTTAAAATACAGGGGCATAAGTATACACCCCCCTATGTTAAAATACAGGGGGCATAAGTATACAACCCCTATGTTAAATACGGGCATAAGTATACACCCCCTATGTTAAATACAGGGGGCATAAGTATACCCCCCTATGTTAAAATACAGGGACATAAGTATACACCCCCTATGTTAAAATACAGGGGCATAAGGTATACACCCCCTATGTTAAAATACAGGGGCATAAGTATACACCCCCATGTTAAATGCCCCCTGTTTTTAACATAGGGGTGTATACGTTATGCCCCTGTCTATTTAAGGAAGAACATTTATTTATTCATGAAACTTATTCAATCATAAAGAAATTTAGTGTCCTTAAAGTTTTTGATATTTCTTATTTTTAATTAAAGCATTAAGATCAATTTCCAAAAGATGCAACAGGTCCTCCCTCAGCTGGGACACAGTCCCTCGTTCTCTCCCCCAACCCCCCCCCCCATGCCCTCGAGTGTACTCCTGCTTCCCGCTCTGTTTCTCCTCTCTGTCCTTCCTCCGTTCCCAGGGACATATCATCCCTCCCTCTGGTCTAATCCTTCTCCTTCACCTTCTGCTGTTGCTTCATCTCCCTCCCCCTCCTCCTCCTCCTTACTGCCCCGGCGTGCAGCCCCTTCTCTGCAGAATGAGGCTCAGCATGCCTCAAAGGCACAGAGCCCAGTTAGCATTAGCATGCAGACCTAGCATGCCTGCTAGCTCGCTGCTTGCACCGAGGGGAAATCAGAATCAGAAGCAGAATCAGCTTCATTCGCCAGTTATGACATACATACGAGGAATTTCACTTAGGTTGGAGCAAGCCTCCCGGCGGCAGCTATGGAACAGCGCCACCACACGCTTTCTCGAAAAGAAACAATACAGACAGCAACATATAATAGGGTGACCACACGTCCCCGGTGGCTACCTGTCCCCGGCTGGATCTGTCCCCGGAAATGTCCCCGGTTTTCACTGTGACTGAAAGACCCGAAATTGGAATGAAAGAAAGAAAAAACGGACAAAACGTCGCCGATAGTCGCTCCCCCTACACCTGCAGGCTCCAGACAGCCAGAGCCCGCGCTGCTCAGAGAGGTTTCAGAAAGCCGTGTGTTACGATGCTAAAATCACTGATTATTTACATGGAGTCTGGTGCGTTTAGTGAACGCAACTTCGCGGACTTTTATGTTTTAAAGAGGATCTTAATCTTTAACAGAAAGGTCGACCTCCTTAGAAATCTTTTCCATAATGTTGTCAGACACTTAGAATATTAATCTGAGTCTGTCAGCAGCTAAACGAGCACTTTTATGAACGTAAATACAAGCTGGACAATTATCCTATTAACTTCCATTGCAGCGATCTCGTTTAATACTGCATCAACGTCAAAGGAAAATATGTCCTCAGTAGTTTTTGTTGGATCTGATTCTCAGTGAGCTGTTGCAGAAACAAGCCTTGAGCAGTAAAGCAAAAGCTGTCAGTAGTTCAGTAAACATACAACATTATGACATATTGAGACTTTCTATCTTGAAATATTAGGATTTTTTATCTTGAAATGTTAGGACTTTCTATCTTGAGGTGTAGTGGAGTGGAGTAGGAAGTAGCAGCAGGGGTGGGTCTAGGATGATACCTTGGGGGGGCTCAGCCCCTAATGAGAACAGCTCTAGGTCTAGTGTCCCCGTTTTAAGTTTTAACAAAAATAAAAACATGACTTGTTTTGGAGGTAAATACGCTTCTGAGCTGAAAATGTCCCCGGATTTTGTCTGAGAAATCTGGTCACCTTAACATATAATGCAATACAACATCACAACATAATGCACAAGACTACACACGCTTCATGTGGACACATGAAGGAATTCTTTGTGGTGGCTTTGGAGGGGGGGGGGGAGAAAACACAAGAAACCGATAAATGACTTGTTAGACGAGAAGGACTTCCCTCAGGGCCCAGTAAGGATTTGTTTGATCATTTGCAGGTCTGAAGACCTCTATCTAACTAAATAAAATATACTCCTCAAAGTTTTAATGCAGTTGGACTATAATGTAGGGTATTATATTTTGATTTCCAAAAAAAACACTTATGTACTGCCTGTCAGAAATGTGTGTGTCCATTTCATCACTTTGAAAATGTTCTTCACAAAATAGTCCTAAAGGAAACCCATTTGCTTCATAATGTGAACATGGTTTAAGTTATTTCAGGTTAACAAATATACAAACACAGAAACTAAACCCAAATTTACAGCTATCTACAGCGCTCTCCCCTCTCTGCTCTTCTTGGTTTACCCTTATTCTTCTATTATAATCTAAAATACACATACGTACATATACTAATACATAAACATGTGCATACCATACACACATACGCCTGCACATACATGTTGTATTTTACGATCTGTACTCCCCCGTCCTCACCTGTCCCCGCCTCCCCCAGCCTGGACTAGCCCTAGCGTTAGCCGTTAGCCGTTAGCCGTGGCCTGACCCCGCAGTAGCTCCAGCGCTGGTTGTAATCTGTGCTCCCTCTGTGCTCCTCCTCTCACAGTCCTCCTGTTCATCTCAGGAGAAGCTGCACCAGCTGCCCTTCCAGCCCACGCCGGACGAGCTGCACTTCCTCACCAAGCACTTCAGCTCCGAGAGCATCACGGACGAGGAGGGACGCCGCTCCCCCGCCATGAGACCGCGCTCCCGCAGCCTCAGGTAGGAGCGCTGGCAGACGTCTGCACTCACATAACAGGCTTTAACATAACCCCCCCCCCCCCCCCCCCCCCACTGGCCCCCAAAAAGGATTAATCATTGATATATTGTAGTGATTCTTCCTTACAACAAATCAGAAAAAAACCTGTTCTGCATCTACAAATAAATGTCAATTTAGTTGTAGTTGCACTCCAATAATTTCTAGTTAGACATAGTAAGTTTTTGTATTTCACTCCTCATGTTTGTAAATGGGGTGAGCAGAACATTACAGAGAATAGATATTTTTACTGTTTTTAGCTGCTCTTGTTTAACGTTTAATTTCTTGCACTGCACTGTAACTTTTATTATTTCAATCTTTTTATATGTAAAGCACTTTGAATTGCCCTGTTGCTGAAATGTGCTCTACAGATAAAAATAAAGCTGCCTTGCCTTGATAATAACGCAATCCACTTCAACACCACGGCAAACACACATAAAGTCAGAACAATAGCTCTGACCAATGGGCCATAACAGAATTAAACATTGTTATCTTTAGACAGGTAGAAGAGTTGTATTTGACTGTAATAACCTGGGCTGAATGTGAAATCTTGACCTGTGGAAGAGAAATGAGCAACATGAGTCTGGGTTGAGTCTGGGTGCCGGTCTCCAGAAAGGTCAGACTCGTCCTGCAGACGTGTCCGTGGCAGGTCGGAGCGAGTAGAAGTTCCTCACTCTCTCTCTATATATATATGTACATCTCAGTGGCACTCACCTGTCCGTGCGTCCACCTCTGTCTTCACCCACACCGTGTGTCTCGTCTCCATCTCTTGTCTCAGCAGCTTCATCGCTGCTTCTTTACGGGCGGATATGGAATTATTTCATCTTCTGAGATGAAAGAACGCCGACCGAGTTGCATGGTGTTCATCAGATTAGAGTCCCACTGAGTTTGCTGACTGTGTGTGTGTGTGTGTCTATCTATCTATCTATCTGTGTGTGTGTGTGTGTGTGTGTGTGTGTGTGTGTGTGTGTCTATCTATGTGTCTCTGTCTGTGTGTGTGTCTGTCTATCTATCTGTCTCTATCTATCTATCTATCTGTGTGTGTGTCTATCTATCTATCTATCTGTGTGTGTGTGTGTGTGTGTGTGTGTGTGTGTGGTGTGTGTGTGTGTGTGTGTGTGTGTGTGTCTATCTATCTGTGTGTGTGTGTGTGTGTGTGGTGTGGTGTGTCTATGTGTCTCTGTCTGTGTGTGTGTCTGTCTATCTATCTGTCTCTATCTATCTATCTATCTGTGTGTGTGTGTGTGTGTGTGTGTGGTGTGTGGTGTGTGTGTGTGTGTGTGTGTGTGTGTGTGTGTGTGTTTGTGCGCCCTCTCATATAGTCTAACCTCACCCTGTGTCCTTATATAAATTCTCGTTCTCTGAAAGAAAAAAAATGTAGAGATAACAAGAAGGATTTTTCATACAGAAAGATTAAAAACAGAGAGATTGCAATGTTCTTAAATGTTTTTATCGGAAATGTTACAAAAGCTGAACACACTGCACACAGGCAGGGAGACGGATTTCTAAACTATACTCTCCGTGCTTGAAAACTCATCAAAACCAGCTCATACCGCCAAAATGGGACGGAAATTTGTTGGTGGTTTTGAAACCGTGACTTTTTGAAGCCGCCGCAGGGGCAGTCTTAGGATCAGACCTTTAGGGGGGCTCAGCCCCTAAAGGCCCCCCCCCCCCGAGACTATGACTGCTAAATCAGTCATTTTACCTTCAGATAATCTCAGAGCTAGCTACTGAACAACGTTTTCTGACACTATGATGGAAGCCTGACACTTCATAAGTCACAGTAATAACAGCCAGCATTGTTAATGGCTTACATTTTAATTTGGGTTCTAATCTCCATCCATCCATCCATCCATCTTCATCCGCTTATCCGGTATCGGGTCGCGGGGGCAGCAGCTCCAGTAGGGGACCCCAAACTTCCCTTTCCCGAGCCACATCAACTAGCTCCGACTGGGGGATCCCGAGGCGTTCCCAGGCCAGGTTGGAGATATAATCTCTCCACCTAGTCCTGGGTCTTCCCCGAGGTCTCCTCCCAGCTGGACGTGCCTGGACCACCTCCCTAGGGAGGCGCCCAGGAGGCATCCTTACCAGATGCCCGAACCACCTCAACTGGCTCCTTTCAACGCGAAGGAGCAGCGGCTCTACTCCGAGCTCCTCTCGGATGACTGAGCTTCTCACCCTATCTCTAAGGGAGACGCCAGCCACCCTCCTGAGGAAACCCATTTCGGCCGCTTGTACCCGGTTCTAATCTACGCCATGAAATGACCGACTTCTTCTCTGGGGACTACCAACATTAAACTTGACATCCGTCTCCTGCTGTCCCTCTGACAGATCAGATCAGATCAGAGACTCAGCCAAAGGGGGGAGTCTGGCACAACCTCTTCTGATTGGCCAACACTACGTTGCTGTTGCGTAGCCTCGGCGACAGACACACAGGATATAAAACCTGTTTTCAAGCCCTTTTAACCTGTTATTGTTTGGCACTAACAGACAAGTTCGCAAACTAAACTCAAATTATTTAAAAAACATAAATGAAATAAGCCCCTCTAAAAAGGGTCTAATATAAGGGGACCAGATTTCTCTGACATTTTCAGCTCAGAAGCAAATATACCTCCAAAACACGTCATGTTTTTATTATTATAAAACTTAAAAACGGGGACACTAGACCTAGACCTGTTTCCCCCAACAGACAACATTACGGAAAGGATTTCTAAGGAGGTCGACCTTTCTGTTAAAGATTGAGATCCTTTTTTAAAACATAAAAGTCCGCAAAAGTGCGTTGGCTAAACCCACCAGACTCCATGTAAATAATCAGTGATTTTAGCATCGTAAAACACGGCTTTCTGAAACCTCTCTCTTTGTCTTGAGCGACTATCGGCTCCGTTTGGCCGGTGTTTTCTTTCTTTCACTCCAGTTTCGGGTCTGTCAGTCACAGTGAAAACCGGGGACAGATCCAGCTGGGGACAGGTCCCCAAAACCGGGGACTGTCCCCAGGAACCGGGGACGTCTGGTCACCATAGTCTAATATCGCCAATGAACCTCTGTATACCTTGAAACTGGTAACTGGCCCATGCATGTTACAGAGATGAAGGAGACTGTCAACAAGTCAACATACAGTATACATGGGGGTGACTTTGAAGAGTGTCTGTGCCAGCAGTCCCCCCCCCCGCCCCCCCATGTGCCAGGGTGGATGAGCCTGACATCATATTACTTCCCCAGCAGTGGGTGTCATTAAAAAGCTCTTAGCGAGCCGTCTGCAGACTGTCTGCAAGTGCAGATAAATATCCAACAGAAGGGGCAGGCTGAGGATTTGGGGGTTCACTTTTAGATCCAGTTCCAAGTTGATAAAATGCCCAAATGAAGATACTAGTGTGAGGAAAGTGTAGCAGGATGTGGGGAATGAGAGGCAATAAGGAGTAGAGAGAGAGAGGAAGTGTATGACTGAGTGGGAGAGAAGAAGATGATGATGATGATGATGATGATGATTGGACCCAGGGGGAGGAACAAGTGTGTCTGTGTATGAGCGAAAGAGAACAAATGAAAATGAGCTGCAGAGCTCAATTATATGCTAATTTTACCATTCTGCCGTGAGTGATGGCAGCCACCCTTTTTTTTTTTAATCATCATTTACCAGTTCCTCTGTTCTCTTTGTTATCTTTCATTCTTCCCTTCTCAGCACTTTCATGTCATGTTCAGTTTCTGAAGGTCTGTAAACCTATCCACCTCCATCCATCACTCATGTGCAACCGCTACAAGCTGCAGTTACTGCCCCCCCCCCCAGTGACTTTGTGTCTGGAAAATCACCATCATACATACCAGTACTCTTGTAATAATACACAACTACAATATCACCTACTCTATCCCATCATATACCAGTACTCATGTAATAATACACAACTACAATATCACCTACTCTATCCCATCATATACCAGTACTCATGTAATAATACACAACTACAATATCACTACTCTATCCATCATATACCAGTACTCATGTAATAATACACAACTACAATATCACTACTCTATCCCATCATATACCAGTACTCATGTAATAATACACAACTACAATATCATCTACTCTATCCCATCATATACCGTACTCAGATACCACTACAATATCACTACTATCATCATATACCAGTACCATGAAAATAAATACAATCATACTCTATCCCATCATATACCAGTACTCATGTAATAATACACAACTACAATATCACCTACTCTATCCATCATATACCAGTACTCATGTAATAATACACAACTACAATATCACCTACTCTATCCCATCATATACCAGTACTCATGTAATAATACACAACTACAATATCACCTACTCT
>NC_045741.1:6009762-6014762 GCF_008692095.1 Etheostoma spectabile
TCTACAGAAACATAAAACATGGGTACAGCACGTCGGGACAGACATTACTACAAGACATGAATATGGAAAGATAAAAATGTAGACAACTAAAACGGCAATACAGTTACATAAGGACCAGGACATTTACACAAGATGGCATGGACAATACATGAACAAATTAATGAATGCGTGTAAGGAAAATCTTGTTTCCCTTCATCTAGTTGTTAAAACCGTCAATATGTCCCATTATGTCATCCAATTCATTCAAAAAAAAAAGTTGCTCAATATCTGCCGTAGAGCTTTACTCCTAAATTGGGAAGGAAGTGAAGGGTTAGCGCATCAATTCTCTTAGATTTGAGTCAGACTCTCGATCACACATCGCTATATTATTTTAGAAACTATAACACAGCCACAAATCTTTTAAATTCAATTCATTTATATTTATAGTTTCAATTCATAACCAGAGTTATCTCGAGATACTTTACAGATAGAGCAGGTCTAGACCACTCTCTATAATTTACAGATAGAGCAGGTCTAGACCACTCTCTATAATTTACAGATAGAGCAGGTCTAGACCACTCTCTATAATTTACAGATAGAGCAGGTCTAGACCACTCTAAAATTTACAGATAGAGCAGGTCTAGACCAATCTCTATAATTTACAGATAGAGCAGGTCTAGACCTCTCTATAATTTACAGATAGAGCAGGTCTAGACCACTCTCTATAATTTACAGATAGAGCAGGTCAGACCACTCTATAATTTACAGATAGAGCAGTCAGACCACTCTATAATTTACAGATAGGCAGGTCTAGACCCTCTATAATTCAGATAGGCAGGTCTAGACCAATCTCTATAATTTACAGATAGAGCAGGTCTAGACCTCTCTATAATTACAGATAGAGCAGTCTAGAACTCTCTATATTTACAGATAGAGCAGGTCAGACCACTCTATAATTTACAGAATAGGCAGGTCTAGACCGCTCTATAATTTACGATGGGCATGTCTAGACCTCTCTATAATTTACAGAATTACCAGATAGAGCAGGTCTAGACCTCTCTATAATTTTCAGTAGAGAGGTCTAACCACTCTCTATAATTTACAGATAGAGCAGGTCTAGACCACTCTATATTTACAGATAGAGCAGGTCTAGACCGCTCTATAATTTACAGATAGGGCAGGTCTAGACCTCTCTATAATTTACAGATAGAGCAGGTCTAGACCTCTCTATATTTACAGTAGAGTTTAGGTCTAGACCACTCTATAATTTACAGATAGGGCAGGTCTAGACCACTCTATAATTTACAGATAGAGCAGGTCTAGACCACTCTATAATTTACAGATAGGCAGGTCTAGACCTTCTAAATTTACAGATAGAGCAGGTCTAGACCACTCTCTATAATTTACAGATAGAGCAGGTCTAGACCGCTCTATAATTTACAGATAGGCAGGTCTAGACACTCTATAATTTACAGATACAGCAGGTCTAGACACTTTATAATTTACAGATTAGAGTAGGTCTAGACCCCTCTATAATTTACAGATAGGCAGGTCTAGACCACTTCTCTATAATTTACAGATAGAGCAGGTCTAGACCTCTATAATTTACAGATAGAGCAGGTCTAGACCACATCTCTATAATTTACAGATAGAGCAGGTCTAGACCTCTCTATAATTTACAGTTAGGTTTAGGTCTAGACCACTCTATAATTACAGATAGGCAGGTCTAGACCTTTCTATAATTTACAGATAGTTAGGGTCTAGACCACCTCTATAATTTACAGTAGAGCAGGTCTAGACCAATCTCTATAATTTACAGATAGAGCAGGTCTAGACCGCTCTATAATTTACAGATAGGCAGGTCTAGACACTCTATAATTTACCAGATAGAGCAGGTCTAGACCTCTCTATAATTTACAAGATAAGCAGGTCTAGGCCCTCTCTTATTTACAGTAGAGCAGTCTAGACCACTCATAAATTTACAGAAAGGCAGGTCCAGACCACCCATCTATAATTTACCAGATAGAGCAGGTCTAGCCTCTCTTCATTTACAGATTAGACACGTGAGAACCGCTCATAACTTGTCAAGACCACAGTCTAGTATTTCCTCCAGAGCAAGCACCAGTGCAACAGTAGCGAGGAAACACTCCTTTTAGGCAAAACCTGGACAGACACCAATCCGAAAGACCCAACCCAGGCCCAGACCCAGGCCCATAACCAGAACAGGTCTTACTCTGTCATTCAAATTAGCACATTGGAGAACACTCAACCTGGTGGTCAAAAAAAATTAATAAAGGTCACACACCCACACACGCACTGGCACCGCCACCACACCACACACAACAGACACACCACACCACAACAAGTCTTGTATGAAATCCTGCTCTACACCACAAAACCCTGCGACTTATTATAGTCCAAGAAAATGCTTATAGCTGCATGTAAAGGTAGATTTTGAAAGATTCTATGTGTTTTTGTTCAAGAAGTAATAATAAGTGTGTAAACCTCGGTCGAACCTCGACCTCTCCATGTGTTACTCTGTTTTGTTTTCCAGCCCAACGGGATCTCCCATCTTCCTTCAGACCATGAGATCGTTATTGAATCCGACGGTCTAAGAGAGTTCTCCAGGTTGTTATAGAAGGCACAACGACGCCGACACAAAATCCTAAACCCCTGGAACACACTTCGTCTTATCATTAGTAGTGGTCTGAAAGTTTTAAAGTTTTAATAAGAATTTCATGTGGGTTGATCAGCTGTTAAAAGGCTTCTCTCCCACATTAACCCTCGTGTTGTCCTCGGGTCAAACTGACCCGTTTCCAAGTGTTTTGTATCAGAAATACTAGATTTCTTTCAACCAAATTGCCCAAAAATAACAAGGATGATTCCATATGTTCTTCAGGTGACATTAATGATTCCTTTCATTGAATTTCCTGGGTGTTTTATGGAATCTTCTTCTTTTTTTAAAATGGTTTCCAAACAGTATCCGGACTAAACTTTGACATCTACCCATCTGAGATCCACTCAGCATCCTCTGATCTTAACTATTAGTCAAGATAATTCTTAATTTTTTGCCTTTTTAACTTAAAACTTGTGTATAATTTGATATAAACGAGGTTTGTTGACCGGCAATTCCAAGAATAAGTGTAAAACCCTGTTATTAAACCAGCTCAGGTTTTTCTTTTTAAAAAGCCAAAAGCTGGAAAAAGGGACAAAAAAAAATCAGAAAATAGACAAAAACCTTGGAAAAAAAAACCAATTTTGACCTTAAAGGACAAGTTCAGGGTTAATCTGATTAGTATCATGTTGCATGGAGTATTTTCTCACGTGTTTCATGTATTAGTATCATGGAGTATTTTCTCACGCGTTTCATGTATTAGTATCATGTTGCATTGGAGTATTTTCTCACGTGGTTTCATGTATTAGTATCATGGGAGTATTTTCTCACGGTGTTCATGTATTAGTATCATGTTGCATGGAGTATGTTTCTCACGGTTTTCATGTATTAGTATCATGTTGCATGGAGTATTTTTCTCACGCGTTCATGTATTAGTATCATGTTGCATGGAGTATTTTCTCACGTGTTCATGTATTAGTATCATGTTGCATGGAGTATTTTCTCACGTGTTTCATGTATTAGTATCAGTTGCATGGAGTATTTTCTCACGTGTTTCATGTATTAGTATTCATGGAGTATTTCTCACGCGTTCATGGTATAGTATCATGTTGCATGGAGTATTTCTCACGTGTTTCATGTATTAGTATCATGTTGCATGGAGTATTTTCTCACGTGTTTCATGTATTAGTATCATGTTGCATGGAGTATTTTCTCACGTGTTTCATGATATAGTATTTCATGGAGTATTTTCTCACGTTTCATGTATTAGTATCATGTTGCATGGAGTATTTTCTCACGCGTTCATGTATTAGTTCATGGAGTATTTTCTCCGGTTTCATGTATTAGTATCATGTTGCATGGAGTATTTTCTCACGCGTTTCATGTATTAGTATCATGTTGCATGGAGTATTTTCTCACGCGTTTCATGTATTAGTATCATGTTGCATGGAGTATTTTCTCACGTGTTTCATGTATTAGTATCATGTTGCATGGAGTATTTTCTCACGCGTTTCATGTATTAGTATCATGTTGCATGGAGTATTTTCTCACGTGTTTCATGTATTAGTATCATGGAGTATTTTCTCACGCGTTTCATGTATTAGTATCATGTTGCATGGAGTATTTTCTCACGCGTTTCATGTATTAGTATCATGTTGCATGGAGTATTTTCTCACGTGTTTCATGTATTAGTATCATGTTGCATGGAGTATTTTCTCACGTGTTTCATGTATTAGTATCATGTTGCATGGAGTATTTTCTCACGTGTTTCATGTATTAGTATCATGTTGCATGGAGTATTTTCTCACTTGTTTCATGTATTAGTATCATGTTGCATGGAGTATTTTCTCACGCGTTTCATGTATTAGTATCATGTTGCATGGAGTATTTTCTCACGTGTTTCATGTATTAGTATCATGTTGCATGGAGTATTTTCTCACGTGTTTCTATGTATTAGTATCATGTTGCATGGAGTATTTTCTCACGTGTTTCATGTATTAGTATCATGTTGCATGGAGTATTTTCTCACGTGTTTCATGTATTAGTATCATGTTGCATGGAGTATTTTCTCACGTGTTTCATGTATTAGTATCATGTTGCATGGAGTATTTTCTCACGTGTTTCATGTATTAGTATCATGTTGCATGGAGTATTTTCTCACGTTTCATGTATTAGTATCATGTTGCATGGAGTATTTTCTCACGCGTTTCATGTATTAGTATCATGTTGCATGGAGTATTTTCTCACGCGTTTCATGTATTAGTATCATGTTGCATGGAGTATTTTCTCACGCGTTTCATGTATTAGTATCATGTTGCATGGAGTATTTTCTCACGCGTTTCATGTATTAGTATCATGTTGCATGGAGTATTTTCTCACGCGTTTCATGTATTAGTATCATGTTGCA
>NC_045741.1:6019762-6194762 GCF_008692095.1 Etheostoma spectabile
AGTTCACCCAAATCACAGACAGACCGTTTGCTCCGTTTCCACTCGTGATATCTGAGCTTTAACCCTCGTGTTGTTCCTCGGGTCAAACTGACCCGTTTCAAAGTGTTTTATATCAGAAATATGGATTTTATTTTCAATCAAATTGCCCAAAAATAACAAGGATGATGCCATTCAACGTTCTCCAGCTAATTTAAATTTTTGGGGGGTTTTATTTAATCTTATAGCCTTTGAAGTCTTTTTTTTTTTCTAAGGGTTTTAAAACAGTATCCGGACTAAATTTTGACATATAACCATCTGTGATCCACTCAACGTCCTCTGATCTTAACTATTAGTCAAAATATTTCATAATTTCTGCCTTTTCAACTAAAAACCTATGTGTAATTTGATATAAATGAGTTTTGTTTTAACCATGACTTCCAAGAATAAATGTAAAACCTGTCATTAAACAAGCTCAGGTTTTTTTTTTTTTTTTAAAGCGCCAAAATCATGGAAAGAAGTGACAAAAACATTGGAAAAGCACCAAAAAAGAAGTTAATTTTCAATTTGGACCAGGAAGGACAAGTTCATGGTTAATGGGAAGACGACACACGGGTTAAGTCACTTTTGGTTTCATGCTAGGCGTTAGTATGGATATCTGGGCTTTCCCCTCCCAGGAATATAATATATAATAGTATAATTTTAGGCTTAGGTGCAGCAATGTGAGCATCAAAACTAGCTAAATCACAAGGCCTGTCACCATATGTCAATGGCATAATAACGCAGGTACACCTTCTCAAAGATCAATACACTTTTATTTATTATTACTAAAGAATATTCAACCCTGGAACTGGAAGACATTTTAAATTAAACGCAGTAAATGAACAAAAACAACCAAAAACAATACATAAAATCTCCAGATTTAAATAAGCGTTACTTGATAAAAAAAATCCTCCGTCTTCTGTTAGAAGGTAGTTTTCATCAGTCCACTCCTTCTGGTCCTGACTTGTCTCAAGTCCTTTGTCCTCCTTGTGTATCCATCCCTTTATTCATCCGTCCCTTCCTTCCCTCTTCGGGTCGCGACCCCATTACCGAGCTCGCAGGAGGCCGACTCACCTCGCCTCCTTCTGTCCTTTCATCTTTTATCTCTCCTCCACCTTTACCCTTATCTCCTTCGCCCTCCCCTCTCTCTCTCTCTCTCTCTCCCTCTCTCCCTCATCCATCCTCGTCACGGGGGGCTCTTAGAGACCTGCATGGCCGTCACCATGGCAACCTGCATCCAGGCATGCTCTGTGGGAACCCCCCTGGGAGGACCCTGTTAGACCCCCGCAGGTCACCCGAGGGCAGAGTGCTAACTCAGCTCACTCTGAACCTTGAGAACAGATTTTGCTGGACGATAAAGTCTCTCAGAAATTACTGCGATAAACGATAATATTGTCGTTTTGAGACCATTTTTTTATCTAATTTTATGATAATGGCATAATAATGCAGGTACACCTTCTGCAAGATCAATAAACTTTTATATATTACTACTAAAGAATATTTAACCCTGGAAGTGGGAGACATTTTAAATATATCCACAATAAATGATCAAAACAACCAAAAACAATACATAAAATCTCTTGAATAAAAAACAAAATTAAGCAACGAAAAGGCGACAAAAAAGAGACAAAAAGGAGACAAAAAGGAGACGATAAGGAGACGATAAGGAGACGATAAGGCGACAAATAAGCAACGAAAAGGTGACAAAAAACAGACGAAAAGGCGACAAATAAGCAACGAAAAGGCGACAAAAAGGCGATGTATCACAAAAGACACAAAATATCAGCAAAGACGGCGACAAATCAAGGACTGCGACATATGGGGAAAGGCGACGAAAAGGAACGAAAAGGAGACGAAAAGGAGACGAAAAGGCAACAAAAACAAACACAATCAAAAACAATGAATAAATAAAAAATAACAATGATAAATTAAATTGATAATTTGTTAAATGGAAATTATTGCGACTGGGAAAAGGGGCAGGGTGCTAACTCAGCTCACTCTGGACCTGGAGTGTGTGCATCAGGGCTTCCTGTACAGCTGCTCACATCTGGCTCTAATTGGCTCTCAGCTGGACCCAGGTGGAAACACCACCTGTTTTTGGAGAAAGTGACGGGGCGCCACCTACGGTGACGTCACCTCCGTCCCCTTGTTGTCTAAGGGAGCCACGGGATGCTTGATCTCCTGGGGTTTGGCATGTATTCAACCTGGAGTAAAAACCCATGGAAATGGCTTTTATTTTGAAGTGTCTCTTAAAGTATCTTAGAGGAAATATGACTCAAACATAATTATGAAAATGTTCAAAAAGCCAGAATGCCATAATAAATTAAACTGAACTACATCAAATCTGAAATTATAGTGATGGGGCGCCACCCACGGTGACGTCACCCCCGTCCCATTGTTTTCTAAGGGAGCCACGTGATGCATGATAGACCTAGACCTAGACTTAGACCTAGAGTTAGACTTAGACCTAAAATTAGACTTAGACCTAGACTTAGACCTAGACCTAGACTTAGACCTAGACTTAGACCTAGACCTAGACTTAGACCTAGAGTTAGACTTAAGACCTAGACCTAGACCTAGACTTAGACCTAAGTAACTTAGACTTAGACCTACAGACTTAACCTGAGTTAGACTTACTGACTAGTAGACTTAGACCTAGACCTAGACTTAGACTTAGAGACTTAGACTTAGACCTAGAGTTAGACTTAGATGACCTAGACCTAGACCTAGACTTAGACCTAGACCTAGACGTAGACTTAGACGTCTCTTTATTGATCCTTTGGGATGACTCCCGCAGGAAATTGAAAGTTCCAGCTGCAGTTTTTAGCAAGAACAAAGAAATAAAAAATATATAAAAAAGACAGTTTAAAGACAACAAACTAACAATAATAATAATAATAATAATAATAACAACAATAAGAACATTCGTCAAGTAAACAAAGAAAAGACCATAAATTATTATTCATTATTATTAATCTCCTGGAATGTGGCATGTATTTAACCAGGAGTAAAAATCTATGGAAACTGCTTTTATTTTGAAGTGTCTCAGAGGAAATATGTTCAAAAAGCCAGAATGCAAAAATAAATTAAACTGAAATATATTGAATCTGAAATTAAGTCACTTGCATTTAAAGTTGGCTATTGGAGTTTTTGCCTCATTTATAGACTTCCTTTTCTCTAAACGATGCAAGGGAAGCTTTCTCCCAACAATAATTCGTGTATACACGTTGAATTTTAATATTTTCCACGTACGCCGACAGACTATGTTTGTGACCAACTAATATCCCCAGATCATCACATCATTATTAAACGTCATATACAGGGAAGACATGCATACGAGCTGTTAAAGCACATCTTCTGCACTGTGTACACTCCAGGGAAGCCTTTCCACATTAGAGTGCAGAGTAAATACAGTCAGTCAGTCACACACACACACACACACACACACACACACACACACACACACACACACACACACACACACACACACACTCTCTCTGACTGGTTTATTAGCCGCTGCACAGTGGGAGACGTCCCTTTCTGTCCATTACTCAATGATCACTGGCCTGTACAGTCACCTCTAGCCACACACACACACACACACACACACACACAGGCACACGCGCATTAACACACGTGCATACACACACACACACCACACACACACACTCACACACATACACATTCAGTCTCCTTCACGCTTACATATACACACCCTAATACATATTTAGGTTGCACATACAGTATATAGACACCACACACACACACACACACACACACACACACACACCACACACACACACACACACCCTCCAGGTTCCATTACAGTTGTAAATTATTCAGGGGGGGGGGGGGGGTCAGGGCCCCCGAGCTTCCTGCAGACGGCTCCGTTAAACAAACAGCAACGAGCTGTCAATGCTTTGTTAACGAACCTCCTCTCTGTTAGCCTGACACACACACACTACATACATCATACACACATTATACATACATACATACATACACACTTTATTGCTGCATTCACACACACACACACACACACACACACACACACACACACACACACACACACACACACACACACACACACATTACCCCCCTGAGAGTGAAACATATTATACAGTGGGTGGTTTGTAATTGTTACAGCTTCCACTTTATATATATATATATATATATATGTATATACACACACACACACACACAATAATACACACACACACATTAACACACACTTCACTTCCACCCCATTTCTTCGCGGGGATCAGTGTTTGCTCCAGATGCGTTTCCAGTCATTTACAGTGGGTTTCTGGGTAAATTGCTCCGTCTCCGCGCTGCCAGACATGTCACGCTGGATCCCAGGGAGCGAGGCGGAGGTCACTCTGATTTAGATTACCTCCCAGGTGTCCCTGTCCCTGTGTCCTCAAACTGTCCCGCTTTATTTGAGAAGGACAAATAGCACAATGTAGGGGGACATTCACTGCACAGCCTTCAAGGTCCAGGAAGATCTCGTCATGTTGATGAAGTATCCAAAGCAAGATTCAAAAATAATGAACACGTATTATTGAGATGGACAGAACCTAATTTTCCTGTTGAGTGAGACATTGAAATTAAAGGTGACGTGTTTTTCTCATGCTAAGCTAACCTAGCTTCCTGTTGTCTTTGTGTGTGCAGGCTCACGAGCGCTCGGAGAGCGTGGAGGTCACCTTCGTCACGCAACTCGTCAGGAAGCTGATGATCATCATCGCCCGGCCGGCGCGCCTGCTGGAGTGTCTGGTGAGAGGAGCAGCCACTGACTGGCTGATTGTGGACTGACTGGCTGGTTGTGGACTGACTGGCTGATTGTGGTCATATTGGCCTATAACTGGCCTTTAAAATTAAAAATGTGCCTGCCTCTATGGGAATTTAACCTAGGGGGGTGTATACTTATGCCCCCTGTATTTTAACATAGGGGGGGTGTATACTTATGCCCCTGTATTTTAACATAGGGGGTGTATACTTATGCCCCTGTATTTTAACATAGGGGGTGTTTACTTATGCCCCCTGTATTTTAACATAGGGGGGTGTATACTTATGCCCCTGTATTTTAACATAGGGGGGTGTATACTTATGCCCCTGTATTTAACATAGGGGTGTATACTTATGCCCCTGTATTTTAACATAGGGGGTGTATACTTATGCCCCTGTATTTTAACATAGGGGGTGTATACTTATGCCCCTGTATTTTAACATAGGGGCGTGTATACTTATGCCCCTGTATTTTAACATAGGGGGGTGTATACTTATGCCCCTGTATTTTAACATAGGGGGGTGTATACTTATGCCCCCTGTATTTTAACATAGGGGGGTGTATACTTCTGCCCCTGTATTTTAAGGAAGAACATTTATTCATTTATGATACATCACTCATTCACAAAGAAAATTAGTGTCCTTAAAAGGTTGGATTTTTCTAAATTTTGTGAATTAAGGCATTAAGATCAATTTCCTAAAGATGATTTTTTTATTCCTCTTTTTAATCAACTTTAGCCTGGGTGTGTACACTTAGTCAAGCCACTGAATGTTTCCCATTGATAAAATGAAGTAATAATAGGGTGTTCTTACAAATTCCCATGAAATTACATTTCAGCTTCACATACAAATCTTCCATTTAATCATCCACCTTCCCATTTCACATTTTTTACACATTACATTTCACCTTCACATACAAATTACACTTGTATCTGCACGTATGTCAAAACCTAGAGACTTTGAAACGTCAACGTTTCATAGTATTTTATTTTTCCTGGAAACGCTTCCAACAAAATCAGTTTGCCAAAATGGGCACGGGAAGGTTTCTTCTTAAATCCCAGCACACAACCTTTTTATTTTTTTTTATTAACATGAAATACATTCTGCTGAGATATTATTCTTGCTGAACTCAAGTCAAGCTCCAAGTCAAGCTACCAAAATACTGCTTAAATTTGATAAAACTGACAACAATATCAGAATGACATCATCATCTATGTCCAAAAATACCCTCAGACCCCAGAGGGATCGCGAGGAACTTCTAAGTTTCGGGCAAATTTGGGACTTTAACCCTCAGCATGTCCTCGGGTCAAATTGACCCGTTTTCCTATGTCAATGTTCTTTTTTTAATTACCTAATTGTAATTACTCAAAATAACATGATTGATGCTTTCATTAATTTTTTCGGCATCTTATTCAATTTTATAGCATTTGAAAAAACCAAATTGAAGTTGTTTTGAAATAGTATTGAGTAAAAGTTGACATATCAACATCCATTCCTTTAATTTTAGTCAAATGAATTCCTAATTTCTGCTTTTCTAACTCAAACATTAGGTATAATTTCCTATAAATGAGGTTTCTTGACCATAAATTCCTAAAATAACTGTAAAACTAAAGTTAATAAGTTAGTGTTAGTGTTGAAAAATGGCACAAAAACATAAGAAAACGTTAAAAACATTGATTTAAAAAGAAAAGCCTCAACAAAACGGTTGGATTTCAGGAAGACAACACAAGCGTTAAAATCTCAGAATATTCCCTTTTTCTACTCGTAAATTTGTGACATTTTAATCTAGGAAAATAGTTTTTCCTCTGCATATTCCCTCCATCCTTTTCCATCTATGTAATGTATATATCTTCACACATAATTGCCCTATAACGCGGTCGCACACGGGAGACATGAACACAAAACACATGAAAATAAGTCTTGTGTCAGACACGCGTGTTGCTTTAATCACGTGTCGTATTAACGTAGTGTTGTAATCAGCCTGTGAGACTGGTTTTGCATTTTAATCACACGGCTGCACTGTGCTGTGGATTATAATGAAGCACATTACCCAGCATTCACTGGAATAGCTTTTTCATATTGTACAGCTCGACTCCACGCCTGGTTAATTTAAACAGTTTGGAGCTTCCTGCTGCACCCGGTATGAAATGACTCAACCACAGCACTTCCTCTTGGGATTTTTAAACCGGCCTAAAAACACTCATCCAAAACAAAACTCCATCCAAATGATCTGGTCCCATCAAATCAGAATTAGAACCAGAATCAGCTTTATTTCCAGGTTTGAGGACACATACGAGGAATTTTTCTTTGGAGCATTGTTGCTCACAATGTGCTTACACACACATATCAACCAAAACAACAATATACACACTAATATATACACACTAACATATACACACTCTAAACAGAAACAATATAGAGGCATGAGTGCAATGAAGAGATCAATGCAATTATTTAAATGTGCGTAGTGCAACAGTGTGAACATATGATCAGTGTGAACATATGAACAGTTGTGAAAATAGGAAATGAGAGTGATGAATAAATAAAAAATAATAAGTGAGAATGATGAATAATACTAAATAAGTGGAATAATGAATTTGAAATGCAACGATGCAATAATGAAATGAGTTTAAGGCCATGTTAAAATGCCCTGTAACTCAAACATGCGCCTGCCCCATGTGACCTGCTCCTTTCCTCCATGTGTGATTTGGACTCTGCTGTTTTTCCATTTCTATTTAAGTTGTTACTGCTGTGCCGTCTTTGCCAGGTCTCCCTCGGAAAAGAGATTTCAATCTCAAGGGACTTCCTGGTTAAATTAAGGTTAAATAACAAAAAATAAAAAAATTAATAGTGAAGGCGCTTTGTCCGTCCTCCGCACCGAGCGCCTCCTCCATCAGTTTGGGTGGAGATTGTAGCACAGCCGGGGTCGAAAAGGAGGGAGAAAGTCAAGAGGGGGAGAATAGATAAAGACAAGAGAGAAAGAAGACGAGTTGAGAAGACGGAGGGGGTGATTGGAGGAGCGGGGGTGGGGGGGGGGGGGGGGGGGTTGATTAATCACATGCAGCTGAAGCCGGGACACCGTACAGGATGGGCTTTTACAAATGGACGCACACAATAGAGCGGCGGGCAGGGAGGTGTGTTTCATGGATTTGTGTGTGTGTGTGTGTGTGTGTGTGTGTGTGTGTGTGTGTGTGTGTTTGCAAACGCAGTGGTCTATATGTCTTTGTCAGAGGACACGAGAACAAAACCCCGTCCGTCCTTGTCTCGTGTTGTTTCGCGTCGTCTATCCGCTCATCGTCCTTCACGCCGCTGCTGTGGTATCGTCCAATCAGAAGGCTGGGTCACTATTGGTTGGTTGTTTTTGTTTTTTTACTTTTTTTACTTTTTTGTCCCTTTTTTCAACAGTTTTGTCCCTTTTTTCAATGTTCAACACTACGTAACACTAACTTACAACCTTCAGTTTTACAGTTATTGTAATTTATGGTCCATAAACCTCATTTATAGGATATTATACCTAATGTTGAGTTAGAAAAGCAGAAATTAGGAATTATTGAGACTAAAATTAAAGGAATGGATGTTGATGATAATCACAGACTGGAATATGTCAACTTTTACTCAATACTATTTCAAAAACACTTCCATTTGTTTTACAATGCTATAAAATGAATAAGACCCAAAATTAATGAAAGTAGAGATTTGTACTTGGCAAAGAGCGTTGGAATCAATCATGTTATTTTGGGGAATTAAAAAGAACATTGATATAGGACAACATGAGGACAACATGAGGACAACATGAGGGTTAAAGCATTTCGGACCAAAACTGACAAAAAGTTTGCAGACCACATTTTTAATAACTGTGATTTCATTGTGATGAGGGAATCGCAAGTTAGACGTAGCTCTGCTTAATATCAAACAGTGACTGCAATTGCCCACCACTTATTAATAGAAATGAAAATGACTCTCTACTCTACGTTTAACATCTTTGAGCTCCAGGGGATGAATGAGTAAAATCCTATAACTCTTTCAGTCAAACAGAATAAAGGACCTGGCTCTCAGGTGTTATGATATTGTCACATGGGCCGAACCAGGGCCAATTAGTGACTCGGGAGATTAACACATTCTTTCTAAATATTTACCTTTCTGCCATTTTACATACTTAAATGTCAGTCTTTCCTTTTCCCCTGTCCCTCCTTCCTCCTCCCTTCTCTCCATCCCTCACCTCCTCCCTCCCCCCGTCTCTCTCCTCCCCCCCCCCCCCCCCCCCCCCCCCCCCCCCCGTCTCCCTCCCCTGCAGGAGTTTGACCCCGAGGAGTTCTACCATTTGTTGGAGGCAGCAGAGGGCCATGCCAAAGAGGGCCAGGGCTCAAGAGCGACATCCCCCGATACATCATCAGCCAGCTGGGCCTCACCAGGGACCCCCTGGAGGGTAATCTCACACGCCACATTTCCTTTTGCTGGTGTACAAGTTTATTCACTAGTATAAACCCCTCGAGATCGACCATCTCGTTTTCGAGGGGCTCCTCATGACGCACAATAAAAACTCACATCTCAACGACTCATAGCAGATCTCCCCAAACCAATGGGTGACGTCACATGCTCTGTCCATTCATATTTACAGTCAATGGTTATTGCCCCTTGTGGGACTCATAAAGTTGTTCAGTTGAATTGAGGATCTGGTGTCTGTCTGTCTGTCTGTCTGTCTGTCTGTCTGTCTGTCTGTAGAAATGGCCCAGCTGAGTAGCTATGACAGCGGGAACCCAGAAACCCCAGAGACAGATGACTCAGTTGATGTAAGTATATAATCATATTATTCAACATTTACTAGGTGTCATGTCTGACAAATTAAAAAAAAAAACACTCAAAAGGAAATTATGCAAGATTGACTTTGTCTTTACAGGGTAACTTTGTTTGATTTCAAGTCTGGGTGCTCTTTTGTCTAAGTGATGATCTTTAAAACTGGTCCAGTATTTAGCAAGACCACTTCCAGGAACAAGCTGCAATGTAAGGTTAATGGGAAATGTTGCACCTTCAGTTTCCATCAACTACAAGTTCTGTTTTTACCGCTGACCGGCTCCGATTATTATAATTATTATTCTGAGTGTCTGACAACACTATGGAAAGAAATCTTTCAGAGATTGACCTTTTTGTTCAGGAGTAAAATCCTTTTTGTTTCACATAAACTTTGAAAAATCAGCATCACCAAACACACCAGACTCCATTTAAATAAGTATTGATTTTATCATTGTAAAACACACTTCATTTAAAGGCGTCAGAAGCAATTTAAAACTATCAAAAGCAGTCTTGGTTAATCTTTCCACTGGTCCAACAATCCCCACTCTGGTTTGGCTAAAATAAAACCTTAATTCACCCGTTTACATGTGGAAATATGCTGGTTCTATACACACTAAAAGTAGTAATTATTTACATGGAGTCTGGTGGAGATATGCTGCTCTATACATGCTAAAAGTAGTGATTATTTACATGGAGTCTGGTGGAGATATGCTGCTCTATACACGCTAAAAGTAGTGATTATTTACATGGAGTCTGATGGAGATATGCTGCTCTATTCACGCTAAAAGTAGTGATTATTTACATGGAGTCTGGTGGAGATATGCTGCTCTATACACGCTAAAAGTAGTGATTATTTACATGGAGTCTGGTGGAGATATGCTGCTCTATACACGCTAAAAGTAGTGATTATTTACATGGAGTCTGGTGGAGATATGCTGCTCTATACACGCTAAAAGTAGTGATTATTTACATGGAGTCTGGTGGAGATATGCTGCTCTATACACGCTAAAAGTAGTGATTATTTACATGGAGTCTGGTGGAGATATGATGCTCTATACTCGCTAAAAGTAGTGATTATTTACATGGAGTCTGGTGGAGATATGCTGCTCTATACACGCTAAAAGTAGTGATTATTTACATGGAGTCTGGTGTGTTTGGCGATGACGATTTTGGTTTCATGTTAAACAAAAAGGATCTTACTTCTTAATAGAAAGGTCTCTCTCTGTAGGGATCCTTTCCATAATCTTGTCAGACATTTATATAATAATAATCTGAGCCTGTCAGCAGCAAAACCTTTTAGTGGACACTGCATCGCAGCTCGGTTTGCGGCTCTCATTGAATACTGGACCAATTTCCAAGATTTTTTGTTGACATAAGTCACTTGCACAGCAATGCATTGGGAAATAGAGTCCAGCATAAAAACAAACAATAATACCCTGTAATTAACAGTAATTTTTATTGTTTTGGAAATGTGACCAACCATAAAGGAAGAGTTTTAGTCACATAATTACATGATTGATGATGATGCTCATGTATCTCTGGTGTGTTTCAGGGTCGAAGCACCACGGTCCCAGCACCTCCTCCACAGCCTAAAACCAAAGCCCCTCGAGAGGAAGACTTTGAAAACATCAAGCTGATCAGTAACGGAGCCTACGGGTCAGACAGCATGAGGATTTTGCATGATGATGATCATTGATTTAAGTTTAAATGAAGATAGGAAAGTGGGTGATATGTGAGCTGTATGTTACGACTGAAACCTCCACCTGTCTGTCTGTCTGTCTCTCCCTCCCTGCGCAGCGCTGTGTTTCTGGTGCGTCACAAGGAGACCCGGCAGCGTTTCGCCATGAAGAAGATCAACAAGCAGAACCTGATCCTGAGGAACCAGATCCAGCAGGCCTTCGTGGAGCGAGACATCCTGACGTTCGCCGAGAACCCGTTTGTCGTCTCCATGTTCTGCTCCTTCGAGACCAGGCGACACCTCTGCATGGTGATGGAGTACGTGGAGGGTAAGATAGATACCGTCATAGTCAGAGTTAATGATACCGGTAGTGGTTTCTTAGTGTTTAATGGACTGCGGGTCCCCCCTGCAGGCGGAGACTGCGCCACGCTGCTGAAGAACATCGGAGCCCTGCCGGTCGATATGGCTCAGATGTACTTCGCAGAGACCGTCCTGGCGTTAGAATACCTCCACAATTATGGCATCGTACACAGAGACCTCAAACCAGACAAGTAAGACACACACACACACACACACACACACACACACACACTTAAATACGTACCATTTTTTTATATTGTTGGAGCTAAATCCTGCTCCAGTCTCAGGGTTCAGTCAATTAATATTCAGAATCTCAGATGTAGATGTGTGAATCCTTTTTATTACGTAGGATATCCTGAGACAACGTTACCTAGATCAAGCTGTCACAGCTCTCCCCTTCCTTTGTCTGGCTCTTCGGCTCTTTAGATTAGATTCAACTTTATTGTCATTACACATGCACAGGTACAAGGCAACGAAATGCAGTTTGGGTCTAACCAGACGTGCAATAGCAGTAAGTGCAGGATATATACAATGGTTCCATAAGTGCAAGACATGGATATGTAATGAATAAATATAGAAAAGAATACTATTATAAACAGAGTTTTACAGATGGGTTTGTCCTATGAATACAAAATATAGATAACAAGTATTGTGAGCAAGATTTACAGCTAGGAATTTGGTGGGTATTACTATAATTGCAAATGTTTACAGATATGTGCAAATAGCATAATATACTAATGGTTTACAGAGTTTACAGGTGAGTATGTACTATGAATATATATATATATACAGGCGGCTATTATTATTATTGACAGAATTTTTACAGATAGATATAATAAGTTAGGCTAAAATGAGCAGTACAACATGGATTTAAAGGTGGTACAGATAAAGTAAAGTTTGGGCAGAAACTAACCGAATTAAAGTGCAGTGGAGTACGGTAGTGCAGATGTAAATGTAGATGTAAATGTAAACAATTGGTACTGTAAATAAACAGTCAGCAGTGCACATTGAAATGTAAGATGCCGATGTAAACAGTCGTTACTATAGTAACAGTCAGCAGTGCAGGTGAACATTATAATATTGCAGATAACAAAATGGAGGCAGGTGTGAGGAGGGAGAGGAGAGTCTGTCAGTATATGAGGGGAGTGGGATCAATGAGGAACGGAGTTCAATAAAGAGACAGCTCTGGGGAAAAAACTGTTCTTTAGTCTGCTGGTCCTGGTCCGGAGGACCCTGAACCGCCTGCCGGAGGGCAGGAGAGAGAACAGTCTGTGGGCTGGGTGAGAGGAGTCCTTCAGGATGCTGCGAGCTCGATGCAGACAGCGTTTCCTCTGGATGTGCTCGATGGCGGGTAGTGGAGTCCCGGAGATGCGCTGGGCGGTTTTCACCACCCGCTGCAGTGCCTTGCGCTCTGCCACAGAACAGCTCCCATACCACACTGTTGCACAGTTTGTCAGGATGCTTTCTATTGCACAGCGATAGAAGTTCACCAGGATAGTGAGGAAAGGTGATTCTTCCTCAGTGTCCTCAGGAAGAAGAGGCGCTGGTGAGCCTTCTTGACCAGGCAGGAGGTGTTGGTTGACCAGGACATGTCAGGACATGACCCCTGGTCTAATCCACTAAGGGGGGATGGGGGGGTCTCCAGGTCACAGTGGTGTGATGTGTCTGCGTGCTTATTCGTTATCTTTTCAGTTGGAATGGGACTGAGAGTTTATGACCCTCAGTTCAGGACTTGCAGAGCAAAAGATCAGTTGGGCTGTAAAAAAAGGGACTGGAACCAGACTCAGGAAGGTCCCTAACAATCAATTCTGCTTCCGACACATTTAGGAGAGCTGGATTATTAAGGAATGTTCCAGAACATCTTATGTTATAGAACAGAAGTATTGTAAAACAACTTAATGCATGATCAACATGTCTTCATTTATGTTGAAATTAAGCTTTTGCCTTTTAGCTTAAATGCAAATCACACACCGTATTTAAACACATATAACATTTTAAATTCCAACAATATCTACCACATTAATCAAATTAAAAGGGTTATAGTTATCCATCTTTACAAATATAAGGTTTAAGAATTAAGAATTTTGTTGTTGTTGTCAGGCAAAAACCTTGTATGTCCAAGGTGGTGGCTTTTCAAGAAATTGAATAAAGGTTTTCCTGGGGTCTTAAATAGTCTACCATCTAATTTTTAAGCCTTAAAAAGCCTTAAATTCACTGAAGTAAGGTATTTTAGGTCGTACATAATTTTAAGCAGGTCTTAAAGCAATAGTGTGTAGTTTCTGACGTCTCCCCCCCCCTCGGAATCTAACATTTGACAATTTTTCATTTTTTGATGTTTTGATATATAGTAGGTCCTTAATTTCATTGAGAATGTTCTTAAAAAGATCTTAAAAATTTTAAATTTGACTTGATTTTCCTTCGACAAAGGCAGATGAAATCGCCTCGTCGGGGTTGAAATGTTAGTTAAAACCCTCAGTCAGACGTCAAGGGTGACCAATAGAAATAAAGGTGTTGAAATACGGGGTCAGGGTTACAAGGATGTTTGCAGAAGACAAATTTAGTTCCTCTGTGTGAATGCTTAAAAATGACAACGAAGGCACCTTTAACCTTGTTTTTTTTAATATTCTCTCCTGCAGTCTTCTCATCACTTCCATGGGACACATTAAGCTCACAGACTTCGGTCTCTCCAAGATCGGTTTGATGAGTTTGACCACGAACCTCTACGAGGGACACATAGAGAAAGACACCAGAGAGTTCCTCGATAAACAGGTACCAGCTCACATCTTTCCCCTCTGCTTTTTGGCCTATTTGGGGCCCAAAATGATGACATTTGCAACAACTTATTCAAAACATTGTGCCATAGTTTTGCCGTTTTGCTATAAAACTGATAATACTGTAACATTGCAATCCATCAATTAAACTTTATTGTCCCACACTTTTCTTGGACTAAGACACACAACTTTAGCTGCACACGCAGCAAAGCTCCATAAATTTACACAATAAAAACAACCATCCACATGGAAATCAAAGCCACAGGCCGCATAAATCGCACACTACATAAACCATGAGGTTTTCAGTCTTCCCCATTACCTTCATGGCAGCTGTTGTAACCCTCATGTTGCCCTCATGTTGTCCTCATGTTGCCTTCATGTTGTCCTCATGTTGTCCTCATGTTGTCCTCATGTTGCCTTCATGTTGCCCTCATGTTGCCCTCATGTTGTCCTCATGTTGCCCTCATGTTGTCCTCATGTTGCCCTCATGTTGTCCTCATGTTGCCCTCATGTTGTCTTCATGTTGTCCTCATGTTGTCTTCATGTTGTCCTCATGTTGCCCTCATGTTGCCCTCATGTTGTCTTCATGTTGTCCTCATGTTGTCTTCATGTTGTCTTCATGTTGCCCTCATGTTGCCCTCATGTTGCTCTCATGTTGCCCTCATGTTGCCTCATGTTGCCCTCATGTTGCCCTCATGTTGCCCTCATGTTGCCCTCATGTTGTCCTCATGTTGCCCTCATGTTGTCTCCATGTTGTCCTCATGTTGTCCTCATGTTGTCCTATATCAATGTTCTTTTTAATTCCCCAAAATAACATGATTGATTCCAACGCTCTTTGCCAAGTACAAATCTCTACTTTCATTAATTTTGGGGTTCCTTATTTAATTTTATAGCAAGTGTTTTTGAAATAGTTATTGAGTAAAAGTTGACATATTCCAGTCTGTGATTATCATCAACATCCATTCCTTTAATTTTAGTCTCAATAATTCCTAATTTCTGCTTTTCTAACTGAAACATTAGCTATAATTTCCTTAGCTTTATTGACCATAAATTCCAACAATAACTGTAAAACTGAAGTAACTAAGTTAGTGTCACGTGGTGTTGGACATTTAAAAAAAGCGTCAGAAGTGTTGAAAAAATTGACAAATGTAAGAAAAAAAGGTTAAAAACATCGATAAAATGCATCAACAAAAGTGTTGCTTTTCAATTTTGACGGGAAGACAACACGAGGGTTAAATAAGTCACTTATAATCCTAAAATGTCCATAGGCTGTTATGCTGTGCAGCCCTGTAACCTTTCCCCCTGTTATGATTGTGTAAAATTGGACAGGATTCTTCCTGTTTCACAGTTTTTTTGCAGAAACATTGCAAGATTTGAATTCTGGTCTTATGGTGTTTTATTGCTATTTGTTGATTTTGTTATATTCTGGGAACTGTTTTTAACTCCTTGCTATACTGTAGCACTTTAAAGGGCATTATAAATCAAATGTATTATTATTATTAAGATCATATGAATATCGTTGGGATCGGTTGAATTGGCATCCCATTTGTTTTCCAAGTCCTGAGCTGATTTTCTGCTCGTTGATGCCTCTTCAGGTGTGCGGCACTCCAGAGTACATCGCCCCCGAGGTGATCCTGCGTCAGGGCTACGGGAAGCCGGTGGACTGGTGGGCCATGGGGGTCATCCTGTACGAGTTCCTGGTGGGCTGCGCGCCCTTCTTCGGAGACACGCCAGAGGAGCTGTTTGGTCAGGTCATCAGTGGTGAGTACCCACGGGACCTTTTGTGTTCAGTTTAGACCACATGTGTCTAAATCCGGACCCTTGCCACTTTTTATCTGGCCCCCATATCACTTTAGATTCACAATGCATTTCAGCCCATCTAGTTTTTGGGGCCTTTTTTCAGTATTTTTGCATTTCCGTCGTCTATTTGAGACCTGCAATAATACAGTCAAAGATATTTGAATTTTTCGATGACATAAAAGCAATTAACTCGACATGTCTGGCCCTGGATGCAATCCTCATTTTGCACGGTGGCCCTTAGGGGAGCTCAGTCTGACACCCCTGGTTTAGACTTTTTACTCAGTAGCATCACCAGTAGAGACACCAAGGCCCGGTCACAACAACCATTCCTTCATGCACAACACCTATTCTTTCGGATGTTTCGAACCAAACGTTGAAACAGCGGCGATGTTGTGTGTTGTTAAGGGGTCCCCCCACCCCCCGACATCACTTTTTCTGCTTTAAAGCCAGAAAGTATCCTCTGACCCGCTCGAGTTTTCTGAACTTTGCTTCAAGTCCCTCCGTGCAGAAAACAAAGTATTCTCACAACATGGATCAAATGCTAGAAAGATGGATGTTGTGTGTCTGTGTTTTGTTGTGAATGTTACATGTGGGAGCCCGAGGGCTTGCTCGCTTACTCGATCAAACCACCAGATAGAGTTGCTCAGGCATTGACTGACTGGGAATAAAATCAATTGTGATTCCTCCTCTGCGTTCATTTCTCCTTTGAATTCTGTTTGATGAAAGGGCAAATCAATGGTCCTGAACCTGTATCGATCCCTGCGTGTTTCTTTTATGACTCACGAGTCAGTCTCTCCGCATTGATGCACGCTGGCGATAAAGAACCGAGGGCCTCCTTGTGCATCAGTGTGTCAGTATCAGTGAGGAGCACCGGGTGGGGCAGAACTCTGGGGGTCCCATCTGTGGAGCTCATGCAGGAACATTAAACAGGAAGTGCTAAGACTAGCTGTAGCAGGGTTGATTTACATGGAGAAACAACATGTACTGTAAGTGTGAAGATGGGCGTGTGTTTAATCAGGAAAAAGCACCTGAGATTGCTAAAATAGCGTAGCGGCTACTGGAATAGTCTGATTAGTACTGTCTTTTTGTTTTTTGTCCCGTCAGACTCAATTGAAGCTTTAACACTATGTGTTTATTACCTCAGTCAACATTTTCATGAAGAGTTTATGGTCTCAATCGCTAGTTTTAAGTCTTCTGCAACACAGAATGATGTTCATTTTTTGAATCATGGTCTTATTGATTTTAAAATCGACAATAAAGCAGGTAAAGTTTTAGGGCGTGGCTATGATGTGATTGCCAGTGAAATAGCATGGCAGATCTCCACGAACCAATGGGTGACGTCACACGTGCTCTGTCCGTTAATATTACAGTCTATGGTTCTTATCAGAGAAAGACAGACTCTTTCTGGTACACGTGTTTTATTGGTTTTATTTCTTTAACGTTTAATTTCTTATGATGAATTTTGTTGAGGAAAGGAATAAGTATACGTATTAAGGTTGTGTAATACAGAGAAAGACAGACTCAAATGGTACACATGTTTTTATTGGTTTTATTTCTTTAATGTTTAATTTCTTATGATGAATTTGTGAGGAACAGGAATAGTAAGTATAAAGGTTGTGTAATACAGAGAAAACAGACTCGAAATGGTGGCACTTTAAAGAAAAGGTGTGACTGTGTAGTGTCGAAAGATTGAAATCGTGCAAAGACGGTGTGAGTAGACCGATAGCAGGTAGTGTAATACAGAGAAAGACAGACCAAATGGTAACAGTCTTTTTAATGGAGTTCGTTAATGGTAGAGTCTTATGATGAAATGGAGCATAAAGGACAATTTAGTAATACTCAGTTATTGGGGGTTAGGGTTTATACAGAGAAAGACAGACGAAGGGCACAGAGAAAGAGGGACTGTGAGGTAACGATCTAAAGGAAAAAGGTGTTGGGTTACACACGAAAGGCAGCGCTAGATCGGCTTAATCAGTGAGAAGAAGAGTCCGAGGAGACGAAAGGTAACGTCTCTACAAATAGAGTCGTGAAGGGTAGAGACACTGAGGGGGATCACGAAAGGAGCACTAACATGGACTAATTAGTGGGAAGGTAGTCTCAAGTGGGTTAGGGTTAGGGGGTTAGGGTTTTATATAGAGAAAGACAGAGAAGGACAGAGAAAGAGAGACTCGAAGGGTAACACTTTAAAGAAAAAGTGTGAATGTGTAGTGTTGAAAACAGACACGAAAGGCAGCGCTAGATCGGCTTAATCAGTGAGAAGAAGAGTCCGAGGAGACGAAAGGTAACGTCTCTAAAAATAGAGTCGTGAAGGGTAGAGACACTGAGGGGGATCATGAAAGGAGCACTAACATGGACTAATTAGTGGGAAGGTAGTCTCAAGTTTACACTTGTGTTTTATCTATTTAACTGATTTTGTGTGAAGCACTTTGAATCGCCCTGTTGCTGAAATGTGCTCTCCAGATAAAGCTGCCTTGCCTTGTCTTAAGATGAAGCCATCAGAGAGCCACATGTTTCCACTGTGTTTGTGTTAGATGAGATCATCTGGCCCGAGGAGGACGAAGCTCTGCCTCAGGAGGCTCAGGACCTCATCACCAAGCTGCTGCGACAAAATCCCCTGGAGAGACTGGGCACAGGTAACACACTCACACACACACACACACACACACACACACACACACACACACACACACACACACACCATCCAGAAAATAATCCACATATTGATCAACAGTGAAAATAATCATTAGTTACACCCCTCATTCATTCATTTAGGTCTAGAAAATAGATGAATTTCCTTGTTTGCGTTGATGTTGAAATACAGAGAAAAATACAAGAATGTATCCAACTTTATTGAAAGTTTTTCCCAGTAAACTTGATTCTCTTTGTCTACCCTTTACTTGCCCTCGTGTGTTGGAGTCTTTCTCCTTTTTCCTCCATGCCGGATGGGCTCTGCAGTGTTGTGCGTTACTCTTTGAGTCTGATGTTTTTTGTTTTAAAGAGCAGACCGGACTCCTCCAGGTGTTTGGCCCAGCGCTGGTCAGATCTTATACAGTAGCTGTCGGTGTGTGTCTGTTATCATCTGATTCCTCTCGCTCTCTCTCTTTTCCTTCTCTTTTCATCCCCCCCACCGCCCTCTTCCGCTCCTTCATCTCCACAGGAAGTGCCTTTGAGGTGAAGCAGCACCCGTTCTTCACAGAGCTGGACTGGAACAGCCTGCTGAGGCAAAAGGCCGAGTTCATCCCCCAGCTGGAGTCTGAGGACGACACCAGCTACTTCGACAGTACGTCTTTTACTCTTCAAACTAATCTCTGGATCACTGTGATCAGCACACAGCCTAATCACCGTGTACGGATTGTTGGAATTTAAAATGTTATATGTATTTAAACACTGTGTGTGAGTTGCAATATAGATTGTACATTTAAGCCAAAAGGCCATTATTTCAACATAAATGAAGACATGTTTATCATGCCTTAAGTTGTTTTACAATGCTTCTGTTCTATAACATAAGATGTTCTGGAACATTCCTTAATAATCCAGCCTCTCCTACATGTGTCGGAAGCAGAATTGATTGTTAGGGACCTTCCTGAGTCTGGTTCCAGTCCCTTTTTTTACAGCCCAACTGATCTTTTGCTCTGCAAGTCCTGAACTGAGGGTCATAAACTCTCAGTCCCATTCCAATTGAAAAGATAACGAATAAGCACACGTCACGTCACTGTGACCTGGAGACACCCCCCCCCCCCCCCCCTTAGTGAATAAGACCATTTGGGGGAGAGCTGTGACAGCTTGAGTCTGCATTTGCCTCTAGAATATTCTACGTAATATAAAGGATTCACGCATCAACATCTGAGATTCTGACTACTAATTGACTAAGATCGGAGCAGGATTTAGCTCCAACAGGACACATATACTGTGTATATATATATATATATATATATATATATATATATTCTATCCCCGAAGGGGGTTTCTAACGTCCACCAAAACATACATACACATCCATACGTGGGAGATAGTAGTAGTGTACAAAAAGAGAAATATATGGATGGTGCGCCTGGATAGCTCCTCTGTCCTCTTTCCCTGCATAATGAAGGCCTAAAATGCCCCAAAAATAATCTTGGAAATAAAAAAAAAACTTGTGTGTGTGTGTCTCTCTCTCAGCTCGCTCTGACCGGTACCACCATCTGGATTCAGAAGAAGAGGACGACACCAACGACGACGAACACGTGGAGATTCGACAGTTCTCCTCCTGCTCGCCCCGTTTCAGCAAGGTACCCCCTAAAGTCTGATTTATGGTCTTGAGGAGGCTCCACGCAGAGCTTTCGCCGTAGCCTACGTCAGTGGCCTGATGTGTTTTTTCTTGTACGTTGGTGTGTGCGTCGATCAATTTAACCCTCTGAGCCCGAGACACTCGCCCACGAGTAAAAAAGTACCTCTGATTCATAGTTTAATAACTTTTGAACCATACAAGCGTTTTACTCACTTTTGGTTTCGTTTAAATCCTGACGTTTTCGGGTTTACGGAGGTCTTTTCCGGGTCTTTCTAGCCTCTACAGGGGGTTTTCTATCCAGCCAGGAACTTCAGCCTCTTTGGGCTTTAAATCCATACTGTTATATCCAAGATTGGTCCACTTTATGTCCATAATTCATCGCGTTTTGGCTCGTTTCTGCCGCTGGCTCGCTCCTCCGTCTCTCTCTCTGTCTGTCCTGTCTATTTTTCAGGAAGTGCATGCCCATATATGGGAGATAAAGTCACCCCTCTTGTATGGAAGGCCAGAGGGGACAAAAATGCCTATAGACTCTATTGAAGGCCAAATAATGCACTATTTAGACACATATTTGCTTGTATAACATTGCTGTGGGTGTAATATCAATAAATATGACATTATTATGTTATTATTGGCATAAGTAAATGTCATGAGAGCAAAACGTCTTAACTTTTTTGGAAAAAATGCATGTATTTTGTCAACAGTATAAGTTATAATGATTATTTCTTCACAGTGTGACTCCCAAGACATATGAGAAGTGTTTTAGAAAGGAAAATGGCTTAGAGAGGTTTTACTTATCTGTCTGTGATATCAATACATATCTGGGAGATTCATGTTCCGTTTTATTTATTTATTTATTTTTAAGGCCCTACAACCATTTTTAACATGCAAGGGACCTCACTGCAACCCAAATATTCCAATAACCCAGTTTGTCCTAAAAACAATGATGTTCATATCTTGACTGTAGACCACAGGGTTGATGTTTTAAAGCTTTTATATAAAATAAATCCAGACGGAAATTAAACTGTAAAAATGGCGTCAGGGCCCCCAGGGTTAAGGAGGTCATAAAGTGTCTCCCCAGTTCTTTCTGACCACGGTGGGAAATCTGCAGCAGGAGAAGTCAACCCTCTCCGTGATTCCATGTGGTTTATGGAGAAGAACCAGGAAATGAATCAGGGGAAATGGCGTCTATATACCGCAGAAGCACAACTAATCTTTATATATGTATAATCATATAAGTCATTGTCCGAGGAACAAGCGATTTGAGTTTTTCTTGTGGAGCCACAGTATTTCTTTTCTTAATAATAGATGTTATTGATCATTTTTGCTAGTTTGTGAAATTCTGAGTGAAACTAATCTGGCACATTTTCCCCCTGGTCGTCATTGTTTGGATTTTAAAGCAGAATGAAATCAGACAAACAGAGAGTTCAACTTTGGTGGCGTGGTTTTGAGGTTTTAATATTTTACCCAGTTGTCTTGGGCATCTGTGAACACAGCAATCAGACAAAACAGTCGAGCTGAGATTGTTAAGAAAAGAGTGTTCTCACTTCCAATCAATACCTGGAGCGGTGCTTTCAATCAACCCAGCAACCAAAACAAGGGACTCCCAACACACCTGTGCTGCTCCATGTTTGTTTTTCTGGAAAGAAAAGATGAGCGAAGTCTCGCCTTCTGAGGCGAAGTCTTCCAGTAAGATTTCTGACCAATGAAAGAACAGTTTGCTCTCGTGAGGCCTTTGTTTTCACCATAGAGACCGCTTTGGACCAGGGCTGCTGATGTTGAACGTGTGTGAACACAAGCTCTAGACCCTGGATTATTCCATCTATTGTCTCTATTTTCTGGTTTTGAGTCGGACTCGAGTCTCTGTTCTTTGGACTTGTGACTGGACTTGGACTCGCGGACGGATGACTTGTCCTTGGAGTCGAGGATAGATCAAATCGGAACATTCATGAAAAATGACTCAGACGTCGGATAAAGTTTCTGACTAAATAGGTTAGAACAATTTGATACAAGATGTTACATTTTTCCTTTTTCGGCTCCAAGATCTGCTGAGGAGACGTTCCATCCAGGGCTGATGATCTTTTGGGGGTGGCACCCTTTAATTCACTGGCAGTATTAATAAAAGATGAAGCTTCTTGTTTAACTCATTTTACACCGTCTTAGGGATCTCTTTATTTCCCTCACAGCCACACATGCGCTTCTCTGTCGGACCCCGCTACCGCTCACTCTCCTTGCTTCACAGCACACTCACGGACTCACTCACTTAACCCGTTTGTGCCGGATGCTTCGCGCCGACACATTACATCTACCGCCGGTTACTGCGTTGCGCAACTCTGAACCTCCTGCCGGCTGCTGCGTGGCGCAGCATTTTGTATTTGTCAGTCTTCTCATGACGCGTGCAGCAGAGAACGCACCGTCATTGGTTCAAATACACATGAGGCGGGTCTTGTTGGCTATTTAAAGCCACGTGACCACCAACATGTACTGTAGTTTGCTGAAAATCATCAGTCAATCAGCCACACATACATGTGCGTTTGTTGAGGGACGAGCGAGAAAATGGCTACGACGGAGGAGGATTTTGACAGCGAGGCCAGTGACATTGAGGTGGAAGATAGTGAGGAGTTTGGAGGGGAGGACGTGGTAGATGATGATGATGAAGAAGTGCTGGATGATCCTTTGCGCCACGCAGTAACCGGCAGGAGATGTAATGTGTTGGCGCGAAGCCTCCGGCACAAACGGGTTAAGCCTGCATCAAGCTCGCTCTTACCATCACTCCTCTAGAAGGTCATGATTCGCGGGCTCCCTGCTACATGTTCACATTTGGAAGATGCAGAGAGATTAGGCTGTGTTGCAGAAAAAAGCAGTAAATAAACTCCCTTTGTAATCATGACAGTGGTGTCATTTTGTTTAATGTAGACCCTCCTTTATAAGTGTATCAGCTCTTTAAAGGTCCCATGGCATGACAGTGTCACTTTATGAGGTTTTTTAACATTAATATGCGTCCCCCCCAGCCTGCCTATGGCCCCCCCAGTGGCTAGAAATGGTGATAGGTGTAAACCGAGCCCTGGGTATCCTGCTCTGTCTTTGAGAAAATGAAAGCTCAGATGGGCTGATCTGGAATCTTGCCCCTTATGAGGTCATAAGACTCAGACTCTTCTTTGGTGACTCGGACCCGAACACTGGGCACTTGAGACTCGACTTGGACTCGACAGTTGGGGACTCGACTACAGCCCTACAAGAGACAAATGTATAATTTTAGCTCCTGAATCGGAACAAAGAAAACGAGCTGTATGAAAAAGCCCTAGAATAAAAACAAATAGATCAAACAGGGTTTTATTATAGTGTCTACATGTAGTATCTTGCGTTTGCTTGAGAACCGAATACAATAATCAAGATTCTCGTGGCAATTTGACAACTCGTCGTCATCGCGAGTCTGTGGTCACGGAGATTTGGAGTCTTAGGTCCAACGAGGACATGATCCTGACACGTCTGCCGTGTTGTGTGCAGGTGTACAGCAGCATGGAGCGTCTTTCTCTGCACGAGGAGAAGAGGACTCCTCCTCCCACCAAACGCAGCCTCAGCGAGGAGGGAGGAGACCGCATCGACAGCCTCAGCGGACTCAAGTCCAGGGATCGGTCCTGGCTGGTGGGATCCCCGGAGATGTGAGTTCTCCATCTCCATATGTAAAACCACATAGCACCGCCATTTCTAGACTTCCCCCTGTTACTTCAAATGGGTTTATTTGTCGAGTATATGATGTTTTAGCCTATTTTATTTTTCTTTAGGCTTCATTTAGGTTGTTTTTGTTCTCCTGGAGCCATATGAGTGTATTACTTTTGATGTTTTTATATGAGACATAGACATAGAGAACATGTGTGACATCACCTATTGGTTTGTGGAGATCTGCAATGAGCGCTTTCTCATAGACTTCTACAGAAACCGACCTCCTTTTACAACTGCACGTGTCGCCCCCTGCTGGAATTCAGATAGGATGCAGGTTTAAGGAGTCCCCCCTCCCTGCAGGAATTCAGATAGGATGCAGGATTAAGGAGTCCCCCCTCCCTGCAGGAATTCAGATAGGATGCAGGTTTAAGGAGTCCCCCCTCCCTGCAGGAATTCAGATAGGATGCAGGTTTAAGGAGTCCCCCCTCCCTGCAGGAATTCAGATAGGATGCAGGTTTAAGAAGTCGCCCCTCCCTGCAGGAATTCAGATAGGATGCAGGTTTAAGGAGTCCCCCCTCCCTGCAGGAATTCAGATAGGATGCAGGTTTAAGGAGTCCCCCCTCCCTGCAGGAATTCAGATAGGATGCAGGTTTAAGGCACTTCCACACTTCGCCGAACTGGACACTCTGTCCATTAATTTAAACATTAATTATGTTATGAGAACACCACAGAGTCCATTATGGTTTTTTATGCTACTGACCAGGCGTGTCAAACTCAACTTCACTTAGGGCCACTTTGGAAAATGAGAACCACATGTTAATTACATGCTTTTATTTCATCGATAAGTCAACTGTCTTAGACTATACTACTGCATTTCATTATTTTTTAATTTTTTTTACATGTTGTGTCATTTTTGTTGTGCTTTTTTCAAGTTTTTGTTGCTTTTTTTCAAGTTTTTGTAACTTTAGAAAAAAGACCCAGAGAGAGAGGGAGGGAGAGAGAGAGAGAGAGAGAGACCCAGAAAGTGAGACTCAGAGAGTGAGACACAGAAAGAGACCCAGAGAGTGAGAACCAGAGAGAAAGAGAGACCCGGAGAGTGAGAACCAGAGAGAGAGAGAGACCTTCAGAGAGTGAGACACAGAGAGAGAGACACCGAGAGAGAGTTCCAGAGAGTGAGACACAGAAAGAGACCCAGAGAGTGAGAACCAGAGAGAAAGAGAGATACCCAGAGAGAGAGAACCAGAGAGAGACCCAGAGAGAAAGAGAAAACCCCAGAGAAGGACCAGAAAAAGGAAAACCCGAGAAAGAGACCCAAAAGAAAGAGAGAGCCCCAAAGAAAGGACCAGAGAGAAAGAAGAGAGACCCCGAGAAAGAGACCCAGAGAAAGAGAGAGACCCGAAGAAGAAGAGAGAGAAACCCAGAGAGAAAGAGAGACCCAGAGAGAAAGAGAGAAAACCCAGAGAAAGAGAACCAGAGAGAGACCCAGAGAGAAGAACCAAGAGAGACCCAGAGAGAGAGATAAACCAGAGAGAGACCCAGAGAAAAAGGGAGAGGTCCCAGAGAAAGAGACCCGAGAGAAGAGAAAGACCCAAAGAGAGACCCAGGAAAGAAAACCCCAGAGAAAGAGGAACCCAAAGAAAGAGAGAAGAGAGAACCCCAGAGAGAGACCCAGAGAAAGCCCCCGAGAGGAGAGAACCAGAGAGAGACCCAGAGAGAAAGAGAGAGACCCAGAGAAAGAGACCCAGAGAGAAAGAGAAAGACCCAAGAGAAAGAGAAAAAACCCAGAGAGAGACCCAGTAGAAAAGAAGAGACCCATAGAAAAGAGACCCAAAAGAGAAAGGAGAGACCCAGAGAAAGAGACCCAGAGAGAAAGAGAGAGACCCAGAGAAAGAGACCCAGAGAGAAGAGAGAGACCAGAAAGAGACCCAGAGAAAGAGAGAGACCCAAGAGAAAGAGAGACCCCAGAAAAGAAACCAGAGAGAAAGAGAAAGCCCAGAGAGAGACCCAGAGAGAAAGAGAGAGCCCCAGAAAAGAGCCCAGAGAGAAAGAGAGACCCAGAGAGTGAGACACAGAAAGAGACCCAGAGAGAAAGAGAGAGACCCAGAGAGAAAGAGAGAGACCCAGAGAGAAAGAGAGAGACCCAGAGAGAAAGAGAGAGATCCAGTGAGTGAGACACAGAAAGAGACCCAGAGAGAGAGAGACCAAGAGAGTGAGGCACAGAGATCGAGAGTGCTGTGCTTGTTTCTCATTTCCTCTCCAACTCTACCCCTGCAGCCTGCGGAAGCGTCTGTCTGTCTCGGAGTCGTCCCACACGGAGAGCGACTCCAGCCCGCCGCTGACCGTCCGGAGACGCTGCTGTTCAGCCATCATCGAGATGCCCCGCTTCGCCATCTCCTCGGAGGAGGAGGGGGGCCAAGGTAAAACCCTGGGGGGACGTTGGGATGGCCTGGGGGGTCACTAGCTATCAGGAGACACTCTTCCAGAAATAAGAGGACAGATTGAAGACTGTTGTTGAAGTTGTTATGAGAGAAGGCTGTATTAAAAAGTGTCTAATATCTGACATGTTGGTCTCAAAGTGTTCCTGGGGTTTTGACATTTTTTTACCTTCTCCACGCACTTTGGAAGAAGAGGAAATTGGGACAGAAATCCCTGCGCTGCTTAATATCTGACATGTGTTGCTGCTCTTTGGTTTGCAGTGTGAACAGTGTCCAAGTGAGGGCTTCTGGACACGTCATAGGTCCCAAACGGCAGCCGTATATGCAGATTTCTTTTCTGCACCTCACACCAAGCACTGAAATTGATAAGTGGTGCCTTAAACTCCCAAAATATAAAGAGTTTGAGTTATAAAGGTAGCCTGTCAGACTGGATGTTAAAGTCCTCACATTATGCCTTTGGCCGTTTTCCCTTTTCTTAACTGTGTTATATATTGTTTTTGTAAATGTTATAAGTTCACAAAGTGAAAAAGCCCAAACTGACTGGCTAGTAGTCCTTACCTAGGTACTGTCAGGGCCTCATACTCTGCTCCTGACTGGCTAGTAGTCCTTACCTAGGTACTGTCAGGACCTCATACTCTGCTTCTGACTGGCTAGTAGTCCTTACCTAGGTACTGTCAGGACCCTCATACTCTTCTTCTGACTGGCTAGTAGTCCTTACCTAGGTACTGTCAGGACCCTCATACTCTGCTCCTGACTGGCTAGTACTCCTTACCTAGGTACTGTCAGGGCCCTCATACTCTGCTTCTGACTGGCTAGTAGTCCTTACCGAGCTACTGCACATGTGCGACTCCCAACAAAGATGGAACAGAAGTGAGGTAAAACAGAGAGCTCAACACACAGGGTGAAAAGAGGAGCTGCAGCAATGTGCAGTAAAACACATATATGTTGTTTTTTGAAAATTATACCCTGTAAACCTATTCTGTTATAACCTCTAAATGCAATTATGAACCTGAAAATTAGCGTAATATGTGCACTTTAAGTGAAAACCGAATATAGTGAGCTGCCTGATTTTGTTAAGATAATAAATTGAAGCACCGTGGATACATGCATTTACTATCCTGTAACATGTACTGTACATGCACTTATTTAAGGATAAACTCCTATAAACATCTTTATTACACTTTCTCATGTATTCCTGTCAACTACTCTGGTTTTAAATAACTAGTTATGTTGTGTCATATTTAAATCAACACTTCAAATGTTGGAATACTCTCTGTACTCACTGTCCTGTCCCTGTTTGTAACAATAAATATTGAGGGAATGCAAATGAAAGCAGCACATACGGAGCTGTCAATCGGACGCTGTGTTGTTGTGTGTCTCCCAGGTGCGGCTGTGAGTCGTAAGAGTCCCAGTCTGCTGGGTCTGAGCGCGGTGAGGGGTCCGCTCGCCATCCCGGAGCTCCCGGTGGAGAGAGAGCTGACGCTGGACGAGTCCCCCACCACGCCCAGCTCCACCTGCAGTCAGCTGAGCAGAGCCACGCTCACACGTCAGTACCAACACATGTCTTACCCAACACATGTCTTACCCAACACATGTCTTACCCAACACATGTCTTACCCAACACATGTCTTACCCAACACATGTCTTACCAAACACATGTCTTACCCAACACATGTCTTACCCAACACATGTCTTACCCAACACATGTCTTACCCAACACATGTCTTACCCAACACATGTCTTACCAAACACATGTCTTACCCAACACATGTCTTTCCCAACACATGTCTTACCCAACACATGTCTTTCTCAACACATGTCTTTCCCAACACATGTCTTACCCAACACATGTCTTTCCCAACACATGTCTTTCTCAACACATGTCTTTCCCAACACATGTCTTACCCAACACATGTCTTACCCAACACATGTCTTACCCAACACATGTCTTACCCAACACATGTCTTTCCCAAACATGCTTCCCTACCCAACACATGTCTTTCCCAACACATGTCTTACCCAACAATGTCTTTCCCAACACATGTCTTACCCAACACTGTCTTACCCAACACAGTCTTACCCAACACATGTCTACCCAACATGTCTTTCCAACACATGTCTTACCCAACACATGTCTTTCCCAACACATGTCTTACCCAACACATGTCTTTCCCAACACATGTCTTTCCCAATACATGTCTTTCCCAACACATGTCTTTCCCAACACATGTCTTTCTCAACACATGTCTTACCCAACACATGTCTTTCCCAACACATGTCTTACCCAACACATGTCTTTCCCAACACATGTCTTTCCCAACACATGTCTTACCCAACACATGTCTTTCCCAACACATGTCTTTCCCAATACATGTCTTTCCCAACACATGTCTTTCCCAACACATGTCTTTCTCAACACATGTCTTACCCAACACATGTCTTTCCCAACACATGTCTTACCCAACACATGTCTTTCCCAACACATGTCTTACCCAACACATGTCTTTCCCAACACATGTCTTTCCCAACACATGTCTTTCCCAACACATGTCTTACCTAACACATGCCGTGGAATCACAAAGAGACACAGATACAAACACGTACAACGGTCCTTTCCACTTTTTAAATCGGATTTGTCCGAAATATATTCAATTCAATTCAATTTATAGTATCAATTCATAACAAGAGTTATCTGGAGGCACTTTACAGATAGAGCAGGTCTAGACCATGAGACAATGAGAACTATGACAATGAGAAGTCATCAATTTTTTCACAATCCTACCTACAGCATCTTTAAAGATTTTCATTTTTACTGTAAATGAATATTGGTTAAAAAATACAGTTTATCGATGTCATTAACTACTAATAATCGGTATCTCTATCGGCCTAGACAAAAAATCGGGTTAATCCCTAACAATTCAATTCAATTTTATTTATAGTGTCAATTCATAACAAGAGTTATCTTGAGACCCTTTACAGATAGAGCAGGTCTAGACCACACTCTATAATTTACAAGGACCCAACAGGTCTACTAGTTTCCTCCAGAGCAAGCAACAGGGCCACAGTGGCGAGGAAAAACTCCCTTTTAGGAAGAAACCTGGGATAGACCCAGGCCCAGACCCAGACCCAGGCCCAGATCCAGGCCCAGACCCAGGCTCCTGGTGGGCGGTGTCTGACGACCGGTTGGGGTTAGAATGAAGAGTGGCAATAACAGTCACAAAAAACAGTAGTTTGTTGTAGTTCTTTGTAGTAGTTCATGACGTAGCAGGGCACTGTGGGTATCACAAGGCCCAGCAGGACGTAGCAGAGTCCCTACATCAGTCTGGTGCTGAAGGAGCTGCTCAGGGACCCCCCAGTGTTGTGTAAGGGGTGAGAGGTGTCATCCATGATGGATGTCAGCTTAGCCAACATCCTCCTCTCCCCTACTGTCTCCACGGGGTCCAGAGGACAGTCCAGGACAGGGCTTTAAAGTGCACCCCGTTTTCTTGTCTTGACTAAACCTGAGACCTGTATGTCTGACCTCCCTCTGTCCCCCCGCAGCGGGCAGTTCAGGCAGCAACGGCACCGCTGCTAAACCCGACAGCGATCCTCCCTCCACGCCGAGGGCCATCAGCGACCTGGCGGCTCGCAGGGCGCGCCACCGCCTGCTTTCCGGAGACGCAGACAAGCACACGGCGAGCTCCGGCTCCAGGCCCCTCAACAAGGTCATCAAGTCGGCGTCCGCCACCACGCTGTCGCTGATGATCCCCGCAGGTCAGTGGGTCGCGTCAGGCTACATTTTACATTTTAATCACAGAGTGGTTTTTAGCTCCAGGAGAAGAGCTAATCTCCGCTTGTGTGTGGTGGGGTGTGTGTGTGTGTGTGTGTGTGTGTGTGTGTGTGTGTGTGTGTGTGTGTGTGTGTGTGTGGGGTGTGTGTGTGTGTGTGTGTGCCAGTGGTCAACAGGACTTACTAGATAGTGTTGAAACGTCAACAAAAGGGACAAAAATTGAAAAACGCCGTCAAAAGTGTTGGAAAAAAGGGATAAAAACGTAAGAAGAACTTAAAAACATCGATGAAAAGCGTCAACGGAAGTGTTGATTTTCAATTTTTTCGAGAAGACAACACGAGGGTTAACTCAAATATTAGGTATAATTCTATATAAATGAGGGTTGTTGACCGTAAATTCCAAAAAGTATAAAACTAGTATAAGGTGGTGTTAGTGGAAACTAAAAAAAAAAGTCAGAAAAAGGGACAAAAATGTCAAATTCTGTCGTTTTTGGACCCTTAAAGACAACACGAGGGTTAGCAGCAGATTCTTTTCTCTCTCCTCCTAATCCTGTTAAGGGTCTCTTGACCTTTGGGGTTTTATCTTGCCCCCCCCCCCCAGGGTGGAACAACAACAGATTAAAACAATTAAAGCAAAACAAAAAGTATTTAATGAACGCATTAGTCAAATCTAAAAGTTAAAAGGTGCATTGTTGTTCCGGCCGTATATAGATAATATAGATTATATATAACAGAAATTTAAATAACTGAAGTAAATAATAATGGTAAAGAAAACATAGGACTTTCTGTTATATTGTAAATTTACAGAAATTATGTGTGTGTGTGTATATATATATATATATATATTATATATCAAATCATTGGCGTCGGAGCAAGGGGGAATGAGAGGGGGAAACGCCAGAGCAAGGGGAATGAGAGGGGGAAACGCCAGAGCAGGTGGAATTAGAGTGGGAAACGCCAGAGCAGGTGGAATGAGAGTGGGAAACGCCAGAGCAGGGGGAATGAAAGGGGAAAACGCCAGAGCAGGTGGAATTAGAGTGGAAAACGCCAGAGTAGAGGGAATGAGAGGGGGAAACGCCAGAGTAGAGGGAATGAGAGGGGGAAACGCCAGAGCAGGTGGAATGAGAGGAGGAAACGCCAGAGCCAGGGGAATGAGAGGGGAAACGCCAGAGCAGGGGAATGAGAGGGGAAACGCCAGAGCCAGGGGAATGAGAGGGGAAACGCCAGAGCCAGGGGAATGAGAGGGGAAACACCAGAGCAGGGGGAATGAGAGGGGGAAATGCCAGAGCAGGGGAATGAGAGGGGGAAACGCCAGAGCAGGGAAATGAGAGGGGAAACGCCAGAGCAGGTGGAATGAAAGGGGGAAACGCCAGAGCAGGTGGAATGAGGGGGAAGCGCCAGAGCAGGGGGAATGAAAGGAGGAAACTAAACGACTAAAAACGACAACTTAAATTAAATAGATTAAAACAGACCTAAAGATAATTGAAGGTTATCTGGATCATAAAATATTCAGTGTGATCTTGGCCAGTCTGGTATTGTACGTTAAAAAGGCTCCATGTGGACACCACACACTCACCGAGTTATTGGTCCGTCCTCAGACCACCACGGAGCCTCGCCATTGGCCAGCCCGATGTCCCCCCACTCGCTGTCGTCCAACCCGTCGTCGCGGGACTCGTCCCCGAGCCGAGACCTGTCCCCGGCCGTCAACAACGCCAAGCCCGCCATCGTGATCCACAGGGCGGGCAAGAAGTACGGCTTCACCCTGAGGGCCATCCGGGTCTACATGGGGGACTCGGACATCTACACAGTCCACCACATGGTCTGGGTGAGTCCCACAGAGCTTAGAGAGACAGTGTTTTACACTCACTGGGATCTTTCAACGTTCACCTTACTTTAAAGATAGTTTTTTTAGCCTTTTAAATTCCGAAAAAGTTTGTCCAACGTGATATTTATTTCCTCAAAATTAAAAATCTGTTCAAATTTTGACCTAAATCTGTTGGGTTTCTGCTGTAGAACCTAAAGAATGGACATTATTAGTGTAATAACTTCTCAGTGACATCAACCTGTCAGCCAAAAGTGAAATGATCACATTACATCTAATTTAAAATTAGGTGTGTTAAAGATATATTATATGTTTTGTTGAGTTAGTGTCCCTGATGCTCCTTCCTGCCCCAGGGGTAAAAGACAGCTACAGCTCAGGGGAATGGAGAGAATATGTGTGTTTTCTCTGCTTTAAAGAAATCGTTTGACCTCTGTGTTGGTCCGACAGATTCAGTGCTGGCCTTAAATGAAAGTCTAAAGGGTCCCCTTCCCACCGCTACCACGCACCATATCATAGGACACTGACTATACCCCCAACATGATCCTGAACCAGATCTAGAATACATTTAACATAGGGGGTTATGTCTATGAGCTGGAACAACGTGATTGGCTGCGGCTGGCGTTTGAACAGCTGGACCACTTTGAGGTGTTAGGCTCACAAAACATCTTTAATAAAAAAAAAAAAAGTTTCTGACAATAAAGGGACAGAAAGTTTTTTTTTTTAGTTTTTGGGGATTTATGATAGAAATAGACGGATTCCCGTCCCTGACCGATTGTCCAGGGCTTGTCCTGCATAGAGACATTATTGCCCCCCCCCCCAAAAGGAAAATCATATTTGCCAAAATTATAAGAATTGAGAGAAACAATAGCAATTAAAATCCTCTCTAGATGTGTTTATTAGCACTTATCTCCGTTTCACCAGAGTCTGGCCGTACTGGACTCTCCAGGTGACTTTAAGCAGCATTGTTAATTTGGGCTTCGTTATCTCAAGTATAACAGGCGTGGAAAAACCTGGAATATCCAGACCCTTTTTTTGGCAGTCTGCAGATTATCTGTATCTGCGTTTTTATTTGCCTGATAAACAATAAATAATAATTAAAAAGTGTGCTGCTTTGGCTCGGCACCCTCTGCTTCGGCTTCACTCGCCACTGAGTCTCGACTTAATGCCTAAAAGATTTTCTAGGGTTAAATTTAACCCGTTTTTAGTCTTTTTATCACAACCTTCGAAATAAGCGCTGAACATGTCAACATTAGAAATGTCAAATAACTTTTGGAAAAACATCAAAAACAAGCACCCACAAGTTTGAAAAAGTGACACAAATGTTGTAAAAAGCGATGATAATGTTTCCTGGTTGACAGGGAAAGACAACACAAGGGTTGAACCAGCTAGTCCTGAATGTGTTAAAATTACAAGTTATGTGCAATTAACCTAATATAAAAGGAGGAATTTGGGATTTAGAGTCACTGTCAGTGTGTTTGCAGTGGGTTGGGATTCATGTTGTTGACAGGAGATGGCAGCAGAACAGCCTCAGGTGTTAAATACACCTTCCTTCTTTCCACTTTCCATCCTTTTCTCTCTCTCTCTCTCTCTCTCTCTCTCTCTCTCTCTCAGCATGTGGAAGACGGCGGTCCGGCCCACGACGCGGGTCTGAGGGAGGGGGACCTGATCACCCAGGTCAACGGCGAGCCGGTCCACGGTCTGGTTCACACCGAGGTGGTGGAGCTCATCCTGAAGGTGCAGAAATCACTTCTTAAGTGTCTAGTTTTTTATTAGTGCGTGTTGTATTTTCCTTTATTATGTTACTAAAGACAATTACATTAGATTGGTTTTTGAATGTAATGCTAATTTTGAAATAATCGTGAAGTCATCCTAATCTGACTTTAATATCATTTTGATATTTGTAACGTACGAAATAGAAGTCAGAGACGTTTCAGAGACGCCCCAACTACAACGTCTCTGTAGGAGACCAGCGGACGGTCCATTTCTCACAAGCTACAAAATCATTCCAACACTAAAAATGGCATTTATCAGACACACACACACACACACACACACACACACACTTTGTTTGAGACCTGTTTCTGTCTCAGGACCGAAGTCTCGCGAGATCTGGCGACACAGAGGCGCTAACGTCAGCTAACATTCGCGACCACCCTAACAAACACTTACTTTGTAATGCTACATGTGGCTTTTTGCTGCTTAAATATTGAATGTTAGCAGAAGAAAATGTGAATAAACTATTAAATTATGCAAATTACTTTTCATTCTCACTACCTTCACTGCAATTTCACCCGAGGCCCATTAACAAGTGTGTATCTTTAGCTATCGAGAATCTTTTTTCTTTAGGAGTTTTCCCTCCAAACTACTCTTGTGCAACTTAACCCGTTTGTTCCGGATGCTTCGATCCGACACATCTACCGCCGGTAACTGCGTTGCGCAACTCTGAACCTCCCGCCGGCTGCTGCGTGGCTCAGCCTTTTGTATTCGTCGGTCTTTCTATGACGCGTGCAGCAGAGAACGCACCGTCATTGGTTCAAATACACACGAGGCGGGTCTTGTTGGCCACGTGACCACCAACATGTACCGTAGTTTGCTTAAAATCGTGTCAATCAACCAGACACACATGTGCGTGAAAACGGCTCCGACAGAGGAGGATTTAGACAGCGAGGGCAGTGACGTTGAGGTGGAAGATAGTGAGGAGTTTGGGAGGGAGGAGGTCTTCATCATAATCATCATCATCATCATCTTCATCCTAATCGACCACTTCCTCTGTCGGAGCCGTTTTCTCGCTCGTCCCTCAAAACTTCATAAACAAACGCACATGTATGTCTGGTTGATTGACATGATTCTCAGCAAACTACGGTACATTTATGTGGTCACGTGGCTTTAAATAGCCAACAAGACCCGCCCTCGTGTGTATTTGAACCAATGACGGTGCGTTCTCTGCTGCACGCGTCATGAGAAGACCGACGAATACAACATGCTGCGCCACGCAGCAGCCGGCAGGAGGGTCAGAGTTGCGCAACGCAGTAACCGGCGGTAGATGTAATGTGTCGACGCGAAGCATCCGGAACAAACGGGTTAAGCACAACCGTTAGATGAAACTCATTTAACATTCAAAAAATATAACTTTCAAATGTACACCAATGGGAAATCTGTGCAAAGCGTTAAATTGCACGTGTGTGACGCTCTGTGTGTCTGTCGTCTTGCAGAGCGGCGGCAAGGTGTCCATCTGTGCCGTCCCCTTTGAGAACACGTCCATCAAGGTCGGCCCCGCCAGAAAGACCACCCACAAATCCAAGATGGCGAGACGCAACAAGAAGACCAAGACCAAGGAGGGACAGGACAGGTGGGTCACACACACACACACACACACACACACACACACACACACACACACACACACACACCTGTGTTGTATCAAACGTGTTTAAAGAGCTCCTACTAGACTCCTTTTATACTCTTGGGGTGTCCTAGAATGGGTTTACATTCTTATGTCTCTCATGCTGCCCATTGCTCCTGTCTGAAACACTGGGTTGTTGCTGTCGTGTGTTGTCCCCCGCAGTAAGAAGAGGACGTCTCTGTTCAGGAAGATCACCAAGCAGGCGTCTCTCCTCCACACCAGCCGCAGTCTGTCCTCCCTGAACCGGTCCCTGTCCTCTGGGGAGAGCGGCCCCGGATCGCCCACACACAACATGTCCCCGCGGAGCCCGACGCAGGGCTACCGGTCCACGCCAGACTCCGCCCACTCAGGTGAGACACACACGCTCACCTCTACTGCAAGAAAAACAACAAAATGCTAGTATATTAAATATGGGTGCATGAAATATTGTTGTTGTTTTTTAATCATCATCCTAATTTCAACGGACGCAAAAACCAAAACACAAAAAGCCGCGTCTGAGTCTGACTTAATGACTCTCTGACTTTCTGCTCATGCACATGCAATCATTCTCCCTTGTGGGGGGAGGGGCTTAGGAGACCATTTTGGGCTTTAGCAGGAAGGGTGGGAGGCACTAAGAAGTTGTCAATTTTTTCACAATCCTACCTACAGCATCTTTAAAGATTTTCCTTTTTACTGTAAATGACGATTGGTTAAAAAATCCAGTTTATCGGTGTCATTAACTACGAATAATCGGTATCTCCGTCTGCCTAGACAAAAAATTGGTTGAACAATTCAATTTATTCAATTTTATTTATAGTATCAATTCATAACAAGAGTTATCTGGAGACCCTTTACAGATAGGGCAGGTCTAGACCACACTCCAGAATTTACAAGGACCCAACAGTTGTAGTAGTTTCCTCCAGAGCCGCAACAGTGGTGAGGAAAAACTCTCTTTTAGGAAGAAACCTGGGACAGACCCAGACCCAGACCCAGGCCCAGACCCAAACACAGGCCCAGACCCAGGCCCAGACCCAGACCCAGACCCAGGCTCTTGGTAGGCGGTGTCTGACGACCGTTGGGGGTTAGGATGAAGAATGGCAATAACAGTCACAAAAATAGTAGTTTGTAGTAGTTCTTTGAAGTAGTTCATGACGTAGCAGGGCACACACAACACTATTAATGGACTTCCTCCCCTCCCCCCCCCCCTTAGTTGGCGGAAACTCCTCCCAGAGCAGCTCCCCCAGCTCCAGCGTCCCGAACTCGCCGGCGAGCTCCGGCCACATCCGGCCCAGCTCCCTGCACGGCCTCGCCCCCAAGCTGCAGCGCCAGTACCGCTCGCCCCGACGCAAGTCCGCCGGCAACATCCCGCTCTCCCCTCTGGCCCGCACGCCTTCCCCCACCCCTCAGAGCAGCTCCCCGCAGCGCTCCCCGTCCCCCCTGTCCCACGCCCTGGGACGGTCTGCGGCGGGACAGTCCTTCCCCGTGAAGCTGCACTCGTCCCCGCCCCTGGTCCGGCAGATATCCAGGCCCAAGAGTGCGGAGCCCCCGCGCTCTCCGCTCCTCAAGAGGGTGCAGTCGGCCGAGAAGCTGGCGTCGTCCCTCACCAACCCCCCCTCGTCGCCCTCTGGGGGGGCGGCGGCGGCGGCGGCGGCAACGGCGGGGGGGGCGGCTGTCGGGAGCCGTAAACACAGTCTGGACATCTCGCATTCAGAGTTCAAGAAGGAGATCCTGCAGAGAGAGCCGAGCCTACAGAGCCTTCAGGTATGGGCTCACGAGGGTCTCGAACCCTTTAAACTGCTTCTTGTGATCTCATAATATCTTCAAATATCTTCAAATATCTTCAAATATCTTCAAATGTATCCCTTAAAAAATCAGTAGAACCTACGCTAAAACGTTATGTACGTCAACAGACCGTAATTATGAATAAAAGTATTAAAATTGTGTAATAAATTAAAGAAAATATAAAATCAGTGTTTTCATCACATTTTACTGAATAAACACTCAAATCATATTAATACAAAATATTTCTGAACACTGCACAAGTTATTTGAATTTATACTTATATGTACTTATACATGTACTTATATTATACTTATACATATATATATATATATATATATATATGCTGTAAATAGCAGATGCTAAGGGATGCTCCACTCTATTCCTATGGGTGACGTCAAGCAACTTCAACGTGCACGCAAAGCATTCTGGGAAGCTGGCCGATGCCCATCTTTATGCAAATGAATCCATTGAACGTGACCTGACTATCCAGTAGAAGTAGACGACAATCTTTCACACGGACCCTTGTCGATGTGAAATGAAGACGGATTCAGCCCCTGCACGGCCGATTTCTCGCTAAAAATGTTTCCAGAAACACGTTTCGGTGAACTATTTCTGTAAAACACGACACCTTATTTTGTCCGGGCCGCCGTGACGGTGATTTGAAAGTCTTGAGTAGCCTGACCGGTCGGTACACGATCCGTCCTGCGCATGTGCAAGATATAACATATATTTTAGACAGAGAAGAAGAAGAAAAAAACAGGCAACATAGGCACATTTTCAAACACGCAATTGTGAAATCGCCAAATTAAACCCATGGAAATTTTAAACCTTAAAGAACACATTTGTGTTATCCTTTGATATCCTAAAACAGAGAAATCCACAACCACACACACTGTTGTTTTGTTATTTTGCCAGATAGAAAAGCCAACGTACATGTGTGTAGCAGCTCAGTTCACTGTGCATATTATAAGAGTCTTATATCACTTTATATTACGACAAATTTACCCCGTGTTTTGTTCCTCTCTCTCGCTTTCAGGAGTCCTCCAGCGAGGTTCTGCTGTCTTCGGCCGGGTGCGGCGTGGAGAAGGGCAGCCTGCAGAAGCACTCCTCCTCAAACCGGAAGCTGGGGCGTCAGGAAGGGGACGGGGCCCTCGGCTCGGCGCCCGGGTCTCTGGGTCTGGCCCCCGGGAAGAGCAAGCTGAAGGACAAGCTGTCGGCCATCCGGCAGGACCGGGCCGAGCGGAGGGAGTCGCTGCAGAAGCAGGACGCCATCCACGAGGTGGACTCGTCCGAGGACGAGACCGACGAGGGCTCCGAGGACAGCCAGGACGGACGCAAGGCGGCCACCTTCACCCCTCCCCCCCTGCTGAGGCCCACCACTGTGAGAACGGGGCCCGGAGGCACGCTGCCGTCCCTCTGCCTCTCCCCCTGCACGACTCACGCCACCTTTACCCACACGGGGCCCTCCCAGGGGGGCCGGCCGACCCCCTCGCACCCCCTCTCCTCGGTCACGGAGACGAAGGCCGGGCAGAGCGTCTCCACGCTGGGGGTGAGAGACACGAGGTCTGCGGCATCCACAGAAGACAGTGCCAGACAAGAGAGGAAGGTTCTGGGCCCAAGTGGTGCCACAAAACCCACTCGGGGCCCCCTTCTCTTCCCCACCCCAGGCAGTGCGTTCATCTCAGTCGGCAAGGACACTTTCCTAAAGCCAGATCCTCCAGGAGACTCAAAGAGTCTCAGGGGGAAGGCTGCACCATCGGAGCCCAGGGCGGAGGACCAAACCCTGGACCGCCCTAGAGCCACAGTCCCCTCTTCCAAGATCACCACAAATACTACCGACAGAACCTGCAGCAGTACCACAGACTGCAGAACCTCAACCAGTACTACAGACTGCAGAACCTCCACCACCAGTACTACAGACTGCAGAACCTCCACCACCAGTACTACAGACTGCAAAACCTCCACCACCAGTACTACAGACTGCCGACCCAACACCAGTACTACAGACTGCCGACCCAACACCAGTACTACAGACTGCCGACCCAACACCAGTACTACAGACTGCCGACCCACCACCAGTACTACAGACTGCAGAACCCCCAACACCAGTACTACAGACTGCCGACCCACCACCAGTACTACAGACTGCCTGACCTCCACCAGTACTACAGACTGCCGGACCTCCACCAGTACTACAGACTGCCGGACCTCCACCAGTACTACAGACTGCCGGACCGCTGAGAGCCAAGAGACACCCAGCGCCTCCTGCTCCTCTCCTAGTGTCCCCAAGGAGAAGAAGGAGGCTGACAACAGGAGACTGTGCGCCGTGGCCGCTGCGAGTCTAAATGCGTCTCCATCGTCCACTCCTGGTTCTGGCTTTAGTCTCAGCTCCCCAGTCCCAGCCCCTGAGAGCGCCGTGGACAGAGTCGTGTCCCAGCTCACGACGGTAGCTAAGAGCGTTCTGGGTCCCGTCAAACTGAGCGCCGCTGCAGAGAGGAGCCAAAAGGACCAGAAACCATCCAGAGACGGCACACCAGAAGTCCCACCCAGCGCCCCTCTCTCGTTTCTCTCTAAACAGCTCCACACTCCTCCGTCACCAAACCTTTTGGAGCACCAAAACAGACAGAAAACCGATCAAGTCGCCCCCCCGATCACCTCAGCCAAACCCTCGACCCAGAAAGACTTTACCGACCTGCGGCCATCACCCTGCACCGACCTCCCAGAAAGACCCGCACCAGGGTCTGCAGGCAGGGACAATGCTGCCCTGCCTGCATGTGCGCAGCTGGTGGGTGCAGCCGCCCCCCTCAACACAGACCCCATCGCCTCTGCAGCATCTGAGCCCCAGCGCAAGAGGCCCAAACCCCAGGCTCCAACCGCCTCCAACGCTGTGACCGCGTCCTCGCAACCAGACAAAGCCACGAGCAAGAAGACGTAGCAGCGAAAACCCGAATGTGTGAAATCGCGGTACTCGGCGCTGCCTTCGCTGAGGCTTTTAGGAACTCACTCAATCTGCATGTTTGGAAGAAAACACACTAGTAACGTTGCACTTATCTGAGAGACTTTGACTTTCAAAGCAAAAGACAAAGGTGTAGAGAGACAACGAGACAGATGTGGTAGTCCTAGTTCCATTCCAGCTGTTCTGTGCTCCTAATGTCCATGTGAGTTATTTCGGTGTCCTGACTCTTTGGTTCCTGCCTTCAGGCTCAATGCCTCCAGTTTTTTTGTTGTTGCTTTCTCTCTTTTCAAACATGCACGAGGCTAGAAATAAAGAGCTCAGTGGTCCGTGCACGTACAATATAAATGTAGACACATCACACACACACCTTTTCTCGCTCGCTATCTTCTGGTGCCAGCCTCATTACTTTTCACCTTGATGTTGGCAGAGTCAACGCAGCGCGTGTTCCTCCGACAGATCAGGACGTGCCTAACTGCACACACACTCCCCCCCCCCCCCCCCCCCCCCCCCCCCCTTCACGTCCTCGCCCCGGCCAGCCACGTCTGGAAGAAGATTGATGAGCGTTAAAATGCGTTAGAGTTTTAATGGGGCCGAAATCTGCACCGTCAAAGTGCGCTGAGCACCCGGCTAATTAGGCCAAATGAAATCCTCCTCTGGCTGTAGTCCCTGGTGATCCCACGCCGCAGGCCTGCAGCGGAGGAGGGGTGTTCCCGGGACTGGTTCAGCAGTTTGAAGAGGTTCCTGGGGATAGTCGTGCTGACATAGATTTGTGTTTGTGCCAATTTATCGAGTCTTACTGAAGCTACAGTTTGAACCAGAAACTCGACTTTCCTCCCTCCCACCTGGCTGAATATTAAAGAAGCCTCGTGGTCTTGATTGTACTGCAGCACCAGATTGTTTTCCTAGATTTTTGAATGCATTTTTGGATATGTTCAAGCATCCATTTTCTCCAAACTAGCTCAGATCTTACTCTAGCTCATCCTTGACAATGAATATCTGGAACTATTCCTCTAAAGTTAGTTTACTGGTTTGAGGCAAACTTAGAAAGTAGAACCTGCAGTCGAACATGTTGGGTTTTAATCTTTTGGACCCTGTTCCAGGTTGTGAAACAGCCAGATGTGCCGAGCTCTGACCCTGAAGAAACTCCTATTGAGTGTTTATTTCTACTCTACTCTGCTTTATTAGCAAAGAGCATTGCTAACCGCCTCTTCCATACACTGCTGGTTGCATATCATACCGCTGTAGCTATTAAATGCCCAAAATCCTATCCGAACCCAACCGTTAGACGTTGTTTTCTTCTCTTCATCAGATGTGTGTTTTCAGCTCTGACTGATTATTTTAGAAACACTGTTCTGTTGGACCACCGTCTTTTTATTCCTAAGCCCCATCAACCTCATCAACCCCATCAGCTCCCATCAGCCCCCATCCGTCCCCATTCGTCCCCATCAGCCCCATCAGCCCCCATTCGTCCCCATTCGTCCCCATCAGCCCCCATCAGCCCCATCAGCCCCCATCAGCCTTTCAAGGCTTCTGTACTTTTATTTGGTATCTGGACCAACTTGCTGTGTTTTTTGCCTCTAATCCTGTAAAGTCATCATATTTTACTCTGTGTGCGTGTGCGTGTGCGTGTGCGTGTGCGTGTGCGTGTGCGTGTGTGTGTGTGTGTGTGTGTGTGTGTGTGTGTGGATTTGTACAGGACGCCCCGCTACCTGTGCATGTGGCCGAGCTCTCCCTGTGTGTCGGACGTCAGTCTTTGCACAAAACCCTTTATTTATCTCATTTGTCAAAGGAAAACGACAAAAAAAAATCACTAAAAAGGAAACGTGGCGGAGCCGCTGGCTTCAGTCGGTGAAACCTAAGACGCACTTAGCCTGTTAAAATCACTCCCTCGTGTGTGTTTTTGTGTGTTTTTTCCCCTTGGGTATACCACCTTTTACTTCACCTGTGTCCTCCTGATGTTTTCCCTGAACATCCGAAAGCGAGGAGAGACCTTTCCGCCAGATTGAGATGAACTGAACCTCCGTCGGTGTTTACTGTCTTCACTGATCTCAGTTTGACGAGACGCTGTCGACCTGACATCAACACTGACTGTGATATGTTTACATGTGTACTGTTGTGTATCTTTGTGTGTTTCTGGGATGGTTTTTTTGTCACTGGAAGGGTGTTGCCCGTAGCAAGCGAACCTCTGACGAGGCTGTGCGACAGGTCCCGCCTCCCGATCGTACCGCCGTGCGATGACGGCGTCTCCCAAGATGGACGCCGTGTAGAAAGGAGGAAGGCGTCAGCGCACACGTGTGTTAACAGGTGTGTGTGTGTGTTTGTGTGTGTTTGTGTGTGTGTGTGTGTGTGTGTGTGTGTGTGTGTGTTGTAACCAATCAGAGGCGCTGAGACCCGTGGGGAAGGAAGCTCAGCTCCCGGCATCGAGAGCTGTTTATATGAGGATTTATGTGCAGTATATGCTTCGGCCAATCAGAACGACCGTCGTAGTGCGCTCCATTTAGCTCGTGACTCGGGAATGACGTCACACCCGAGCGAAATACGTTACACGTACAAGTCGGATTTTAAAAATTGTGGCATAAAACAGTGTTTTTGTTGCCTTTCTCAAAAAGAAAATCAATTTATGTGTTTTGCTTTTGGTGCTTTAGTGATTTTGTTGTTGTTGTTGATAATTGTGTCAAGATTTGTCGTTTTTTTTTGTGTGTGATACACTATCCCCCCCGCCCCAACCCAAAGTTGAACCCAAAGTTATGCCCTTGCATTGTGGTGTTAGCTCTAACTCGCCAGGTTAGCCACAGTTAGCAATGCCACTTGATAACGACACATTTTTGGGCGCATGCTAACAGCGCTAGCAACATTTCCACGTGTTGACCTCGGGAAATCCGACTTCCGAGTCCAAATGGAACGCACAATCAAGACCGCGTCTGTCTCTTGGTGGCGTCAGACTCGACTAGTGTTGTCGACATTAACCGACGTGTTTTTTCACATCCGGTACACAACACAAACACCTTGCCACCAAGCGCCGAAGCATCGGAGAAAAAAAACAAGATGACAGAGCAGAGACGTCGCTCAGACGTTTTAAAGCAAGAGACGACACAGCTGTGAGCATCTGTGAAGTTTTGAGCCCGATAGCCAAGTTTTGTCTGTGGATTTAAATGAGCAACCAATCAGATTGGACTATCTCAGCCTTTTTTTTAATTTTTTGGTTTGGATCCGTCTAGACGGGATTTCTATTCTCTGAGGCGGACGAGTCTCGTGCGTGTCGTGGATTCAGATTCAATGAAACATTAACAAACCTGAAGTTGAGCGAAACAAGTCGTCACTTCTCTTCTAATCAACGTCAGTGAGTCAATGAGGTCATGGTCTGAAAGAGATTATGATCCTTTGGGCTTGATCGCTCAAAATCTGAGCAGATTTCAAACTGGTGGCACGTAAAAATCAGGATTTCGAAAAATAATACCATCACCACTGTAGCTCTATGTCGGGCCGTGAGTTACGAGGAGAAATGTCCGCGCAGACGTGCCAAAGGCGGGTTTTAGGTCAATTTAGAAACTGTGTTACCGTGACGTAGTAAGTGATCTTTATCAGAAAGAAAGTAAAAATTGGCCAATGTATCAGTCAAATCAAATCTCTGTTCCTTTGTCTTGAAATCCACAAAAAAAACTGTTTGTTTATGATTTGTCTGTGTTCTTAAATCCTGACTTATTGATTACAGATGTATTAAATCCTGAACACACACACACACACACACACACACACACACACACACACACACAAATGTAGCGGTGCCCGTTTCACGACTCCACTCACATTAAAAACATTTCAACATTTAACAAAGATGCAAATCTTCTCAAATGTTGAATGTTGTTCAAACACAAACATCTTTTTGAATCTTCACTTTGAAACTGATGAAGGATTTGATTTAAATCAGGAACCATTTGATCGACCCTCACTGTTGTCCTCGGGGTCAAATTTGACCCATTTTCAGTTTTTTTTCATCTCAAGAAATGGACCTTCGAAATAAAGTGAAAATGTCAACATTAGACATATCAAACAACTTTGGAAAAAAAACATCAAAAAAAGGAACGCCTGCATTGAAAAAGTGGCAAAAAATGCGATAACTTTTTTCACGGTTGACGGAAAGACTACACAAGGGGGAACACATACGTTTTCTAGATCCCAAATCTCTCTGATTATTTGATTCCAGATTCCAGTTCATGATGGTTAATGATTCCACGGACACATTTCACCCAATCAGGAGCTCAGGATTTGCAGACAGATCTTATCTCTAACCTGTGTCTTCTGTTCTCGTTTTGACGTAGTTTTGATGAACTTCCGAACACATCTGTGATTCCTGTTGAATCCTGTTGATCTCAAACATCCAAGTAATTGGCTCGTCGTGTTCTCAAAAAGGTCAAAATTTGCCAAGACAGCAGCAGGAAACAGCGATTTGGAGATTTTTGCGCGTAAAAACGCACTCGTGTGTCGTTTACTTGTTTTCGATTCATCAGATCTTGAGATTTCTGCCTGTTGTCAGGCAGCGTGTTGGTCAGTAAAAGTAAAAAAGACTCGGACCAAACCAGGATGTCGAGCATTTAAAACATGTGCAGATGATTCTGTTCAAAGTGACACACACACACACACACCACACACACACACACACACACAACACACACAGAAGCAGGAGTTGGGTTTTTGTCCCTAATGAGCTTCCGTACTTCTCTGAGCTTTTTGAGGAGCCGGCTCTCTGTCTGTCTGGGAGGAACACGGATGATTTAAACATGATAAAGCCTTATTACCACTATAACACACACACACACACACACACGTTCTGAACCACCGTTGAGATTCAGTGTTTTAATGTGCAGTCTGTAAAGCTCGTGTTGTCTGAGACTTTGATAGACCGGAGTCCTGCAGACGAGGGCAGCATTTCCAAGCCTTGTGTTGTGTGTTTGTCGATAAAGAGTGATGAAGAGGAGGAGGAGGAAGACGACAATTCAACTGTGCACCGTAAAAGCTTGAGGAAGACATTGAGAGAGAGAGAGAGAGAGAGAGAGAGAGAGAGAGAAACATTGCTAGAGTCAAACCAGTGCAATATCTTTTTATTTTTTATTGTGGTAAAAGCATGTTGTTGTCAATCTTACCTTACAACAATAATAAAGGTTTTTTTTATGTACGCTTTGGTTTCTGCAGCGTCTTGATTGTGTTTTATGATGTTTTTTTTTATTTTCTTCTTCTGCTTTTATCATCATCTTTTATAATGTGGCGCGTCATGCTTTTAACATTAAGGCGAGGTTGAAACCTCCACCTGCTGCTCCATCTCGGTTGGATCTTTATTTTTAGCTGAAATTGCAAACGTACACATAGCTACAAAAAGCAATGCACTGCAATTTGTATGTATTCAATATATTCATTATGATTAGATTAGATGATACTTTATTCATCCCACAGCAGGGAAATGCCCTTATTACAGCGGCATATTCTACAATAAAAGCAAAATAGACAATGAGCAGAAGGAAGTAAAGTGGCGTCAAATAAAGGTTTTGTAAAGTAAAGTGCGGCTGCCGTAGTACAAGAAGAAATATTGCAGTGTAAGTAAGTTAATACGTACGTTAAAATTAAAATGAATATGTAATTAAAGTAATAAAGCAAAAGTAGGTATCATAACATAACTTATATTTACCTGTGACCATAAATACAAAAAAAATATGAATACAGATATACAGAAAGTGTGTGGAGTAAATGAGAAAAACAAAATGCACCAAACTGACTGCTGCTTCATAAGAGCAAGAAGATGTAAGGGGTGTGTGTGTGTGTGTGTGTGTGTGTGCGTGTGTGTGGTGTGGGGGGGGGGAGTGATTAAGGAGTCCCCCCCCCCCCTGCAGGAGATCAGATATAATGCAGCTTTAAGGAGTCCCCCCCCCCCTGCTGGAGATCAGGTATAATGCAGCTTTAAGGAGTCCCCCCCCCCCCCCTGCAGGAGATCAGATATAATGCAGCTTTAAGGAGTCCCCCCCTGCTGGAGATCAGATATAATGCAGCTTTAAGGAGTCTCCCCCCCCCTGCTGGAGATCTTTCTGTGAGTTAAAAAGTGAAGAGATGAAAGGAGGATGATGAAAAAAGAAAGCACCAGAGTGGTAAGTAGAGCAGATAATGAAGCTTACGTTGTTTAACTGTGACTGACTGCTGCTGTCATTTAGCCTTAACTAGTCTATGGGGGGGGGGGGGGACCTGAATAACTCCAGCTGGCATTAAGATTAGACCTGTAGCCTTTAGAGAGAAGGAGAAGAGGAGGCAGAGCGGGAGTGAAGCACAGGGACCGGAAAAGCTGGTATAAACCATGCTATCATCATGGGGAACGTTAGATCTCTCTCCAACAAGATGGAGGAGCGGACGGTGCTGACCCGGCTGCAGAGGGGGGGGGGGGGGGGGACCAGGAACGCAGCCTCAGGAGGTTCACCGAGACGTGGCTGTGTGAACTTTCTCTGGACTCACACGTCACCCTGGGTGGGTTCAAAACTCTTAAGAGCAGACAGGAAATGCAACAGAGAGCTTTAAGAAGAAGGGAGTGGGGGGGGAGGAATCCCTGTGGTTGTGGTGGTGCCTTCCTGGACCAGTGTTGCCAGATCTTGCGAGACAAATACGCAACCAGGCCTGTGAAAGCAAGCCCAAAACAAGCGACTTTTTCCACGGAGCCCCCCCTTAGGATCCTGGAAAATAAAAATAAACTGTGAGCCCGGTTTTACCATCCGCGGGGACAGACTGGTGAACTACACACGGTAGAGTTTGATTTTCTTCGCGGGACCGAGGGAACGGGCAAGACACACTCCTACGTTAAACGCCACATAGAAAATTATCTGCTGGACAACTTATTACGGAGCTGGGAACAAGCCCAAATAAGCAACTACACTTTAGAAACAAGCCCAAAAGAAACGCGACCCAATAACTACCAATATTAGTAAGCGACTTTACAGAAAAACAAGCCCAAAGTCGCTTAGAATAAGCCGACTTGGCAACACAGTCCGGGACACGTCAGTGTGAAGGAACAACTTTGCACTAGAGACTGTGAGCTGTACCTCTCACAGGTCATTGCTGTGACCGTGTACACCCCCCCACCCCCGGTGGTCGCTGCTGCAGCTACAGATCAGATTCACCCTTTCGTTTCTCAACTTCAACAACCAGCACCCCCATTCCCTCCTCCTCCTCCTCCTCCATTATCTCATCTCCGGGGACTTCAATCATGCTTCCCTGTCCTCTGACACCCCCCCCCCCCCCTCCCCCTTCACCCTGTATGTTAAATGACCCACCAGGGGCGTCACAACTGTGGATTTACTGTATGCAAACATCAAAGATACCTACACCTCATCCTCCACCCCCCTTGTCCATCACCCCCCGATGTCACTGACACTGACAGCATGACCCAATGCATCACAGACTGTCTTACCTTCTGTAGAGAACACATGCCCTCCATGTTGGTTCAGTATTTTCCCAACAACAAACCCTGGGGGGACCTCCAAGATCAAGGCCCTGCTCAATGAGAAGAAGAGGGTTTTCGCATCAGGGGACAGAGACCAGAAGGAAGTCCAGCCCAGGATCAGGAGGGGGACGGTCATCTACTGGGGAAAATTAGAAAGGACTCCTGAGAGGGCTGCAGAACATCTCAGGCCCCGGCAGAGGTGGGGGGGGGGGGGGGGGAGGGGGGAGAGAAACCAAGCCAGCGGAGACCAGGACTGGGCAGATGAGCTGGATCTGTTTAACAGATTTGACTCCTCGCCCCTTTCACACCCCCCCCCCCCCCCCCCCCCATCCACACACCTTCAATAACCAAAGGCCCACCAGCCTGCTCCTCATCAGTTCCCCCTCATCAGACTCTCACCTCCCACCTTCCATTGAATAAAACACTAAAATTCAATGGAAATAATCATTAATTTCACCTGCAAAGAATGTTGCATGGCTACCAAACAACATCCATGCATCCAAGTTATATTTGAGGCAGTTTAGTTGTAAGAAAGCCTTATTTCTGATATGAAAAACCTGGGACAGACTGGACCCGAGGACAACATAAGGGTCAAGCCCGGGGACTGGAGAGGCTGAAAACGAACAGGTGAAAGAAATAAGACTAAGACTTGTCTTTATTAATGCTTTTGGGGCGGGGACGGTAATCACACAGGCGGGAAAGCAGAAACAGGAAGGAAGGCAAATGAAGTGGATATCAAAATGAAACAGGAAGTCCATGAAAACAAACAGAAAACATGAAACCAACTAAAACAGAAACTTGACACAGAGACAAAACCATGACAATTTCAAACTGGTTATCCCCGGTTTAATGTATTCTATATCTCTGCACCCTGTTAGATTGTGATGCACTGTGCACAGCTTGGATAAAGATAACAGACAATAAGAAACGACTAGTCTGGTGCGACAAAACGCTTCATTTACATGTTCAAATTGTAAAAATATAAGAAAATTGTTTCTTCCGTGGGCTTCTCCCAATGGAAAATGGAAAATGTCTCTTGTGTGTCCGCTGGATTGAAGGCAGGAATTCCTGGACATGGACAAATAAACGCTGAATAGATAGATACCATTAGAGGGGAGAGAGAAAATATGTTAAATAATTAAATAACTTGGCTAAAATGATTCTCTGAGAAAATCTGACACTTGGGACTCAAACTGTGATGACTCAAGGTCTCTCTCTTCACATCTCCCTTTCATAAACTGTTCTTTCAGCTCATAAATGTGAAGTTAAAATGCTTTCTCTTTCTCTCTCTCTCTCTCTCTCCCTCCCTCTCTCTCCTGGTTCATGCCCCACATTGGGTTCCTGGTCATTAGTTCTCATCCCGTCCTGGTGTCCGTCCGGGGGAAAGTGGCAGTAAACTATCTGTGAGCTGATGTTCTTTGTCGTGTCTTCAGTAAAGCGGCTCCATCCCATCCGTCGAGCTGTGCTCTTTGCGCCGTAATGGGCCTTAAATGTGTCCGCTGTCTTTGTCTCTACGGGAGATCTCGCGCGCGTCTTAATGGTCTCGGGAGACGGTTTCAGTGAGGCTCCCGGTGTGGGGTGGGGGGGGGGATGGCTAATCTGCGCTGCGCCGCAGGGCCGTGCCTTCGAGGCAGGTTTGGCGGTAAAATGGAGCTCCATTAGCGCTTCTCATCGCTCGCGCAGCCTCGTGCTGAAGCGCCTCGCGCTCCCGCCGATGGACTGCTGAGGTCAGGGGTCGCACCGCCTGATTTAAACACCACCCACCGCTGCATTCTGGGATAATTGGGTCCCTTCCCACCCCCCCCCCCCGTCTCGGTTCCATCCATCCAGGCGTCCGCAGGGAGCTGTCAAAGTGAAGGGCCCCTCTCAGTCTTTACTGGCGGTCTTGGGGGGGGCGCTCTGACAGCAGGCAAACAGCCGTCCTACACACACACACATACACACACACAGAAACACACACACAAGAAAAAACATGGAGTAGCAGTGACAGGCAGGCAGTGCAGGGTGATGAATTGCCAGCTCCGCCTCGCTCTGACACGGCTCCATATGACCGGGCAAATTCATTCCAGGCTGCGGGGGGGGGGGGGGGGGGAGGTGGACAGGGGGGCGTAAAGGGAGGAAACAAGACCTAAATATATGGACTTGACCGATGTTTGGGCCTCGTGCCATCAGTCAAACAAGTCAACTGAAGCAGAAGTGCCTTCAATAAGAAATGTAATAGTTTGGGGGAAAAATATGATCCAATTCACTATTAAATGATTAAATGTATTGAAATGTATTGTATTTGCGACACAAAACATTTGGCACATTTAATCACATTTTAACATGTTTTCATAAAACACATTCATTTCATGATTCAAATTTTCTAACAATTCATGAAGAAGTTACTGACAAGCTTTTTAATTATTTATAGTTACACCTTTTGACAGGCAAAATGTATCTAACCTATTCTTAAAAGAAGGAATTCTTCTGGAAGCTCGACAGATGATTTATAACAGCCTAGAGGATAAAAACGTATTTCTCTTGTCAGACAGGCATGTTCCTGGGTAAAGTTTTAAAGAAGTCCCTCCTGTCTCATACCTATTGCTCCAAAACTGAACGATAGGGTCACCTGTTACACACCTTGTACAGGGAATATATGATGTGTGTGTGTGTGTGTGTGTGTGTGCGCGCTGTTCAGGGGACAGGCAGCTAGCAGTGGAGGAGTTTGATGCTAACTTGTAGCTAGCAGTGAACCAACTTCGTTACTTATATCACTTTTTACTGTGTTGACGTTACAGAAGTCTCTCGTTAGCATCTTGTATGATTTTTGTCGCAATGTGACTCGTGCACGACTCAAATCTGCACTCGACTCACATCAGGTAGCGACACGGGGCGTAAAACTGAGGAGCTTGTTCTACATTTCGAGGAAGACCGGTGAAGTCAACAAGAGATTGGATTGAGTCACAGATTTGACTTTGACTCTTTACGACTCTGGTTCACCTTCTTCCCATCACTTTTTCCTAATAGACTGATAGATTTGCCCTGTTTCCCTGCAGCATGTCTCTTCTTTCTCTTTCCTCCACACATGATTAGAGTGTAGAAAAGAGGAAAAACAATCCAGAGTCAAATAACCACAAGTTAAAAAAAAAAGAGCCCACACCGGAAAAGTCCTGGTAAGTGAGTGAATGAAAAGGAGTCCAAGTAAAGGGGTGACGGGTCGCAGGTTAAGTGTGATGATGAAGTGACAGAAAATGTAAGATTACGTCAACAATAGCTGTCTCTGTCCTGGAACAACGTCCCTGCGTCTCATCACTTTCACAGCTTCAACAGAGAGAAAACATTGACCTCCATTCTTTCTTTCCAAGCAGATTTATCGATTTGAACAGCTCCAGTCCGTCTTTGTTCCTCCGCACAACGGCGGCCATTTCACGTGCTATTAGTCTCCACGGCATCATCATCTCCGGGGCGGCTCAGGACGTCACGGCGGCCATACATCAGCCACAACAGGCCTCATTAAGTACCTGGCACCTGTTACCTTCAGAGACCAATTAGAGCACCGGGAGTAATGGGATGTAATCTCTCTGTGCCAGGCCCCGGCCAATCAGGAGCCAGCTTTAATCGATTCGGTCCGCTCATTAGCGATGATGAGGATGTGGAAGATGAAGTGAAAACAGAAGTAACTTTGTTCTCCCGTGTGGCTGATGATGGACGGGCGAGGAGAGGGAGACTTGGGATGGGGGGTGTTAACCCTGGTGTTGTCTTCACTTTGGGACCCTCTCGTATCCGGGATTTATTTGGGGTTTTAAAAACAAATCTGAAATCAAGTTTTACTTCGTAATCTGTTACCAAATATGTCTTTATCTCAGTTTCCAACAGCTGAGATAACATCTATGTTTAGGGAATGCATCAGTCTCTACTAGCACACTATTAAACATGTAAGTGGGGTTTGTTTTTTTTGTCATAAGGTTTAATTCATGTTAAAAATCCACTATGTTATCATTCTTATCTTGGAAAAAGTCATATCCAGAATAATTTTCTGAATTGAGTCAGGAATGCATGTTAGTCACAGGAAATAAGGAAAGGACGCTGATTTCAGGTAGAAAAAATGTAACTTTGTAACTTTTCACAAAATTTGAAATGGGTCAATTTGACCCGAATACCACACAAGGGTTAAGGAGACCAGAAAATAAAATAAAGTAACTAAATAAGGTGAAGGTGCTTTCTTGTCACATACATGTAAGGAAATGTATTCCCTGCATTTACCCCCATCCCTGGAGGGAGCAGTGAGCAGCCAATCACAGCGCCCGGGGACCGACTCCCGACTTTCGGGGCTCGTTCCTGACTTTGAAGTCGGACGTTTTGACAGCCGAGGACAAGCGGAGCGCACTAGATGTTGTTTCAGGACATCCCTGCTGCAGATATTTATTTTATTTATTTTACCTTTTATTTAACCAGAAAGAAAAACTCATTGAGATTAAAAATCTCTTTTCCCAAGAGTGTCCCGGCCAAGATGAGCAGCAGCACAAACAACAAGGTTGCAGACATATAACAAATAACACATATCATGAACATAAAACATAAAACACTTTATGCTGTTAATAAATAGTGAGTAACAAGGTCATAAAATATCTAAATTTCAACAATAGTGAATAACAACAAGGATCGTCAGAAGTAATCAATCATAACATCTACAGCCAGTGTGTTCAGCCTCCATGTCATTTAAAAGCACTTTAACAGCAGTGAAACCATCTCCTGAAGATTCAGGACCATTTGCAGCTGATTCCAAGCATAGGGGGCCGCGTCCTTAAACGCCCCTGTTCCTAATTCAGTCCGGACTCGAGGGACAGATGACAGTAATGAGTCATCAGAACGAAGACAACATCTTCCTGTACCTTTCTTTATGACGTAGGTTTGAAGGTATGGGGGAAGCAGACCAAGCATAGCCTTATAAATTAGAGTGTACCAATGATTGAGTCTACGGGGGGGACCATGCAGGCCAACCAACCCGATCATACCATGAACAGGGATGAGTAAGGGCTCTAAAGTTAGTAATGAACCTAAGAGCTCCGTGGTAAACAGGGTCCAGAAGTTTCAAGCTTTGAGTTGACGAATGCATGTAAATAACATCGCCATAATCCAGCACTGACATAAAAGTGGCAGCAACAAGTCTCTCTCTTTTTGGCCTCAAAGGAAAAACATGACTTGTTTCTAAAATAAAAACCCAGCTTCAGCTTCAGTTTTTTCACCAACTGCTGAATGTGAGGTTTAAAAGAAAGAGAATCATCAATCAGGATACCAAGATACTTGTATTGAGATACGTACTCGATCTCGGAGCCCTGAGAAGTCATGATGGGAGGGAGGTTCCGCGACTTTGATTTTGCACCGGAAAACAACATGAGTGTTGTTTTGTCGTCGTTCAAAACAAGTTTTAAATCAAACAAGGTACGTTGTACAGCATCAAGAGCAAGTTGTAGCTGACAAAGTGCCTGGTTTGGTGTAGATGCAGAACAGTATGTCACAGTGTCGTCAGCATAGAAATGAAAATTTGCGTTGGAGACATTTTGGTCAGATATCGGGACAACATGATATCTGCTGCAGGGACGTGACGTGAATGTCTTCATCCTGACTATGCACGTCTAATGCTCATCATGCTTGGTCTGAAAGGTGGCTACCTAAAGGTAGAAGCTGTTTTCTCTCACATGAAACTGTCATCTTGAAATGTTATACATACATCTATACATCTTCTTTACCAGAATTTTTTAGTTTTTAAAGAGTACCTACTGTTTTATTTTTTGTCCTGGACCCTGTCTTTCTATGTTTTTGTGTCTAAGTGACCGATGGGAACAACAATCTTTAACTTTGGTCAAGTATGAAGAGAGCTCGCTGCAACGTGAGTTAACCGGGCCAAGGTCCAGCTCGTATTTACCTTCCCAAAAGTGCTTGTTTTGCCTTTGACAGGCTCAGATTAATATTCTCTGTGTCTGACAACATTATGGAAACAAACATTAAGGAGTTTAACCTTTCTGTGACCGTGTAAGATCCTTTTTTTTTTTTTTAAACACCAAAACTTTCGCTGAACACATTTTAGCCGTTTTAGCATCGTAAAAGACACGTCAGAAACAAAACAAAACCATTTTCCAACCATCACAACTCAAGTTTTGGTTGAAATAAACACATACTTTACCGAATTACATGTAAAAAATATTGGCTATATAAATGCTAAAAGTATTATTTTTTTAAATAGAGTCGGTTGGTTTAGCTGTTTCTGGTTAAACAGAAAGGTCTCAAAGAGGTTTTAAAAAGGTCCATCTCTGTAGGGATCCTTTCAATAATGTCGTCAGGAATTAATCTGACCATTTTAGTGATAAAAACAACTTTTAGTGGACCAGATTGACCATATGGGGCTATATTGCAATGTGGCCTGTTGCTGCCAGTTACAGCATTTTCGCTTCATACTGGACCAATTTTGAAGATTTTTGTTGTATTATCAGTCTCTGACACACAACAACATTGGAAAATGGTAGTTGCCCTTTAATGATGGTTACTTTATCGCTCTTGATATTAACTAATACTAACACTAAGGGAAGTGATTAGCGTTCAAGAGAGAATTTATAATGTTTTCTCATTTGCTTTAAGTTGCTCTGGTGCAGCCACTAGTGACCATCAGGAAAACTGCAGCACCTAACCACCAAAACCAAATGTAAGTCATGTTTACTTTTCTGTAAATGTACATGTTAAAGCTGTTCCCCTTGCTTACGGTACTTACGGTACTTACTATGCTAAGCTAGCCTAACCACGTCTAAACGTGAGATTTATGTTGAGCTCAACTCGTGCTCGGACTGAAAAGAAAAATCAACAAGTGCATTTCCGAAACGGGTTTTGTTGCTGGAAGAAAGAGATGCAGAAGAAACTCTCTTCTCATTTTGTCCAATTTGTACAAATCATGTTATTGTTTTCCACCCATCATCCTGAAGATGTGCTCTCTCTGAAAACATCCAATTCAGAACATGTTATGTCTGAAAAACGCTGTTGTTGTTCATCTGATGTGACCTCGTTTCTGGAGGATATTTCATCCCCCCCGCAGACTACCAAAGGTCATCATTAAGAATTTTACCTGGATCCCCCTCCTCAGAAAAGTGCCCCACAGAGCCTAGGCATGTGTCTGTGTGTGTGTGTGTGTGTGTGTGTGTGTGCGTGTGTGTGTGTTTTTGTTTGTGTGTCTTTTTGTTTGTGTGTGTTAAAGGTGAGACCACAGCCACACAATCAGTACTCCGCAAAGACTTTCCTCTTGTTCCTCTTGGCTTTGTGAACAAAGACGCTGCAACAAAGGGCAGATAGGAAGGGATTAAAATCTCCAGATGTGTGTGTGTGTGTGTGTGTGTGGTGTGTGTGTGTGTGTGTGTGTGTGTGTGTGTGTGTGTGTGTGTGTGTGTGTGTGAGAGAGAGTGAGAGAGAGAGAGAAGTGTGTGGGCACCCTGGGTCTCCATCAGTGTCTGCCTGATTGATTGGGACGTCAGCCAAGATAAAAGATCCCGTCCTCACAGCGCGGCCATGCAACGCCCCAGGGAGAGAGGTACACACACACACAACACATACACACACACACACAAACACACACAGAGGCATGCACTTGGATACCTGTACTGAATACAGATCTGCCTCCCGCTCTCATGGCTGTGTTTACCTTCCCGGCGGCCGGTGCTGTCGGTGCGTGACTAAATATTCAAGACACAGATATTCATGTCCATTCCTTCCATCAGAATTAACAAAAACACATTTTGACATTATGAGGCATTTTATGAATAATCAATCACTTTATTCATGTAAACACACCGGGTTGCATGTTAAACTCACACATAACCACATGGATATTTTGCATGTGGAATTGTAAAATATCACATTAAATTATTTTTATGGTTATCTCATCACATCCCTCATCAAAAACTCCTCACATCACAGATACTGTCAAGACGTGATGTGAGTCCCCTACACGATGTGGAGCGTGCATTTCAAAGATGGCGGCCATTGAACATGCGCAACTCTCATAAAGTCTTGACAGACACGGCGGCCAGAATGGATGGGCTAGTATCCGTTGCCCTCGTTGGTTGGATTTGTTAGCTTTTTCATGATCAATGAGATTGGTCATGGTAAGGAAACCAAGGTTAGCCAATCCCAGGAAAACAGAAATTCATTACATTATCTTAGATTAGATTAGATTAGATTAGATTTAACTTAATTGTCATTACACAGGTACAAGGCAACGAAATGCAGTTCAGGTCTAACCAGAAGGTCAATAGCAGCAGGTGCAGGATATACACTGGTTCCATAAGTGCAGGACATGGATATGTACTGAATAAATATAGAAATTAATACTATTATAAACAGAATTTTACAGATAGATTTGTCCTATGAATATAAAATATAGATAACTAGTATTGTGAGCAAGATTTACAGCTGGATATGTACTGAATATAATATACAGGTGGATGTTACTATGAATAGATTTTTTACAGATGTGTACAATGAACCTAATATACAGATGGTTTACAGGTGAATATGTACTATGAATATATACACAGACGGCTATTATTATAAACAGAATTTTTACAGGTAGATATATGTCATAAGTTAGGCTAAAATGAGCAGTATAACAATGGATTCATCACTGGTTAAACAGGGAACTTTAGCCTGACAAGCCAGACCCACATCCAGATGTTGGGTCTGGGAACTCCCCATTGGCTGGGTTCAACCCGAGGGGCGGGATAAACGGTTGTCTTTCAAATTCCCTCTGCACGCAATAGGACAGCGCTCCAACCAACCAGAGCAGATTCAACTTTTGCCGTATCCTTAACACGTCTTTTACTTTTTTAAGAATGACTTCAGAGCTTCAAGTCTTCCAGAGTCGCGGTCAAAGCCGAGTCCAAAGACCAAATTCACACTGAACCGACGCAACTCTGTCGTCATCATGTTAAGCCCCGCCCACCGACTCAATACACGATATGATTGGCCTGACCAGAACTTGTTTTGTTCCTAGGCTGACCCGGTTGCAAATTACATTTGCTGCTAAGGGAATGATGTAACCATAAGTGAAGCGTGAGGAGATCGGAAAAAGTGATTCAAGGAATTTCTTATACAGATGAAGCTAAGTCATTAAGAAATTAATCATGTTGTCATTTTGACTGTATGCCTCCACATCCCTAGCCTGGAAATCCAAATCCAAAATGATTAAGGGTCTGGCATGGAGTAATGAAAATCGGCCATCTTGAGGGGGCGGCACCAAGCGTGCGTTTTGAAAATCTCACTGCACGCAATTGGATAACACTACGACCAATCACAACACTACACAGGGTGACATATCCAGAGCCCCATACGCTTAGCTAGCAGCGGAGTCATCGGTTCAGCTCGCCTCTGGCCCCGCCCACATCAGATACACCGATGTGATTGGTGCAGCTCGGCTACGAGGGCATAGTTAATGAGCAGCATCACTCGATGCCAGAGTAACTCGCTGAGCAAATTCATATTGTGTTCTCATGAGAACTCTGGATTTCCAGGGTACCTCGTCCCCCCCAATTGCCTGCAATCTATTCCTGACAATACGGTAATTTCTCTACTCTTTGACAGCAAGCCGCGGGGTTATGAAACAATTGTTAGCCTATTTTTATTAAAGCGGCTGCTACAGGGCCATAACGTGAGCTACGTGATGGAGTAATGGAGCCTTTCATACATTGTGTTTCTTCAGAAATAAACCATGAACAAATAGATTATTTAAACACCTCAGACGTAAATTATCATTATCACTTATTTCTGAATCTGTTTGCAAAGTCTAATTTTATCATCCACTGCAACCAGTTTTTTTCATAAATATATGACTTTAATCTCAAAGAATTATTTTTTTTAAACCTAAAATGGCCCTAATATGCTGTCATACTTTTTTTTAACACCCTTGTCCTAAGAGAAACAATATTTAAACTGTTTTTTTTTATGACTTCAATGGCAAATTCATGTTTTATGATCAGGTATATATCTGTCAGCAGATCCCCAGGTCAGTCAGTGGGCATACCATGCTCATATTTAGCGTGTCCTGATGGTTTTATACCAGTTTTGGAGTAGAAACATATAGTTAGTGTTTGGACATGAGGGCCCCAGGTCTGGTTCATCCAAATCTGATCTATATCTGATTGATCTTTTCACTCACTTCTATATATCTTTTAAAGAGAGCCGTGTTGGATTCCCATGTTTTTTTTTACCCTGCATGAGTACAAACACATCAATAAACTGTAGAAGCGGCTGAAACGTGAGTTGTGCCACTTTTAGGAGGCAGTGTAAACACCTGATCAGTTCAGTGTTCGACCTGCAGGGGCTGCTCCTGCTGCACATTTCCTTTGGTTTTGTCTCTCGTTTTTCTCCCCATTCATTTTTTCTAAAAGTCCAGACATCTCATTCTGCTTTTCAGAAGCCACTCTATCATTCTCCTCATCTCGCTCTATGTTCTTATGGAGGAGTAGACTCGCACCAGACCCCGGCCCTCGTCTCTCTCTCTCTCTCTCCCCCTCTCTCCCTCTTCCTCCTCTCCCCTCCCACCCTTTCTGACTTCTGTTCATTCCTCCATTCATTTTTAACCTCCCTCCCTCCCTCCCTCCCTCCCTCGCTCCTCTCTGATCATGCAGTGCTGTTTGATGTACATCTGACATCTCTATTATTTGTCTGCAGGGAGAAACAGCCTAAAGTACACACACACACACACACACACACACACACACAGACACACACACACACACATACGAGGATACTAGGAACTTTTACGCATATTTAAGTGCAAACATAACATGAGAATATCCCAGAATTCACAGAACCTACAGAGTCCAGAATCCAGCTCCTGATGGGAACAAAGATAAAGGAGGATCAGGGTTTGCATGGACCCTAAGAAACATGATTTTTTAAATAAGTTTAAGTCATGGAAACCATCCCTGGCACAAGAACACTGCTGGTCACAAATTAGAAATATACACACAGCCTCTCCGGGAACCATCACCTTATCGTGGTGGAGAGGTTTGTGTGTCCCTATGAACCTGAGGGCTGTGTTGTCTGGAGCTTTGTGCTCCTGGTAGGGTCTCCCATGGCAAAGAGGTCTCAGGGGAGGGGCCAGACAAAGAATGGTTCAAAGACTTCGATGGTTGAGCACGGAAGGGATAGAGAGACCCCGCCCGGAGGAAGCCCGGGGCCCCCGTCTGGAGCCAGGCCCAGACGGTGGGCTCGTGAGCGAGCGTCTGGTGGCCGGGTTTGCCACGGAGCCGGTCGGGCACAGCCCGAAAAAGCAACGTGGCACCTCTCCCTCCAGCCCATGGGCCACCACCTGTGGGAGGATCCAAAGGGGTCGGGTGCGCTGCTATATGGGTGGCAGCGAAGGTCAGGGGCTTCGACGGACCAGAACCGGGCGGCAGAGGCTGGCTCTGGGGACGTGGAATGCCCACCTCTCTGTGGGGGAAGGAGCCGGAACTTGTGCGGGAGGTGGAGCGCTACCGGTTAGATCTGGTGGGGCTTACCTCTACGCACAGTCTCGGTTCTGGAACCGTTCTCCTGGATAGGGGTTGGACTCTGTCCTACTCCGGAGTTGCCCATGGTGTGAGGCGCCGGGCGGGTGTGGGGATACTCACAAGCCCCCGGCTGAGCGCCGCTGCGTTGGAGTTTACCCCGGTGGACGAGGAGGTCGCCTCCCTACGCCTGCGGGTGATGGGGGGGAAAACTCTGACTGTTGTTTGTGCATATGCACCAAACAAGAGTTCGGAGTATTCGGCCTTCTTGGAGACCTTGAATGGAGTCCTGTATGGGGCTCCAGTAGGGGACTCCATAGTTTCTGCTGGGGACTTCAATGCACACGTGGGCAATGATGGAGATACTTGGAGAGGCGTGATTGGGAGGAACGGCCTCCCTGATCAAAACCAGAGTGGTTGTCTGTTGTTGGACTTCTGTGCTAGTCATGGATTGTCCATCACAAACCCATGTTCGAACATAGGGATGCTCAAAAGTGTACTTGGTACCAGAGCACCCTAGGCCAAGGTCAATGATCGATTTTATAATCGTTTCATCTGATCTGAGGCCGTATGTTTTGGACACTCGGGTGAAGAGAGGGGCAGAGCTGTCAACTGATCACCATCTGGTGGTGAGTTGGGTCAGGGGGTGGGGGAAGACTCTGGACAGACCTGTAAGCCCAAACGGGTAGTGCGGGTAAACTGGGAACGTCTGGAGGAGGCCCCTGTCCGACGGACTTTCAACTCACACCTCCGGCGGAGCTTTTCGTGCATCCCTGTGGAGGTTGGGGGCATTGAACCTGAGTGGACAATGTTCAAAGCTTCCATTGCTAAAGCTGCGGCGGCGAGCTGTGGTCTTAGGGTTTTAGGTGCCTCAAGGGGCGGTAACCACGAAACACCCTGGTGGACACCGGTGGTCAGGGAAGCCGTCCGACTGAAGAAGGAGTCTTTCCGGGATATGTTGTCTCGGAGGACTCCGGAGGCAGTTTGCAGGGTACCGACGGGCCCCGAAGGGCTGCAGCCTCTGCTGTGACAGAGGCAAAGCAGCGGGTGTGGGAGAAGTTCGGAGAAGACATGGAGAAGGACTTTCGGTCGGCACCAAGGTGCTTCTGGAAAACCGTTCGCCACCTCGGGAAGGGGAAGCGAGGAATCATCCAAGCTGTATACAGTAAGGGTGGGACCTTGTTGACCTCAACTGAGGAGGTAATAGGGCGGTGGAAGGAGCACTTTGAGGAACTCCTAAATCCAGCTGACACGCCCTCTTTGGTGGAGGCAGAGCTGGAGGATGATGGGGGATTGCCCGTCAATTCCCTGGTGGAAGTCGCTGAGGTAGTCAAACAACTCCACAGCGGCAAAGCCCCAGGGATTGATGAGATCCGTCCAGAAATGCTGAAAGCTCTGGGTGTGGAGGGGCTGTCTTGGTTGACACGCCTCTTCAACATTGCGTGGAAGTCTGGGACGGTGCCTAAGGAGTGGCAGACCGGGTGGTGGTTCCCCTCTTCAAAAAGGGGGACCAGAGGGTGTGTGCCAATTACAGGGGTATCACACTTCTCAGCCTCCCTGGTAAAGTCTACTCCAAGGTGCTGGAAAGGAGGGTTCGGGCCGATAGTCGAACCTCGGATTGAAGAGGAACAATGCGGATTCCGTCCTGGTCGTGGAAAAAACGGATCAGATCTTTACTCTCGCAAGGATCTGGAGGGGGCCTGGGAGTATGCCCAACAGTCTACATGTGTTTTGTGGATCTGGAGAAGGCGTATGACCGGGTCCCCCGGGAGAAATTGTGGGAGGTGCTGCGGGAATATGGGGTGAGGGGGTCCCTTCTTAGGGCCATCCAATCTCTGTATGACCAAAGCGAGAGCTGTGTCCGGGTTCTCGGCAGTAAGTCGGACTCGTTCCAGGTGAGGGTTGGCCTCCGCCAGGGCTGCGCTTTGTCACCAATCCTGTTTGTAATATTTATGGACAGGATATCGAGGCGTAGTCGGGGCGGGGAGGGGTTGCAGTTCGGTGGGCTCGGGATCTCATCGCTGCTTTTTGCAGATGATGTGTCCTGATGGCATCATCGGTCTGTGACCTTCAGCACTCACTGGATCGGTTCGCAGCCGAGTTGAAGCGGCTGGGATGAGGATCAGCACCTCTAAATCTGAGGCCATGGTTCTCAGCAGGAAACCGATGGAGTGCTTTCTTCGGGTGGGGAGTGAGTCCTTACCCCAAGTGAAGGAGTTTAAGTACCTTGGGGTCTTGTTCGCGAGTGAGGGGACTATGGAGCGTGAGATTGGTCGGAGAATCGGAGCAGCCGGTGCGGTATTACATTCCATTTATCGCACCGTTGTGACGAAAAGAGAGCTGAGCCAGAAGGCAAAGCTCTCGATCTACGGGCAATTTTCGTTCCTACCCTCACCTATGGTCATGAAGGCTGGGTCATGACCGAAAGAACGAGATCCAGGGTACAAGCGCCGAAATGGGTTTCCTCAGGAGGGTGGCTGGCGTCTCCCTTAGAGATAGGGTGAGAAGCTCAGTCATCCGAGAGGAGCTCGGAGTAGAGCCACTGCTCCTTCGCGTCGAAAGGAGCCAGTTGAGGTGGTTCGGGCATCTGGTAAGGATGCCTCCTGGGCGCCTCCCTAGGGAGGTGTTCCAGGCACGTCCAGCTGGGAGGAGGCCTCGGGGAAGACCCAGGACTAGGTGGAGAGATTATATCTCCAACCTGGCCTGGGAACGCCTCGGGATCCCCCAGTCGGAGCTGGTTGATGTGGCTCGGGAAAGGGAAGTTTGGGGTCCCCTACTGGAGCTGCTGCCCCCGCGACCCGATACCGGATAAGCGGATGAAGATGGATGGATGGATGGACACACATCTTTACCTTCTCAAGCTGTGATGATCTGCATCCTACCTCACAGTAAAGTGATAAAGACGTGTACATATTCCATGTGCTACGCAGGTTTTCTTGTTTCCAGTACCAGTTTTTTAATAAAAGCATGGCACTGATTTCTGTATTTTTGCACTAAAAGGATATAGATAATGGTCTTGTGCTTCATTGATGCTTCTAAAGCATTTGATTGTGTTAATCATCATGAGATATTATTGTTAAAATTGTCTAAAAGACTAGTCCCTTGTTTTTTAATTAAAATCTTGTTGTTTTGATACTCGCGTCAACCAATCTGTTCCCTTCCAAGTGACCAATGGCGTTCACCAGGGGGAGATTTCTGTCTCCTTTTCTTTTTAATATATATGTATATGAATGAGTTGTCTTTGATTTTAAAATTTTAAATACATGTGGTGCAGGCTGTGGGGTTGGTGACTTGCTATTTAATCACCTTATGCACAGTATGCAGATGATATGGTCATATTCACCTCATATAGTGCTGGTCTCCAACAGCTCCTGGGAGCATGCACACAGTATAATGTCGATTTTGATATCAAATACAATGCTAAAAAGAGAAAGATCATGATTATCAGAAGCAGAGAAGACAGATCAGGCAGTGTTTTCTGACTTCTATGTGTCGGGCACTGCACTTATGGTGTGCAGTGAGATTACATATTTGGGCCGTATTGTTGGAAATGACCTTTTTGATGATAAGGATATCCATAGGCAGCGTCGGAAGCGGTTTGCTCAAGCGAACATGCTGTGTCATAAGTTCAGCATGTGCTCTGTACCTGTGTTAATCTCCTTCTTTAGAGCCTATTGTACACCTTTGGACACGGCCTACCTGTGGTGTCGTTACAAGCGAGGCAGCATTAGAAAACTCACAGCGGCTTACAATGACATTACAACTGGGGGTTGTCACCCAAAAATGTTTTTTTGCTTCAAACACTTCATTTCCTGCATTCTGATGAATTTGTATAGGCAACAATTTGTGCGTTTTCTGCATCAATTTCATGGTGCAGATGGGTTTATGCATGTGTTTATACATTAATAATTATAGTCATTATTTTCCTGTAGTGTTCAAAAATTTCTGCATATTCGTAACGTCACATCTCCACATTAAAATCTATTAGATAATGAGACAGAGAGGAAGAAAACACATCGCGATCACAACGGCAGATCAGCATCTTTGTTCTGTGTGTCCCCCCCGTCTCAGATGTAATCCAGTTGCTTGGTCTTAGTGTGGACTAGAGTGAAATGACCCAGTCTTTTGGTCTTAGTGAGAACTAAAGGGATGTGATCCAGTCTCTTGGTCTTAGTGAGAACTGGAGTGACATGATCCAGTTTCTTGGTCTTAGTGAGGACTAGAGGGATGTGATCCAGCATCTTGGTCTTAGTGAGGACTAGAGGGATGTGATCCAGCATCTTGGTCTTAGTGAGGACTAGAGGGATGTGATCCAGTCCTTGGGCTTAGTGAGAACTGGGGGGACGTGATCCAGTCTTTTGGTCTTGTGAAACTAAAGGGGTGGGGATCCCGTCCTTGGGGGCTTAGTGAGGACGGAGTGAAAGGGCAAATCTCTTTGGTTCTTTGGAAAATAAAGGGATGTGATCCAGGTCTTTTGGTCTTAGTGAGGACTAGAGGGATGGGATCCCGTCCTTTGGCCCCAGTGAGAACTGGAAATTACCTGATCCCCGTTTCTTTTGGGCTTAGTGAGAACGGAGGGGGAACCCTCTTTGGGCTTAGTGAGTTAGAGGGTAAAACCACTCTTGGTCTTAGTGAAAAACTAAGTGAGGGGATCCCGTCTCTTGGTCTTTGAAAACCCCAGAGTGATGTGATCCAGTTTTGGTCTTATGAAAGCTAGAGGGATTTTATTTCCCGGTTTTCTTTGGGCTTAGGGGAGAATAGAGTGGGTTTTGATCCCGTCTCTTGGGGCTTAGGAGAAAATGGGGGGATGGGGATCCCTTTTTTGGGGCCCTTTGTGGAACTGAGGGATGTGATCCAGCTCTTGGTCTTAGTGGGACGGAGTGATGTGTCCCCGTCCCCTTTGGGCTTAGTGAGGGCTGGGTGATTTTGATCCATTCTTCCCCCGGGCTTTGGGGAGGCGGGGGGGGGTGATCCGTCTTTGGTTTAGTTAGGACTGGAGGGAGGGGTCCCCGTTTTTCTTGGTCCCTTTGTGAAATGGAGAAAATAAGGGATGTAAACCAAAATTTTCGGGCTTAGTGAGAACTAGGAGAACTAGAGGGTGAGATCCAGTCTCTTGGTCTTAGTAAGAACTCGGCAGCAGCGCCGAACACTTAAACTTAACCCAAAATTTTTTTTTTTTAGGGAACCCGAAAGACCCCGTTCAGAGTCCCAAGGGCCACGAAAAAAAAAAGGGAAACCGGAAAATCAACATCTTGTTTATCCCCCCAAAAACCCCCAACCCCCCCACCCCCCCCCCCCCGTTGTGGCGACGAACTCTCGCCCGCTGTGCTTCATCAATGTCACTCACCCACCCGGAGAACCGGTGGAAATTCAATTACCGGCGGGGGTTTGGTGGCGTTGGGGGCATTAAAATGTAGATGACCCAATTAAGCCGTAGGGGGGCACTGTTTGATTAGATTAAGGGACACGCGGATCTTTATAAAACACGATGCTTTTCAGAAATAATTACAAAATAAAGCAGCATTTACAAACCGCTGTGCAGCACTCAAGCGTGTTGTTTTTTGTATATTTTGTTAGCTACATACCCTTAATTAGTCCTTATTTGGAAAATAGCCGTCTTTACTCGATTATCCAATTAGGGGCTGCAGTAACGGGAAAAGGGTGTGCGGAGATTTGGGTTCATTACGGAAGGGAATTCAATTATCTCCTGAAACCAAATGTGTGTGTTCAGGTGATGAAGGCGGAAAATTCGAGAAGGCCAAAAGTATGTGGACGCACCTGTTTGGTCTGGAGCCGTTTCTCCTGGTTCGAGGCCTTTAGAGTAGCTCAGATTTTTATTTTGTTTTCTTACTTCATCTTTACTTTCACAGGCAAGTCATTAAGGAGAAGTCCTTATTTTACAATGGCGGCCTGACGGGGGTCAGAAGCCCCGTGGGGGAGGGGGGGCTAGCAGATAAAATGCATTAAGCATACTGTACATACAGTTTAAGCCTCGTGTTGTCTTGCCGTCAAAATTGAAAATCAAATCTTTGTTGACGCTTTTTATTGATTTTTTTTCAACTTTTTCTTACGTTTTTGTCCCTTTTTTCAACATATTTGCTGCTTTTTTTTCATGTTTGTCACTTAACACGTAACACTAACTCATTAACTTTAGTTTTACAGTTACTTTTGGAATTTGTGGTCAATAAACCTCATTTATAGGAAATTGTACCTAATGTTGGAGTTAGAAAAGCAGAAATTAGGAATTGTGAAAATCAACAACTTTGTGTTGACGCTTTTTATCGATGTTTTTAACTTTTTCTTGTGTTTTTGTGTGACAGGAATGAAGGAGGATTTATTAAAAAAAAAAAAGAATCAAGCAAAATACAAAAATGAAGGAACAAGGAAAAACCAAAACCAGAGCACTGGGGCTGGAAAAACTCACGGGGGGTGTGGGGGGGGGGGTGTGGGGGGACGAGCGGGACAACATGAGACACCGACAGGAACAAGGATCTGACACTGGACAAAGAAAGCACAGGAAGTAGAACTACAGACAAAACGAGACAGAGACCAGACTTCAAAATAAAACAGGAAACAGAACACATACAAGACCAGACCATAAAAACCACCCCAAAAAAACACAAGACCAGACTAGGACCAGACTAGGACCAGACTAGGACCAGACTAGGACCAGACTAGGAAGACAAACCGAACAATAACACAGGACATAACACCAAAACCGCAACATTTTGTGCCTTTTTTCAACACTTTTGATGCTTTTTTTTCAATGTTTACCACTTGTTTCGAAGTTTTCAACACTCCTAGTGTCCTAACACTAACTTATTAACTTTACTTTTACAGTTATTTTCGGAGTTTATGGTCAATAAACCTCATTTATAGGAAATTACACCTAATGTTTGAGTTAGAAAAGCAGAAATTAGGAATTATTGAGACTAAAATTAAAGGAATGGATGTTGATGATAATCACAGACTGGAATATGTCAACTTTTACTCAACACTATTTCAATTATTTCTCTTCAAATGCTATAAAATAGAATAAGACCCAAAATTAATGAAAGTAGAGATTTGTGCTTGGCAAAGAGCGTTGTGAGGAATCAAATATGTTATTTTGGGGAAATTAAAAGAACATTGATATAGGAAAACAGGTCAATTTGACCCAAGAACCCGTGAATATATATATATATATATGTATTTTTTTTTTTTTTATTGTGTTTTTTTCTTCAAAGGACTTTAAGTTTCATATCTGAAGTTTGTATTTCATTCATCAGAACTTTAACATATATTTGATGTTCCTCTGTTCTGCTGTGACAATAAAACAATATGCAATATTGTTTTAGTGAGAACTCAGAAATACAAACACTACAAATAACTAATATTAGGGAAATCTGTCAAAGTTTTGTTTAAAGAAAATACATATATACAGTATATCAGTCGTTATATATTGGAAAATCGGATTTTTAAATCCCTAAATCTTTGCATTGATATACAAAAATCCTTAAAAATCCTTATCAGTCAGGCTGTAATTGGTTGGTCCTCGCTGATTGATGGCAAACCACACACACCTGGCCCCAACAGGAAGTTCCCAACCTGGCTTTACCCCCCCCCCCCTCCATGTGTCCGATGTGTCCCAGTTTGACGTCTTTCAGCCTGATTAACTTGGATATCTCACAGTTTAATGTACTTTACCAGAGAGGGAAACAATCATCTGGATACAGTCACACTTCATTTTCATAACCCTTGTGTTGTCAATGAAACAAAAACCCAGTTTTGGTCGCTTTTTTTTTAACATATTTATTGCTTTTTCTGACATTTCTTTGTCACTTTTTCAATGTTCTGGGTGCTTTTTTCTAATATTTTGGCCATTTTCAGCGCTTAATTTTTGCCAATGGCCCATTTTTTTCAAATGTGACCCAAGGACAACATGAGGGTTAAGGACTTTTTTGGATGATTTCGGAGAGCTTGTAATGGATTCTACTGTGATCCACCTGCTGGAATGAGTGGAGCCACTAATCAGCGAGACGTACACACACACAAAAAAAAAGTAAGAAGTCATTTTTGTATTTCCTTGAGTATTTATATTAGCGTATTTATTTTGCTATGTTTTCCCCCCAAGTCCTCATGTCAAAGACATGACAAAAAGGGTACTTTCTCTTCTTTCAGTCTCATCTTCCCCTATGTAAAGGGAATAATTAAGGTACTGTAGTGGCACGCTGAGATTTGCTGTCATCGAGTGAAGCTCTTTGGCGAAGCCGTGCTTCATCTAAAGGAGGCCACGGCTCTCAGGAGAAGCCCGCGAAAAAAAACAACCCCTCCTCACTTTAAAAAGCTCTATTATCTGCAGTCTGTATGCAGATTAGATTCACTGGGTGGCCTCGTTTCGTACTGTAGATCATGAATGGATCATGCGGGGAAGTATCACAGTCGGTGTGGAGCCACATCACACACTCACACTGGAGGTTTTAGATCTGTTGTACACAGGAATGGTTGTTATTGAAAGGGGTTGTGTTTCTATGTTAAAGTCTGTTGTTTGAACGGAGGCTGCTGCATTGTGTAGTTTGTGTTGTTTTGATGTTATTTCTGATTTTTTTTTTTCTTTCTGCCATATTGTGAGCGCTGACCTACACTTCTGTATTTAATTTAGTGTTAGTCAGATGATACGGTCTGATGATGATAAGCCTGCAAAAAAAGAATTAATTTAGTGATATATCTCCTTGTAGTCACCTAGCACTTTGTTTTTTGTGAGCGCTGAAAAAAACCCAGGTTCTTAATACACAGCCCTGTGGTGTTCATGTTGTTGTCCACTGACCCGTTTTCCTTCATATATATCATGTTTTTTGTGCGTCAAACACTTAATTTCCTGCATTCTGATGAATTATGGGCAACAATTTGTGCCTTTTCTGCATCAACTTTATGGTGCAAATGTGTTTTTATATTATTAATAATTATTATTTTCCTGTATTGTTCAAAACTTTCTGCATATTCATAATGTCACATCTCCACAAATCAATCTATTAGATAGTAAGACCTTGTTAACTCTTGTTGTCCTCGGGTCAAATTGACCCGTTGTCCTATATCAACGTTCTTTTTAATTCCCCAAAATAACATGATTGATTCCAACGCTCTTTGCCAAGTACAAATCTCTACTTTCATTCGTTTTGGGTCTTATTCTATTTTATAGCATTTGGAGAGAAATAATTGAAATAGTATTGAGTAAAAGTTGACATATTCCAGTCTGTGATTATCATCAACATCCATTCCTTTAATTTTAGTCTCAATAGTTCCTAATTTCTGCTTTTCTAACTCAAACATTAGGTATAATTTCCTATAAAGGAGCTTTATTGACCATAAATTCCAAAAATAACTGTTAAACTAAAGTTAATAAGTTAGTGTCACGTAGTGTTGAAAGTGACAAACAAAAAAGGGACCAAACCGTAAGTATTAAATTAAAAACATTGATTAAACAGTGTCAACAAAAGTGTTGATTTTCAATTTTGATGGGAAGACAACACAAGGGTCAAGTACATTTTGAAAATTAAAATATTTATAACTTATCAAACACTTTAATTTCTGCATTCTGATGAATTTTTGTCTGCAACACTTTGTACCATTTTGCATCCAGTTAGGTTTTGAGTGTGGAGGCACTGGTTTTGATTATTGGGGTGGTGGGGGGGGGGGGGGGATTAGGTTGTGAGTTACTTACAGTAGAGCTCTGACGAAAAGCTCTCATAAATCACGCTTTAAGCCCAAATATAGAATGTAATGTTCCAACTTGAGTTCAAGAAAATACATAGATTTATGATCATAAACTCAACAGCGTATGGGAGAGATGTGGCAGTTTGGTCGTGTGATGCTGAACCAACAACCAACAACAGATGTGATGGCTAGACAAAACCAGAATAATGACTTCTCAGTGTTTCTCTTGTCTGGCTGGGAACATCTGCACCAAAACAGTCTTTACATTTTCTACGAGTTTCAATAGAAACGATTGGGAGAATACTGCAGTTTTTTTTAAAGAGCGTTACTACATATGTAATACTCTCTCTCTCTCTCTCTGTCTCTCTTCTCTCTCTCTGTCTCTCTCGCTCTGTCTCTCTGTCTCTCTCTTTTCTGTCTCTGTCGCTGTCTCTCTCGCCTCTGTCTCTCTCCTCGCGCTCTGTCTCCTGCTCTCTCTCGTCTCTGTCTCTCTGTCTCTCTCTCTCTGTTCTCCGCTCGTCTCTTAGTCTCTCTCTCTGCTCTCTTCTCTCTCTGTTTCTCTCTCTCTTTTCTCTCTCTCTCTCTCTCCTCGCTCGGCTCTCTCTCTCTGGTCCTCTCCTTCTCTCTCTCGTCTCTCTCTCTCTCTCTCCTCTGCTCTGTCTCTCTGTCTCTCTCTCGCTCGGTCTCTCCTCTCGTCTCTCTCTCTTGGTCTCCCTCTCTTTCTTCTCTCTCTGTCTCTCTCTCTCTCTGTCCTATCTCTCTGTCTCTCTCTCGCCTCTCTCGTCTCTCTCTCCCCTCTGTCCTCTCTTCTCTCTCTCTCCTTCCTCTCTCCGTCATCTCTCTCTCCTCTGTCTCTCTCCTCTCCCTCTCTCTCTCTCTCCTCCTCTCTCTCTCTCTCCTCTGCCTCTCTCTCTCTGTCTCGCCTGGTCTCTCTCTATCTCTCTCTCTCTCTCTCTCTCTCTCTCTCCCTCTGTCTGTCGTTCTCGCTCGTACTCCCTCTCTCTATCTCTCTCTTCTCTACTCGGTCTCTCTATCTCTCTCTGTCTCTCTCGGTCTCTGTCTCTCTCTCTGTCTCTCTCTCTTTTTTTAAATTTTTTTTAAGTGCGTTACTTCTAGTCACATATTTGGATGTTTTTGTAATATTTATACGATTAGTTAATATGTAGAAAATCTGCAATCATTTGATAAATGAATTGTTAGTGAAAGAAAAGATGATTTAACATTCCCTGGTTGACATTAAACATCTTTGGGCCTCGGACTGTCGGTGTCACCTTGGTCTGTCGAAGGTTTTACCAACTATAACAATTAATTATAAAAGAATCGATAGATTAATCGATATTGAAGATGATTGTGAGTTGCAACCTTCTCACTGTGCGTTTTTATAGTGTTGATGTCCTTCATGTTCCCTGAGACTACTCCTGTGACTTTGATGTGGAGTGTCACCTTGTTTACGGGGGGGGGGTTCAGGTTAGACACTCTCCACCTGACTCTCCTCAATGAACAGCTGGCATCGCAAACTGGCTGTTTCAATATAGCCTCTCTCTCTCTCTCTCCTCTCTCATCTCTCCTCCTCGTCTCATCTCTCTCTCTCTCTCTCTCTCTCTCTCTCTCTCTCTCTCACAATTGAAGCAAGCTTTATTAGCATGACCATGGCGGTATACAGTATTGCTAAAGCACATAAACAGGGAGACATGGATCACATTTACATCCTGTAAGATCACCAATCATGTCAACAAAAAGAACAATACCGAAATTGGCATCAACATGAGAACATTACAGGTGTGTGTGTGTGTGTGTGTGTGTGTGTGTGTGTGTGTGTGTGTGGGGGGGGGGGGTGTCACCCACTGTTCCTCAAAAACAGTCATTTCATTTCAATGATCCTGCTTGCAATTCAATGATTCCTGTTAACATCCCCATTGAACATAACTATCATGTAGCTCTGAACATTTTGAAAGATATGAAAAGATAGATGGGTCTCCCCATGTTGATTCAAGCCTGTATCTCTGTAGTTAAAATGAATGTGCTACCCAGGATTAATGTTGTGAGCTCTATGCTACGTCTCTCCCCTCCTGCTGGCTACTGGCTTAAATCACAATCAGCAGTGTCTAAATTTATTTGGAGTAGGATGTCTACCCTACAGAGGAAGAAAGAGGATGGTGGCCTCTTAAATCCCAACTCTACACACTTATTTATGATCTTTTGTGTTTAGACCCCTCCTCACCTGGTTTAACCAAGATTTGTCTGTTTGCTGTGTACTCTAGAAAGTGCTCTGACAGAGTCACGTTCTCTTTGCCATTATCTCTAACAAACAGTGCCAGCTATGTTTTGGCCCCATTATCTCTTGTCTTGTCAACTTGGAAATTGGCTGAAACATACTGCCATATATGTAACTGGCACACATTTTCTCCTATCATTCAACAAATTAGCACTCCTGGTTGGTGGGAGGCCGCTAACAGCTCCACAGTGGGAACAGACAAGGGTCTAAAAGGCATTTTCAGCGTGGTTGACTTATTAGCCTTTTCTGAGATACAAAATGCATTCAATCTACCACGTTCCTCTTTTCTTTTATCTTCAATTAAAATCAGCACTCAAGGCCTTTGCCCATCCATCCTATCCGGAAGTTATTTGCTATGCAGCCACAAAAACTGTGGTGTGGTATGAAGGCTTTATCTTCCTAATGAGAGGATCTGGGCACGTGATTACCCAGGCCCGAATAGCAATCTCAACTGGCATGATGTACTGCATGGTCTAACTTTGCAGAAGAATCACGCGATCCAGACCAAATGAAATGTACCAGAGTCTGTTAGGACCAGTCTAGTCTAGCTGCATCTCTGCTAGCGCTTGCAACCCACCTCCACCCCAGCTCCTCCTCTTAAATTTATGTTGTCTGACTTAATCAATGTTGTGTCTCTATTATTGATGCGGTTCCGTACCCTCAGCCTTTTCTCCCTCCAAACTTGTAAAATACGGACGTTTGCACAGTGCCTGTCATCGTCTAAAGGGACAAAAAAGGCGTGTTTGTACCGGGTAGAGCAGCATCTGCACGGGGTTTAGCGAGTAGTATGTAAGGCAGAAATTCTGCCCAGGGCAAGGGAGGGTGGATGGGTCAAACACAAGACTTTCAACCAGGAGACCAGGGGTTCTTCTTTAACTGTCCCGTTATTCCCGCATGTCACGGAAACGTCAACCCACCCACGACCTTTTCCTTCACACAACGGCGTCAAAAGGGACGCCAATAGTCCCGACCAAGCGCGTTTTAAATAAGACGCTAAAGGAGACTTTTAGTGTCAACAACAGCAATAAGCGTCCATAAGTTACGATGGGGAGTGAGAATGTGTTGGTACCCTGTGGAGATCCTGCACTGCTGCTCTCCCAGGGTTAAGGCTTTCCATACATGCATGTGGAAGGGCATGGAGCCATACCGCCAAGTACAAATTGCATATGAATGAATCTATTTTGACAAAATGGTCCTGACTGAACTCTTTATAAATGTTGCCATGCGAGCCTGCATGTTTTCACGGTTTATTCCAGCTGTTTTATTGATGCTTCTTGTCAATAAACCATCAATTGACAAATATCTTTTTGTTTTCGTTGACTACAATTCAGTCAAAGAGCGATGGCCCAGATTCACTCTTACATCACTCGCTTTCAGAACTTTTCAGTATATAAATATATTTATGTACCTGTGCACTGTGTATTTGTGCAGAAAGATTTGGGCGGCTCTTTGCTGGCTGCATTTAATGACTATGGAGATACATATTCCGGGATGTCAGAAATCTGTGTTTGGATGTCCGTCAGAGAGAAGTTTTCTCACTCTTGCCATCAGCAGATTATACAGAATATTTGATTTGCTTCTCCAACTGGCGCTCGTGGGGATTTGGTAACGCTGTCAAAAAAAGATGTGAGAAGTTGAGAGGAGAGATGGAGAGAGAGATAGCAGGAGAGAGAGATGGCCTTTGATCAATAGATTTCACTGGCTCTTTGGCAGCCAACGCTCGCTCTCCTGAAACACACATCTCTCTCTCTCTCCGTCTATTCCTGTTGTTTTCATAGTCCTTGAATTTGTCCTTTAATCTCACATGCTGCTATCATGAAGCATTCAAACATATAGCTACAAAAAGTACTGTAATTCATATGAATTCCACATATGTATTGCTGTATAAGAATGGGGAGATCCTATAGGGAGAAAGTAGGGGTGGATGTTTGAGTCCTAACAACACGGGGCTGACGGAGAGGCGTTCATGTCTCGGAAGAAGGTAGGAGAAGGGGAAACGAGACACGGGGGTCAATCGGGAGTACAACCTAGGGCATGGTCTCAAACTCAACTATGGGGCGCTGGAAGTACAGTATGGGTTTGGCTGGGACGCCACAGTATCCAAAAAAAACTTTTCCTCCGAAACAGGGGGAACTGCGGTGCTTAAACCCAACTGATATGGTGGTTGCATTTCCCACAGAGTGTCACATTGTCAAACCTAGGCATTTGCCGCAAAAGTATAGTACTTGACAAACCGTTACGCGCTGTCAGGAGACTACTACGGTAGCCCATAAGTGACAAGCTGCATGAAAAAGTTTCAGAATGCGCGGGCACTGCACTCAACATTAACTTGATGTCAGTAGGGGGCACAAATATCTTCCCGAGGACCGCAATTGGCCCCCGGGCCGCGAGTTTGAGCAATGACCTAGGGGGAACGGTTGGAACTCAACCATGATCTTTTTTCTTATGCTTCCCATGTGCCATACATTTCTCTAGTATTTCCATCACTGTTAATACTCCACGCGCATGCAGCAGTCCTACTTTTCTGTCTTCTCCTGGAAAAGATGGAGACAAGGTTTGTAACAGGGGAACGGGAATGGAGAGATATTTCCTTCTTTATAGAGCTGTGTAGATTGAATTATTACTTTTTGTTATCACTACTATTAGTACTTCAACTGAACAAAATTATACGTAAATGCAACACTTTTGTTTTTGCCCCACTTTTTTATGTACGCAAAAGGCTTATTTCTCTCAAATGTTGTTCACAAATCTGTCTAAGTCTGTGTTAGTGAGCACTTCTCCTTTTGCCGAGATAATCCATCCACCTCACAAATATAAAATGAACAATAAAGGCCACTGTAAAATGTGCAGTTTTACTGTATTGGGGGGGGGGGCCCAAGGGGTCCGAAAACCAGCCAGTATCTGGTGTTATATAAAAGAGAGAGAGCATGATTATTGCACAGGTGTGCCTTAGGCTGGCCACAATAAAAGGCCACTCTAAAATGTTTTCTCTCTCTCTCTAAAGTGGCACATTTTACAGTGGCCTTTAATTATGGCCAGCTTAAGCCACACCTGTGCAATAATCATGCATTTTAATCAGCATCTTGATATGTCACACCTGTGAGGTGGATGGATTGTCTCGGCAAAGGAGAAGTGCTCACTAACACAGATGTAGACAGATTTGTGAACATTATTTAAGAAAAATAAGTCTTTCATGTACATAGAAAAAGTCTGAGATCTTTGAGTTCAACTCATAAAAAATGGGGGCAAAAACAAAAGTGTTGCATTTATAATTTTGTTCAGTGTATTTATTTTGGTACCTAAACTTAACAGCTGTTGCCACATGACACTCACCTTTTGTTGGCTAAACTCATATAACATAGGGCATTCAAACGGGGGAACGGAGGTTGTGTCCCGGAAAAAGTTGAGGGGAAAACACAAAGCTTTCACCCAGGAAACAGGTGTTTGTGTCCCGGGAGTACGACTTCATGGTGCCCTGTATCCGGCTTAATTTCCCCTTTTTCTTGGCTTAATTCACCTGTGAACAGCTAAACCTAACTGTCACCTGACTGGCCAGAGTTTTGTAGGATATCACACGAATTCCTGTGCTTACGTTTTCGATAGATAGATAGATAGATAGATAGATAGATAGATAGATAGATAGATAGATAGATAGATAGTAGATAGATAGATCCGAATGCATGCATTGACTCTCAAACTAGCCCCTCTATAAATCCAGAGTCATAGACTCTGCTTGTAACTCCGGCCTTTGTCTCTCTCTTTTTCTTTCTTCCAACTCCAAACTCTTCGGCTCACACGTGGATGAAGACGGACTACATGGCTCAAAGTTTTTTTTTTAAATGAAAGAAAATACTGTGCAGCTGAACATCACAGCCTTCTCAGCTGGGAACCTTTTTTCTATTCTTTGGGTTTGACAGACCGCGGTGTTAAGAGAGCCTCATGGGACTGGATTGGCAGGGAACCACTTATCTCCCCCCTATGTGCTGTGAGCCAGGCTGGGCCATCAGCCATTAGACTGTCACTGGATCAGAGTAGCGTGCCCTCTTTGATGATGAGCTTTGACGGGTAAGTCCAACATTGCAGTTCACTCAGAGGGTACAGGAGATATTTGATTAAATCAGATGTGAAACAGTTTCGTCCTCTCTCACCCACAGTCCCCGGAGCACCCTGCACCACAGCTTTGGACACACAACATGCTGCAACACACACTTTGTCAAACCGGCCCGTGTCTATACTGTGTTCCTATCACTTTCTAACTGTGGATAGCGCCAAGTCTCAACATGTCAATAATACAACTTTGGCCTGGAACATGCTCCACATGAATGTTTTATTATATATATTGTTTTGTGAAATTTTTATACCGGGTACAGGTGGTCTGCTGCAAACGAAAAACCCTCAAAGACTGTTTCTGCTAGAATAAGGTGCCCGTTTATTCCGCCACAGAACACAGTAAAGCTGCGAGCACACGCTCACACTATCAATACGTGATGCAAAGTAAACACTACTTTACAAATACGTGTTGCAAAGTGAACACTACTTTGCAAACAAAAACACCAACACTGTTTCTGCTAGAATAAATGTGTCTTTTTATTCCGCCACAGAATACAGAAAAGCAACAAGCATGCACATGCTCTATCAATACGTGATGCAAAGTATGCACTACTTTAAAGCTCTTACCTTGACACAGGACTGGGGAGCCGTCAGTCTGGACGGAGCAGCATCAACGTGGCTGGACGCCCGTACGTAGCCCGCAGCTGACTCCGTCGGACCGAGGGACTCTCCGTCTTTTTTATTCTCTTAACAAACAAAGGATTGTGTGCGAGCGAAGAGGGCCGGTCCTCGTCCCCAGCCGATCCCTTGGTGAGTCCGGCGTCCTGCCTCGAAACCATGTTTTCGAGACAGGAGAGCCGGCTCTCAAAACATGAGCTCGATGGTCTCACAACATGAGCTCGAGGGAGAGCTATTCTCAAAATATGAGCTCAATACGTGACCAAAACAGGTTACACAATTGATAAATGAAACACAAAACAATAATAATGGTTAACACAACAGTGTATCTCTCAAAACATGAGACCAAAAACGGGTTGTATAAGTGGTCCACTTATCTGTTGTCAAGGAACATAATGCAAAATAAACTTTTTCCTCCACATATATATATATATATATATATATATATACATAATACATACATACATACATACATACAACATACATACATACATACATACATACATATTTTGCTGCTCCAGCCATACACTGCTAACGGGTCACTGAGGTCTTCTAACCAGGGATTACTGGTGGTCCCACGGTCTTGTTTGAAAACTGAAGGCGATTTGTTCCTTTTGAAGAGGTGGATTGGACTCTGTGGAACGCCCTTCCTATTAACTTACGTTCTGCAGTCTCGGTTGTGGCTTTTTGAAAGCTTGTTTCAACTCTCTTTTGTCTCATGTTTGCAGATTTGTATTTGTTTATATCTGTTATGGATCCTTCTGTATTTTATCAAATGTTTGTGTGAAGCCCTTTTGTGACTCTGTCTGTAAAAGGTGCTACATCAAATAAAATTATTATACTTTCATTGGTTTATCATATTAACTGTACAGATTTCTGAGCACCACCACAACTTAGCTTTAGTTTTACATAAGAGACGATGTTTTCTTCACCTTTTTAAAAAGAAAAAAAAATCATATTTTTGTAAATTTTAAACCGTTGCAAAGAATGATCAATACGTTCTCTTACACACGCTTAACAAAGTTAATCTGTAGATAGAGGGCATGTGGGGGAGGCTGGAGCTCTGCAGCGACGGGGTGTGTGTGTGTGTGTGTGTGTGTGTGTGTGTGTGTGTGTGTGTGTGTGGTGTGTGTGTGTGTGTGTGTGTGTGTGTGTGTGTGTGTGTGTTGTGGTGTGTGTGTGTGTGTGTGTGTCAAAACATCAGCAGAGATTGTGCTGTGCAGCATTTCATAACAGCGGTTCACCCATTAATTCTGTTGCATCATAAAGCCATGAGGCAGGTTTCCTCCTGTTCTTTTGCATCCCATTGTGAATCGATGGCAATTATATAAACAACACTTTGTGTAAAACTAAACTACTTGTCTTGTATATATTGTGCCGCTCAGCGGCGGAGCTCCAACCCCAAATGTTAGTGTTCTGCCCTTCAGGCATTTTAAGTTGAATTTTTATGCATGTAATTTGGCATTCTTTCAGTTTAATGCAGGCTCTTATTTTGACATTTGCTTAGCGAAGCTAAACGGGAAGTAGGAAATCACGTTAGAATTCACCACGTTAGAAACGCGTGAGAAAGGCAGATTATCAGTGCGCCAGGGAAAAAGGGAAAATGCATCCTGCCCGTTAACCTCCCAGCAGAAGCATCGCTAGTATGCGTATAATCTTTGTTCTGAGTTAACTTTTAAGCATATTGATTTGATGTTGTAAAAGGAATGTTAATGAAAACTAGGTGGCTTAGCTGATCACAATATTTGGCTGTTTTGTTTCCTAGTTTTACTCTCTCGTCTCTCATCACTATCGCATGTGTATGGATTCAGCACAACATGAAGGAAAGAAATCTGCATATAAGGAATTAAGGATTTCTTTGTGTTCATGAATAGAGAGAGTTTAGCTCATTGTTCAGTTGGAGTTGTTACACCTCAGCGAGAACAGCACAGTTAGGCTCGTTGGCGGTGAGCCAGGTCCGCGCAGAATCGATCACCGCCGATCGCCGCCCGTTGCATGCTGGGTAGATTTGCGTCTGACTTGATCCCGACTTGCTCTGACGTCGTGCACACGTGGGTAACGGCAATCTCACGAGATCAAGGCGGCCGCAGGTCTGAGACGCAGGCGGCATAGTTGCTTTTCACCAGGCGGACCCAGGGCATGCTGGGAAATGCCGGCCTCTCGGCTGACGGGTTCAGAATTGATGTGATGTTTGACGTTTTTTCTGAACTTTTTTTATTGTTTTTTGAATTAGAGGGATGGATTACTGCTATTTGTCTGATTTTAAAGGTGTATTCTGTAAAAATAAATGTTGTGTGGTTGATAGAGTGATTTAAATTTGCTCAGATTACAGATCATCTACAGTCACACCAAAACCCATAAATCGGTTCATATCACGACTTTCAAAAAAAGACAAAAAAAAGAATTTTTTTAAAAAAGACATTTTTTTTATCAAATAACATTTGACTTGTATAAACTGAACACCAAATAACAATATAAACTATGTAAATTATTAACATCATACGTAAGTGAGTAAATTAGATAGATATTGATCCCAAAAAATGGGAGATTACGGTGTTACAGCAGCAAAATCAGTCATACAGCACAGATTATAAACATAAATTAAATACTAGGAAAAAATATACATACATACATACAGTATACATGAAATAATAATAATAATAATAGGAATAAAATATAAGAACAAATATTTGAATATATACAGGATGGGGAAACAAAATGTGTAACTGCTTAAATGTATGCCAAAATGGAAATGAACCAACTGTGCAGGTTGCATTAGTGCAGTATTGTGGAGTCTAAAAGTCTCATCTAGCCCCCAGTGATGACGTGTTAAAGAGTTTTATTGCCTGTGGTAGGAATGATTTCCTGTAGCGAAAAAATATGTATAGCCAAAAGTAGGACACTTCTGTTTTCTTTGTAACAAAACAGCCTATAGACCTACTGATGATTCGAGCATGTTGCAAACTCTTCTTCAATCAAGTTGTCTTACATTTACAAAGTAAAGTAAATGGCTACCGTGTCACAGTACTGTGCAGGGTCCGAAATTAACACTCGTCAAATGCGGGAGCACACGCCAAATGCAAGCCACTACGTTTGGTTTACTGATAACTGGTGTTTAACTCAGGTTAGTTAATTAGCTAGTAAGGTGCGATCTTTGGCAAGCACCCTTCCAAAATAAATCACAAGCTGTGGAGTAAAGTCTGGCAATGTGAGAGGTGACGAGCATGCTGGCCCACTGTCACTGGAACACTGGAATAGATCAGAGCCGTTGTTTGTGTAATTGTTGTAATTGTTATTAGTAATTGTTGGCCTTTCTGGCTCACTACTAAACTGGTTTATATCCTACTTAAAGAATAGGGATCACTTTGTGTCAAGAGGTAATTATACATCTAAGCGTACAAATATGACGTGCGGAGTTCCGCAAGGCTCCATTCTGGGGCCTCTTCTGTTTAACATCTACATGCTTCCGCTGGCCCAGATTATGGAGAACAACAAAATAAGTTACCATAGTTATGCGGACGACACACAAATTTACATAACCTTATCGCCAGGGGACTATAGTCCAATACAAAAACTGACTACGTGCAACAAACAAATTAACGGCTGGATGTGCCAGAACTTTCTGAAATTAAATGAAGGAAAAACTGAGGTGGTTGTTTTTGGAGCAAAAGAGGAACGATTAAAAGTCAGCGCTCAGCTTCAAACAACAACAATGTTAAAAACAACAGACAAAGCCAGAAATCTTGGCGTAGTCATGGACTCAGACTTGAATTTTAACAGCCACATTAAAGTCTTTATACTGCACTGTAACTTTTGTTCTTGTGTTTTATCTGTTTGTCTGCTGTGAGGTTTATTCTCACACAAGATCCTGTTCATGTTCTCATCGTTTGGGCATTTACAGAAGACCAACACTTCTATTTTTGAGGACAGGCTTGCGATTGTAACTACAACGATCGTGTTTCTGTACAAATCAAAAGAAGAAGAATACAAGTTGTGAATTATTGGTAAATTTTGGGCCGTGACAATTATTGACCTGAATGCCAACGTCAACTGAGAAATATTACCATGTCCAATTTTAAATTTTGTTGAAATATTGTTAAATGCCCTGTTGGCCTTAGAGAAGCGGGCGAGGAAGGACATGGGTGAACTAAATCCTTTTTTTTTTTTTTTTTTTTTCTCGTCCTGTGTTGAAGAGACAGCTGTGAAATGAAGGTGTTAATTATTCATGTGGTAATATGTATATATTTAAACTGCAGGAATGGAGACAAGCATCTATTATTCAGCACGCCTGGGCTTTTTCTGAGATTAATCATTATTAAGTGAGACTGTGGGTGGCAGAGTGGACGCAGGACCCTGACTGTTGAGATCCTGTGTGTGTGCATAAATAACTCAAGCAGATCTCGTGTGTGTGTGTGTGTGTGTGTGTGTGGTGTGTGTGTGTGGTGTGTGTGTGTGTGTGTGTGTGTGTGTGTTTGATTACATTTTCTACTGTTTAATTATCCCAGTGTTTTCACGATTAAAATTCAGAGCATGACTGTTTGTGTTTTTACAGGATATGAGTTACAGATTTGCATGTGGGAGGTTTTTGTGCTCATTTGTAAATGTTGTGGTGTGTGTGTGTGTGTGTGGTGTGTGTGTGTGTGTGTGTGTGTGTGTGTGTGTGTGTGTGTGTGTGTGTGTGGTTTGTTTGTGTGTGTCTGTGAGAGCACCTCTGCAGTTAGATTCAACAATCATGACCACAGTCCACTGATCAATAATTCCTTTAACCATGCTAGTCACACGATACTAACTCCTGATTTGTCTCAGTGTGTGTGTGTGTGTGTGTGTGTGTGTGTGTGTGTGTGTGTGTGTGTGTGTGTGTGTGTGGCTATTGATGGCTCGGTCCAGAAATGTTATTTAAAGAAGATATCGTATTGCTTCAGGATGATGTTAATACGTTTTTTTTTCTTGGATGTAAACCACATCACTTACTCGACATACACTCAGAACCGGGCTTTAAAATACATTCAAACATACATTGATTACATGTGTCTCCAACCAGGATTTAAAGCCCCGATATTCTGCTCATTTTCAGGTTCATAAGCTACTTGTATTTTGAGGTTGTACCAGAATAGGTTTCCATGGTTTCATTTTCATTTTTGTTGTACAGCACATTGCTGCAGATCCTCTTCTTACCTTGTGTGTTTGTTTTATCTCCAGAGTGAGACATCTTAGTTCTTTACTATCTTTGTGGGATCTGCACATGCTCAGTAGCTCTGTAAGATCCCATCAGTTGGATAACTCTTTCTCCAGCTTTGGTCAGTCCAAGGCAGGATCAGCTGGGAGACTTCTTCTAGACCAGGGACACTTGTTGAATACCTGCAGAACAGGGACAGGAAGTAGAACAGGGACAGGAAGTAGTTCTCTTGGACATTGGACAACTAGTGGGTGTTGTAGCAGTGTTTTGTAATTGAGAACGAGCTAGCATGCTAGCGCTAGCATGTGCTATGGTTAGCCACCTCGTCTCTAGTGACGTAGAAAGCCGTGCAGATGTTGACCAGCTCACCCGGAGACTGAAGACAGAGGACGTTCAGAAACCGCATCTCACTCAAAACAGCATGGGTAGTTTTTTTTTCTAAGTTTGTATGCGTGTGGAAGCACCAAAGACACAAAATAACCCCCCAAATCCCCCCAAACTTTCATAATATGGGCACTTTAACAGGAAAATGCAACGTCACTGCAGGACTTGGTGGTTGTTTTGGAGACAGCGATCTATAACGTACTCGTTTTACAACAAATTGGACAAAGTGTTGAGCGTGACTGAGGATGGAAAGATGTGATATCTCAGTACCTAGGCAGTAACAACATCTGAACACAAGTGGTCAGCTGCAGACAACACATTAGATACAGTGTCAGTAGGCATGGGATTTGTGCAGGAAAGGCAAAATGTGTTGCATATAGTTCACTAGAAGGCAGGAAATTAAGTGTTTGACGCTTAAAATGTCCCCCCCTCCCCCCTTGTTGAAAAAACAGAGGGACTGCACTGGACCCCGAGCTACATCAGTCGTTTCACAGCAAACACACCAGGTTGTGATTTTGGCTGTCTTGACTTTTTAGCAAGACACGCAAACAGGAAAAAGGAGAGCCAGGCCGACACACACACACACACACACACACACACACACACACACACACACACACACACACACACACACACACGTACACTATTATAGACTAATCACAGTAAGGAGTTAGGTAGGTGTGAGCAGCATGGTGAGAGGAAGTATTGATGAGGTACTAATCTACAGTTCACAGCTCTTCTCAGTGTTTTTCTGCTCTAACTCCTTTCAGCGGCCTAGGCCACCTAACCAGGGTTAGAGTTAGCCTACGTACTCTAAATCAGTCTAAATACGCGCGATCATCGGAGTGAGTGAACGTTCACCTTGAGTGCTTTGCCAAGGCCACCTACGCTGCCCAGAGGTCCTCGTGGGTATTTGATTTTTCCACAAATCCACTTAGTCAGGCTTTTGATTGGCCAGCCGATCAGTCAATTGATCAGGTCCCCGATCGCATAATCAATGCATCACCGTGTGAGCCACTGACCTTCTTTTTATGGAGTCATGTGTACAATGAAGGATGAGCTGACAGTGGAATACTTTAAAAAGACACTCAAGTCTTCTTGATTTCTCTCTGCAGCCTGATTACAAATAACCTCTTCTGAAAATCACTGAATTCTCTTACTAATACATGTTGGCCGAATTAATGTAGAAGGTAATTAGATATCTTGAAATTTACTGTTGATTCAATTTTTCTTTTTTTTTTTATATGATTGACTTCATTTAAAATTAGAAAACAACTTTCCAAAAAAAAACTACCGTCAAGACTCAGCTTGCTCGTGTCGAGCCTGAGCGACTCTCGTCCCCCCCCCGGAGCAAGTTGTGATAAAATATTCTGAATAATTTTCTGCCTCCATAATAAATTCAGAGTAATTGGTTCCTCTAAGGAGAACCTGTCAAGTGGATCTGGCTCATTTTACGCTGGAAGATTCAGAGCGAATCAACTTTTGTTAATTCGGAGATGGGGATAGTACAAGTTGTGAAATCACTGAGCAAAAAGTAAAAAAGAAGTGATTGCTCAGAGTTCTCAAACATCTTGAGCCCAGGACTTGAACAAGATTTTTTTAGACTTCTTTTAAGGCCCCCAGGACCGAGGTTTAAATCTGCTTGTTAGAACTCATGTCATGTACCTCAGAAACTTTGGATCTGAACCTGCAGTGAATACAGAAAAGAGAAAGATATAAAGTATTCATGCTCCTTGTTTCTGGGGGCTAATAACATTCTGGTTAATTCTCCTTTTGTATCACTGATCTTAAAATTGAGGGGAATCTAACAAGAAGTAATAATTCAATCAGGAGAGACATGTTTTGCAGATATGCAAATAAGATTTATTGTACAGCTCAAATAAAATGTGCAAAGTCTTTGTCAATTAGACTCCATCACTATACAAATCTTTTATATAGCCAAATAATATACAGTGGGGTTCGAAAGTTTGGGCACCCCAGGTAAAAATGTGTATTAATGTGCATAAAGAAGCCAAGAAAAGATGGAAAAATCTCCAAAAGGCATCAAACGACGGATTAGACATTCGTGTAATATGTCACAAAAAGTTAGATTTTATTTCCATCATTTACACTTTCAAAATAACAGGAAACAAAAAATGGCGTCTGCGAAAGTTTGGGCCCCCTGCAGAGTTAATACCTTGTACCCCCCCCCCCCCCAGGCAAGTATCACAGCTTGGAAACGCTTCTTTTCGCCGGCCAAGAGTCTTTAATTCTAGTTTTCTGGGCTGATTTTTCCATCTTTTCTTTGCTTCTTTGTGCACATTAACACAAAATTTCACATGGGGTGCCCAAATTTTTGGGCCGCACTGTAAGATCTACCTATAATATGTATAGGGGTGTAAAACCATCAGACCCCCCCCCCCCCCATGGAATCTAGACACCGGTGTTGGTGACAAAGGAGCCCAAAGACCAGACCAAAGGAGACCTGGACCGGTCAGCTGGAGTAGTGGACTGGAGGTGGAAGGGGGGGGAATTGAGGGTTGCGTGCTTTGCCTACAATGAGAGCTGATAGCAAAGGGAGATACGGATTATTTAACCTTCATGTTGTCCTTGGGTCAAATTTGACCCATTTTAAGTTTTTTCATCACCAAAAATGGGCCTTTGAAAAAAGCTGAAAATGTCAACATTAGAAATGTCAAATAACTTTGGAAAAAACATTAAAAAAAGCACCCACAAGATTGGAAAAGTGACAAAAATGTCAGAAAAAGCGATGACTTTTTTTCATGGTGGACGGGAAGACAACACAAGGGTTAACACAGGGGTTAAAGCAGGGCTGTGACTCTGTGATTGGCCCTTGCCATTGCGTAACGATTCTGATTGGTTTAGCAGGACGGTGAACGCCTCCAACAGCTGATTGGAGTTCGGTAGAGCGTTGATTAAGAGGGAGGTCTTCCTCATCTTAAGGATTTACACTGAGATACCTTTCAATCAGGAGAGACTAGCTGCAGATAGTTATACACAGCATGATACATTCATTAGGATAACAGATGAATTGATTTAGGAGTGCATCAATTAAGAGTTAGGTCTTCATGACAGAATTTACGGTGAGCTACATTTCTGAATACTATTTTTTTTGGGGTATTATTTCCCTTTTTTATTAGATGGTGACTGGATAGACAGGATAGGTGGGAGAGAGATGGGGGGGGATGACGCGTAGCAAAGGGCCGCAGGTCGGACTCAAACCTGGGCCACAGGCTAAGGACTCAGCCTACATGGGGCGCACGCTCTTACTGGGTGAGCTAGAGGTCGCCCTATAATTCTGAATGTTCATGTTTGTTTAAAATGAGTCTAGTGTCCGCTCTTAGAGACCAAAACGTCCGTTAAATCCAGTGATGAAACCAATTAGTTACCCTAATTAAAGTCCTTTTTAATGAAGCTGTAGTGCGGGGTCGCCCAATGAGAAATCCTAAGTTATGACAAGAAAACTCTCATCGCGTCCACATGATACGAGCCTTGCATGATCCCCCCCCCCCCCACCCCCCCCACCCCTCCACACAGTTGCTAGTAGCCAAGGAGGACGCGGTGGATTAGAAAGCATGATGGACTACTAACAGAAGAGGTTATTTTTACTTGAGTTTTGCGCGGAAAAGTCACGGATGTTGGGCTTTAAACCGGCAATCTGCATCCGTTGAGCGCAGAGTCTTCTGCTAACCCAACTTCACATCCAGATTTACTGCCTCCACAGGCTTATTTGGCTTATTTGGCTTATTTGGCTTATTAGCATCTTCCGGATGTGTAGCGTCCTCAGCTTTTTCTGAGGAGATGGACTATAAAGTTCATCATGTGCATCCAAACAGTTAAAAGTAGGTTTGTTACTGGTTTAATCCAGCAGTTTGAAGCACTAAAGTCATGGCTTCCATAAATGAGTGTATGTGTGTGTGTGTGTGTGTGTGTGTGTGTGTGTGTGTGTGTGTGTGTGTGTGTTGTGTGTGTGCGTGCAGTGTGTGTGTGTGTGTGTGTGTGTGTGTGTGTGTGTGTGTGTGTGTCTGCTGTGTGTGTGTGTCTGCTGTGTGTGTGTGTGTGTGTGTGTGTGTGTGTGTGTGTGTGTGTGTGTGTGTGTGTCTGTAGTGTGTCATCATGACAGGGCCCTACTCTGGCTCCGAGTTTGTATTCTGAATGAACTGCAGGAGGATGTTTATACAGGCTGAGAGACTGCAGATGATGCCATTGGTTCGTCACGACAACCGTATTGTCTACCAGCTCGCCTTGCTAAGTGACGGCAACGGACGTCGAGCGGGGTAACACAAAGGGGGGGGTGTCACGGTTTCTTAAATTGCCTCCACGCTTCCTCACTTGCTTCCTTTCCTTGGGTCCTAGTCCATCCCACCGAGGAAGCATGGGAGGAGAGAAGATGGGTTTTTAGAGGGATGAAACATCCCGTCCTTTTTAAAGCGTCCCCTGAATTTGTCGGCTGTGTGGTGTGTGGGGCGGGGGTGTGCGGGGGGGTGCGCGGGGGGGGGGTCGGAGTCAGGGACGGGTTTCAGTTGCATGGCTTCCGGGAAGGCTGCTCTTGTGTAACCTTGCTCATAGCTCCTCAGAGCTATGCTCGGGGCAGGAATAACAGCTTAGAGATGGCCTTCACAAAGGCAATATGAGAACAGGTTAAATCTCACACACACACACACACACACACACACACACACACACACACACACACACACACACACACACACACACACACACACACACACACACACACACAGACACCTACCTATCTGTCATCATGGGATCAATCGCCAAGCAGAGGTGAATTACTCTACATCTTTCACGATGGTCACAGAACTATTAAACACTCTTCATATCTCCAGCCAATGACGGATGATCGTGTGTGTGTGTGTGTGTGTGTGTGTGTGTGTGTGTGTGTGTGTGTGTGTGTGTGTGTGTGGGAGAAAGATGGTGAGAGTTAAGCATTGGAGAGGTCTTGTGTGTCAGAGAGATTTCATTTCACTATCTTGTAACCTTTCCCTCATTTCATCCCTCGGTTCTTTGTGTCTGAGCGGGAGGGGCCAGTTTAATTAATCTGCTGAGTAACTGTAATAGATCACTGTCATAGAGTCCAAAATGGGCCCAAACCCCCCCGCCAGAGCATGAGCAAATCTCAGCGCAAGAACTGGGACCAACCACCCGCAATAATCTCTTGTTGTCTTCTTTTTTGGGACCCTCTCGTGTCCCTCGGGTCAAACTGACCCGGGACTTATTTGGGGTTTTAAAAACAATTCTGAAATCAAGTTTTACTTCATAATCTATTACCAAATATTGTCTTTATCTCCATTTCAAACAGTTGAGATAACATCTATGTTTAGGGAATGCATCAGTCTCTACTAGCACACAATTAAACATGGAAGTCGTTTTTTTTTTCTTTCATAAGGTTATAATTCATGTTAAAAATCCACTGTGGAAACAACATAAGTGTCATATCCAGAATAATGTTCTGAATTGAGTCAGGAAGACGTGTTAATCACAGGAAATAAGGAAAGGATGCTGATTTTTAGGTAGAAAACATCTAACTTATTCCATTTTTCCTCTTGTATTAATTTGAAATGGGTCAATTTGACCCGAATACCATACAGGGGTTAACCCAAGTCGTCATGAAGTCAGTTAGTTTGGTTATTTTTTTTTAAATTTCAGTGTTGATTCATCGTTGGTTATTGCACCAAACTAGTGTGGAAACATTATGGATTTGACACCATGGATGGAAAAAAAAAATTGGATGAACTCTTCATTATACAGTTCAGATTAAACTCAATGGTTAGCATTCGTATCAACGTGAACTAGTTGTGTGTTGGATTCAATTTGTTCCAACTCATCAGTACCGGGAGCTAGGAGCAGTTAACATTTATGTCTATTATAACGAGAAAACATGGCGATTTTACATGATATACTTAGAACAATCTGCAGAGCTGCGTTGATTGATCCACGCTCGCCGGCCGACCAACCGGATCGTTGTTTTTTCAACCAGGTGCTAATGAACACAACACCAGCGCACATTTAAATCGCTGAAACGTTCACACTCCTGAGCTAATTAGTGCAAACTGACATGACTAATTAGCTCATCCGCTGTGGAAACCATCAGTCGGTTGGGATGTAAAACGCTGCGGTCCTTATCAAAGAGTACAGTATCTCCTCAACGGGTTCATACATCTTACGAAATGATGACAACCGCTCAACACATCACTGGTTTTTGTACTTCCATGGGGTGTTTGGGTCCTTAAACACAGGGATTTTAAGCAGAGTTCATGTCCCGTTAAGTGTCTCCAGGTCTTTCTGGATGGGTCGTGCAGTCTACCGTGGGTTTGGACTTGTTTTCCTCCCAATCCTGCGAGTTGTTCTGTCGGATGTTGTTCTTGGTCTTTCAGATCTTGCTTTAACGTCCACTGTTCCTGATGACGTCCATTTCTTAAATACATCCTAAACAGTGGATATTGGTCCACATTAGCTTCTCCTGCTTTGTGAGCGTCAACTATTTTTTTTTTGCCTGCAACGACAGCCGATAGCAAAAGGAGAAACAGACCTTATACCAAACGATTTTTTTTTCCATGTGATTCGACCATCGCAGACTACTTTCCAAAATCAGAATGAAATCCTGAGTCTTTCTAGAGTCGGGGTGCTCCCGTTGTCTCAGTCGTTTGGTTCAAGGTGGTCGTACAACTTAAAACTCAGTCCCAGTCGGTCTACATACAGGGAGGAGATCAGACAGGGAGCACATACAGGGAGGAGATCAGACAGGGAGCACATACAGGGAGCAGATCAGACAGGAGCACATACAGGGAGCAGATCAGACAGGGAGCACAGACAGGGAACAGATCAGACAGGGGAGCACATACAGAGAGCAGATCAGACAGGGAGCACATACAGGGAGCAGATCAGACAGGGGAGCACATACAGAGAGCAGATCAGACAGGAGCACATACAGGGAGCAGATCAGACAGGGAGCACATACAGAGAGCAGATCAGACGAGGAGACATACAGGAGCAGATCAGACAGGAGACAACGGGACAGATCAGACAGGGAGCACATACAGGGAGCAGATCAGACAGGGAGCACAGACAGGGAACAGATCAGACAGAGGAGCACATACAGGGAGCAGATCAGACAGGGAGCACATACAGGGAACAGATCAGACAGAGGAGCACATACAGAGAGCAGATCAGACAGGGGAGCACATACAGAGAGCAGATCAGACAGGGAGCACATACAGGGAGCAGATCAGACAGGGGAGCACATACAGAGAGCAGATCAGACAGGAGCACATACAGGGAGCAGATCAGACAGGGAGCACATACAGAGAGCAGATCAGACAGAGGAGCACATACAGGGAGCAGATCAGACAGGAGCACATACAGGGAGCAGATCAGACAGGGAGCACATACAGGGAGCAGATCAGACAGGGAGCACAGACAGGGAACAGATCAGACAGAGGAGCACATACAGGGAGCAGATCAGACAGGGAGCACATACAGGGAACAGATCAGACAGAGGAGCACATACAGAGAGCAGATCAGACAGAGGAGCACATACAGGGAGCAGATCAGACAGGGAGCACATACAGAGAGCAGATCAGACAGGGAGCACACACAGGGAGCAGATCAGACAGGGAGCACATACAGGGAGGAGATCAGACAGAAAGCACATACAGGGAGGAGATCAGACAGGGAGCACATACAGGGAGGAGATCAGACAGAGGAGCACATACAGGGAGGAGATCAGACAGAGGAGCACATACAGGGAGCAGATCAGACAGGGAGCACATACAGGGAGCAGATCAGACAGGGAGCACATACAGAGAGCAGATCAGACAGGAGCACATACAGGGAGCAGATCAGACAGGGAGCACATACAGGGAGCAGATCAGACAGGGAGCACATACAGGGAGCAGATCAGACAGGGAGCACAGACAGGGAACAGATCAGACAGAGGAGCACATACAGGGAGCAGATCAGACAGAGGAGCACATACAGGGAGCAGATCAGACAGAGGAGCACATACAGGGAGCAGATCAGACAGGGAGCACATACAGAGAGCAGATCAGACAGGGAGCAGCATTGAACACAAAATGCCGAAGTGTAAGTGCAGCTCCACAGCAAAAAACTTTCCACTTACCGTCGCGGTCGGGACAAGTGCGAGGCAGAGTGAACCGTATGCAACGCTAGCTCACGGTTCAGTGTCTAATAAAGGTTCTGGAGACCTCAAAGCTCACATGGACACCAAAAAACCAAAAAGTCTCTGAGTCCCCCGTCGGCTGAGCTGTCAATCAAACACACACACACACACACATCTGTTTTTCCTGAGATCTTTTCTTGTTCCTTTTAATCATAAGCTATGCCAACTATACATTTTAAAATCACTTTACCATGAATTTTGCTTTGCAAAGAGGGATAAATAGTAATTGTGACTTCACTTTAGGTATTTGTACTGCACGGGAAAGCATGTCGATGTATGCACTCTTGTGGTTTGTGTGCTCTTACGTCTTTAGAAATTCTAATCATTGGACCCATATGTACACACAAAAGAGCTGTGGTTGTTAACAATGCCCTACAGAGCCACATTGGAGGCACTTTAAACTGTATCACAATCAATACACCCAATTTCATTATAGCCGTGCGTGTGTGTGCCTGTGTTTGTATACAGTGTGTGTCTGCCGTTCATTGTGTCGGTCAGGTAACAATCCCTTTCATCAGTTGAGTCACCTCCGTATTGATCGTCTTTCCCTAAAAAATGTGTTTTCCATTGATTGACAGAGGAGTAATTAAATGATGGAGATGGAGCCCGCGGCGCTCTGCATTGATTGGCTCTGGCAGCTTTAATAAAATGCAACTCGAAGGCCTCTTTTAATAACCTGAGAAATTGTATTTTTTATGGTGAATCATTGTCAACAACAGGTAGCAATCATTCCCCCGGCAATTGGTACTTCTGCCCCCCCCCCCCCGCCCCTTTATGTTGGACTTAAGAGACTTAAGAGCAGAGAAGATCAGACAGAATTGGAGAGAGGGAGGCCCACGGAGCTTGTCGTCAACAAGTTCCTCTCTCTCTCTCTCTCTCTCTCTCTCTCCCCCCCCCCTCTCTCTCTCGTTATCTCACTGGCCTCCATCTGAACCCGTGTTTGCATCCTCCTCTTAGAAACATGTTTTTTTTCCCTTTCTCCTCGCTGAGTGTCAGAATTCGCTCTCTCGGTGTGTGTGAGGAAGATGAAATGAAATGCAGCATATCGGATTTGTCTCTCGCAGCGCTTCTGCCCCCCCCCCCCCCCCCCCCCCCCCCCCTCTGCTGTGGATCTAGTGACCGGAGTTTGACTCCTGCGTTTGTCAAATCCCCTAAAATTACCAATTTTACAAGGAGATGGAGATGAGAGAGAAGGGAGGGGGAGAGGGGGATTGGATCATAATGAGCAGTAACACGAGACGAGTGCAGTACAAAAAGTCTTTCTTCACAAGTACTTTTTTCCCTCTTGACGTCTTCATATTTTGTCTATTTCTTTGTGCTTCGTGTTGTTAAAACAGAGGAAAAAGGGCCGGTGTTGTAAAACTAGCTGAACCACTTTTTAACACAAGTCCCCTGCTAACAACAATTTGCAAAAAATGAATATCAGTGTCTTGAAGAAAGACCGAATGTCCTTTTATTGATCTTGTGGAAACATTTCAGAGGCACGGAAATGCACAATCAAGTAATTGAAGTGCAGTACAGAGGCATTATGAATGTGATTTTTATTTATTTAGCTCATTAAAAACCAACGGTGTTACATATATACGAAGAATGAAGTAAACAAGACATGCAAAACATCAGAAAGGCCTCAAGGGACTCGTCATGTTGGGGTCCTTAAAATAATTCAACGAAAGGTAGCATATAGAAAATAAATAAAACATATGGTCCATGGAAATAATACATAATTTATACTGTTTTGAACCCCAGAAACTTTTACAGTTGTTTTTTGAACGATAGAGGAGAAAGTTTCTGAGGGCGCAGCGGGAAATGGGTCATTATGCGGTGTTATGGTTGGGGTTCATACGGTAAGAGGACACCTCTTAAAGGGCCAGACGCCATCGTTTGGGAGCGTTTGGGTTACGACGACAAACTGCGGTGGAGAGAGCGAGACCGAGACAGAGACCCAGAGACAAAGAACAACCGAGACAGAGAGAGACACAGAGACCAACCGAGACAGAGAGACAGACAGAGACCGAGAGGCCGAGACAGGGGCCGACTAAGCGAGACAGAGAGACCGACCGAGAGACTGAGACAGACTGACCGAGAGAGAAAGAGACCGAGACAGAGAGACCGACCGAGAGAGACAGAGACAGAGAGACGGAGAGAGACAGAGAGACCGAGACGGAGACCGAGATAGAGAGACAGACCGAAAGAGACAGAGATTGACCGAGGGAGACAGAGAGACCGAGACAGAGACCGACCGACCGACCGAGAGAGAGAGAGACAGAGACCGACCAAGAGAGACAGAGACCGACCGAGAGAGAGACAGACCGAAAGAGACCGAGATTGACCGAAAGAGACAGAGAGACCGAGACAGAGACCGACCGACAGACCGAGAGAGAGAGAGAGAGAGAGAGAGAGAGAGACAGAGACAGAGACCGACCAAGAGAGATGGAGACAAAGACTGACTGAGAGAGACAGAGGCCAAGACAGAGAACAACCAAGACGGAGACAGAGACCGACAGACCGAGAGAGACAGAGATCGACCAAGAGAGACGGAGACAAAGACTGACTGAGAGAGACAGAGGCCGAGACAGAGACCAGCCAAGACAGAGAACAACCAAGACGGAGACAGAGACCGACCGAGAGAGAGAGACAGACCGAGAGAGACAGAGATCGACCGAGAGACAGAGAGACGGAGACAGAGAGAGAGAGAGATCGAGAGACGGAGACAGACCGACCGAGAGAGACAGAGACTGACCAAGAGACCCTAACACCAGATACTGTTTTTCAGACCCAGCCCCAATATTAGAGAGAAATAAGCCTTTTATGTGCACAGAACGTCTCAGATCTCTGAGTTCAGCTCAGGAAAAATGGCTTGTTTAGTGTATATGACCATGAGATAATATAATATAATATAATAAAGTAAGGACAATATGATAAACCACTGTGAAATATGATTATACAGGAAGATAACGTGATGCAAATAACTGCTTTCTTAACCCTCATGTTGTCCTCGGGGCTAGTTGGCCCATGTTCCTATACCAATGTTCTTTATAATTACCCAAAATAACATGATTGATTCCACACAACACTCTTTGCCAAGTACAAATCTCTACTTTCATTATTTTTGGGGTGTATACAATTTTATAGCATTTGAAATAGTATTGAGTAAAAGTTGACATATTCCAGTCTGTGATTATCATCAACATCCATTCCTTTAATTTTAGTCTCAATAATTCCTAATTTCTGCTTTTCTAACTCAAACATTAGGAATAATTTCCTATAAATGAGGTTCATTGACCATAAATTCCAAAAGTAACTGTAAAACTAAAGTTAATAAGTTAGTGTTACGTTGTGTTGAAAACGTCAAAAGTGTTGAAAAAAGGACAAAAACGAAAGGAAAAAGTGAAAAACATCAATTTAAAAAAAAAATAAGCTAATTTTCTATTTTGAAGGGAAGACAACACAACGATTAAAACAAGCTGACTTTATCTGGAAACTCATCAATTAAAACTTCTGAACAACTCCAAGTTTATATTAACCAAACCCAAAGCTTAATAATGAAATATAAAGCGATTGCTTAACGCGAATGTGGGCGAAGCATCGAAAAGTAAAAAATAACAGTTTGAATTCAAAGATTAGTAAATTGTGCCCCAGAAATCAGCCTTAAAATCAGTTGGTAAATTTGAACAAGGAACAAAACTGTTGCATTCAATCAAGAGGAAGAAAGACAGTTAGGTAAAAAGAGGGATAGATAAGTGAGTTAAAACCATCCATCTTCATCCATCCATCTTCATCCGGTATCAGGTCTTGGGGGCAGCAGCTCCAGTAGGGGACCCCAAACTTCCCTTTCCCGAGCCACATCAACCAGCTCCGACTGGGGGATCCCGAGGCGTTCCCAGGCCAGGTTGGAGATATAATCCCTCCACCTAGTCCTGGGTCTTCCCCGAGGCCTCCTCCCAGCTGGACGTCCCTCCACCTAGTCCTGGGTCTTCCCCGAGGCCTCCTCTCAGCTGGACATTCCTCCACCTAGTCCTGGGTCTTCCCAGAGGCCTCCTCCCAGCTGGACGTCCCACCACCTAGTCCTGGGTCTTCTCCGAGGCCTCCCCCCAGCTGGACGTCCAATCCACCTAGTGCTGGGTCTTCCCCGAGGCCTCCTCCCAGCTGGACGTCCCTCCACCTAGTCCTGGGTCTTCTCCGAGGCCTCCCCCCAGCTGGACGTCCCTCCACCTAGTCCTGGGTCTTCATGTAATACCACACCCGCTGCTCCGATTCTCCGACCAGTCTCACGCTCCATGGTCCCCTCACTCGCGAAAAAGACCCCAAGGTATCTAGACACCTTCACTTGGGGTAAGGTCTCACATCCTACCTGAAGAAGGCACTCCATCGGTTTCCTGCTGAGAACCATGGCCTCAGATTTAGAGGTGCTGATCCTCATCCCAGCCGCTTCACACTCGGCTGCGAACCGATCCAGTGAGTGCTGGAGGTCCCAGACCGATGACGCCATCAGGACCACATCATCTGCAAAAAGCAGCGATGAGATCCCGAGTCCACCGAACTGCAAACCCCTCCCCGCCCAGACTGCGCCTCGATATCCTGTCCATATATATTACAAACAGGATTGGAGGAGGCCAACCCTCACCTGGAACAAGTCCGACTTACTGCCGAGAACCCGGACACAGCTCTCGCTTTGGTCCTACTGAGATTGGATGGCCCTGAGAAGGGACCCCCTCACCCCATACTCCCGCAGCACCTCCCACAGTGTCTCCCGGGGGACCCGGTCATATGCCTTCTCCAGATCCACAAAACACATGTAGACTGGTTGGGAATCCCAGGCTCCCTCCAGGATCCTTGCGAGAGTGAAGATCTGATCAGGTTGAGGAACGCAAGTTTGGGAACCACCAAAAAGTAAGAAATAAGGAGTTTAAATTTAAAGATTAGCCCCAGAAATCAGCCTTAAAAGCTGGACCATCATCTTTTAATGATATGTCTGCATCTGTGTCTATGATGTGTAAATAAGTGAAGCATAAGATTTAGTATTTATTAACGGATAAAAGTAGAGAAAGGGGGAAAAGTAGGACCTGATAAGATGATTACAATCTTCTTTCTACGTCTTTTTGAAATGGGAATTTTTGATTTGAATGACTTTCAATCATTTTGGAAGATTGTGGTGAGAAGCACACACAACCTTATTCATCTGTCATTTAAATTATATATACAGTATATATGCATGAATGTACTGTATGTACAGTGTGTATATTTTTATTTTACCATTTTACATGTTCAAATTTACTACTTCTACTGCAATAACAACGAACAAAAGAGAGAGACAGATGCATAGAAAGAGAGAGAGAGAGATGGATGGTAGAGGTATGACAGGGGAGTGGGATGTGCACATTGCTGTGTCAGAGATTGAGATAGAGAAGAAGAGAAGAAGTGAGTGTGAAACCGTCGGAGGAGGAGGAGGAGGAGGAGGAGGAGGAGGAGGAGGAGGAGGCGGGGGTTACTGCTGAGAGACCTAACGAGCCGGCTGCGAGGCTGCTCCACTCTCGCAGGAGATAATTAAAAGTGGAGCGTTGCCGTGGCTGCAGCCGGAGCCGGGCGTATGGATGGAGACGTGGAGGAGCCTCGCTCCTTTGATGAGAAACCGTCCACAGACAGACGGCCCGACTGCAGCCTGTTGGCACCCTGCAGCAGACCGTCCTTAACTCCCCTCCATCCCCACAACCAACCCTCTCCCCTTCTTCTCCTTCTTCTTCTTCTTCTTCTTCTTCTTCTCCTTCTTCTTCTCCTTCTTCTTCTCCTCCTTCTTCTCCTCAAAGAAAGGCCCAGACACTGATGAGGAACCTCTGGGAAAACGCTGTGAAAATTGCTAGACACACTGACCCACCGTTCAACCCATCCCTGTATGATGGAAGTCTGAAAGATTCACAGACAGTGGGGGGGGGCGAGTGTGTGTGTGTGTGTGTGTGTGTGTGTGTCTGTGTGTGTGGGGGGGGGCTCCGAGTGATGCAAGAAAATCTATTGTGTTGTCTCGGGGCCCTGTCAAGGTGTGACAGCAGTTGTAAACACTCAGTGGCAGCCATGATGCCAGAGGAGGCGGCTCTCTTTGTGTGTGGTGTGTGTGTGTGTGTGTGTGTGTGTGTGTGTGTGTGTGTGTGTGTGTGTGTGTGTGTGTGTGTGTGTGTCTGTGTGTGTGTGTGTCAGCACTGACCTGAATGTGAACCGTCTCGTTCCCAGCGTCGAAGTTCTGTTCAGTCTCAAAACCTTCACCATACATAGAGATCGGCACGGTGTTATTTCAGTCAGACTAACAGCTGGTTAGATTTGCAGGAAGAACATTTATTTATTTATTTATTTATTTATTTATTTACAAAACATTATTCATTCACAAAGTAAATGTGTCCTTTAAAAGGTTGGATTTTTTCCTTTTTTTTTAAATTAAGGCATTAAGATCAATTTACAAAAGATGATTTTTTTTTTTTATTCCTCTTTTTAGTCAATTTAAGCCTGGTAGAAAACTTGTGAGCACCACTGTAACTGTGAGCTACATGTGGAAAGTTAAGAAGGAACTCACTATGTGATAGAGAATACATTTACTGAACGTTATTACTGCCTAAATTATGTAATTTATGACAGAAAATATGACATTGTTGTGTCGCAAGTCCCATAAGGATTGAGTAGGTGAGCCACAATCTAAGATTTGGGAGTAGCACCTCCTCGGGGCTCCATGTACCCCCCTACCTTAGTCTTGCATTGTCAGACCCTCTTCCACGGCGCTGTGGAGGAGGGTCTGGTGAGTCCACAGTGCATTCTGGGATGGGAGAAAAATGGGCTCTGGTTTATTGGCATTTCTTTAACCCTTGTGTTGTCCTCGGGGTCAAATTTGACCCATTTTCAAAAAAGTTTCTTAATCAGAAATGAGTGATCAGTTCACTATTTTCATTGAATTTGGGTGTTTTATTTAATTTCGTAGCATTTTAAGAATAAAAAAAAGATTGAAGAACACTGGGAAAAAAAAGTGACAGAAATGTAGGGAAAACAACAACAACAAAAACGTCCCAAAAACCCGCAGAAAACCTTGTTAAAAGTGAGACACAACTTCGGGAAAAGTTAGAAAACGTCAAGAAATTACAACAAATGTCCTGGGAAAGCTTCGAAAACCAAAAAAAAAAAAAAAAAAAAGTGACCCAGATGTTGGTCTACGGGAAGACAACGAGATTTAAACCAATCCCGATCGTCTTGGTCGCCGGACGGCGCCACGGCGCCGCTGCAAAACAACCTCGGGAAGGAACTGTGTGTTTTTCTGGGTTGAAATGTCGTTTTTGTCACTTTTTATTAACATTTTTTTGTCAAATTTCTCACATAAAAAAATAAATAAAATTCTAACGTTTTTTTTGGTCACTTTTTTCGATTCTTTTGGTCACTTTTTCATCATTTAAAAATAAAAAAAATGTTTTTTTGTTTTTTTTTCTGTGTTGTTTTGTCAATTTTTTCAACGTTCTCTTGTCATATTTCTGATAAAGATTCAAATTTGACCGGAGGACAACAGGAGAGTTAAACCAATCACGATCGCCTGGGACCCCGGACGGCGCCACGGCGCCGCTGCAAAATAACCTCAAGATGGAACTTGTTTTGGTGAAACGTGCACGGTCAAAAGCAGTTTTAGTCATGGGAACAGAAACCTCCGATTGGACGGATGTCCTGCAGAGATCCGAGGAGCAGATAACCGGAGTTTAGGAAGTGGACGGTGACGGAGATCCGACTGCATTTCCCGCGGCTCCTGAGCAATCCCGGACGGGGAACGTTGTGAAATATAGGACGTGCACGAGCACGTGCACGAGCTTCAAAACTGAGCGGACATTGTGCACGGAGCTCGGGCTCGTGCTCGTGCACGGGATACGTAGGGTGTAGCGCAGCGGGGCAACGGGGCTGTTCAGATTTAAGAACACTGAAAAAAGTTACAGAAACGATGGGGAAAAAAAAAACAACGAAACGTCCCAAACATCGCAGAAAACCTTGTTAAAAGTGAGACAGAACTTCGGTTGGATATTTGCTTTAAGATGTTTTATTACAGAAAGCGTATGAAACAGTATTGTAAAAATCGTCTGTTTGAACTACTTATCTGGGCATTTTTGGGTGGAGGACTGTCTTGTCCCTCATGTTGTCCTCATGTTGTCCTCATGTTGTCCCTCATGTTGTCCTCATGTTGTCCTATATCAATGTTCTTTTTAATTCCCCAAAATAACATGATTGACTCCAACGCTCTTTGCCAAGTACAAATCTCTACTTTCATTAATTTTGGGTCTTATTCTATTTTATAGCATTGTAAAACAAATTGAAGTGTTGTTGAAATAGTGTTGAGTAAAAGTTGACATATTCCAGTCTGTGATTATCATCAACATCCATTCCTTTAATTTTAGTCTCAATAATTCCTAATTTCTGCTTTTCTAACTCAAACATTAGGTAAAATTTCCTATAAATTAGGTTAAATGACCATAAGATCCAAAAATAACTGTAAAACTAAAGTCAATAAGTTAGTGTTACGTAGTGTTGAAAATGTGACAAACACGTACAAAAACGTAAGAAAAAGTTAAAAAATATGATAACAAGCACCAACAAAAGTGATTTTCAATTTTGGCGGGAAGACAACACGAGGGTTAAATGGGGAATTATATTGAAAAAAAAAAACGATTTCCCCTTATTACCTGGGACCCCCTGAAACCCCCATAGAGGACCCCAACTTTGAAAACCACTGGTTAACATAATCTGTTACACACAGTCTGATGCCTGACTAATTCTTGCACCTTTATTTCTGGACTCTTTAAAGTGCACGCAGTATTTCTCAGTGGTGAATTAAGGGTTAAAGCTGCAGGCCTGGCACTAAAGCACCCCCCAAACACAACCCAAACCACATCTTTACGACTGTGTGCTACTGCTGCTGCTGGATGCACTGCTCCGCGTTTCTGTCACCTCAGACTAATTATCCCACTGCTGCAGCACAATCCCACATTCAGAGCGGCCGAGACCGGGGCCTGGCTATTAACTGGACACACGTGAGGCTTAATGCAGCCGAGGCATGAAATGACACGACACGACACGCAGCAGCAGTGAAGTGAAGGCTGCAGACAAAGACAAAATGACAGCGGTAAACCTCCCCATGCGAGACGACCCCGGCTCGCACGTCGGGCAGCACACGGCCAAAACCCACAAATGAGACATTCAGGGTCCGGTGTGTGTGTGTTTATAGGTCCGTGAGCAGGAGACGGACACGTCCCAGCGCTCCGCTCGGCCGAGCTTGGTGAACCTTCACAACCCAGTTCTTCATCTTTTCTTCACCACGTCACCTTCTCAGGCGGGACACTGTCAAACAAAAACATGTTTTTGCAAAAAAAGAAAATGGCACGTTTTTTTTTTGAATTATTTTAAATTTTCATTTAAAATGAATTGAAATAAACCGTTTTTTTGGCCCAGTGGCAGATTAGTGTTGATTGAGGACCGTATAGGGGTTTTGGAATGGGTTGAATTTCATTATTTGTATAGTTTAAATAGTAAAGCTTGTAATCAAAACACTTATTTTTTGCATTATTATATTGCGGCATATCTGGTAAATTTGTCTTTTGTTTAGGAATCCTTTTCCACGTCGCAGGTCATAACAGCTCCTTTCAATACCAGTGTTCATAATAAATGTTAATTAAAGTTTTTAAATGCCTGCTTCTGATCCGGCCTTAATGTGTTGTTGATGCACGAGGGAGCCCGAGATGCCTTTAACCCCGGGGGCCCCGAGGCCATTTTTACAGTTTAATTTCCGTCTGGATTTATTTTATAAAAAGCTTGTAAAACATCAACCCTGTTGTCTACAGTCAAGATATGATCATCATTGTTTTTCAGGACAAACTGGGTTATTGGAATATTTGGGTTGCAGTGAGGTCACTTGCATGTTAAAAATGGTTGTAGGGCCTTGAAGATAAATAAATAAATAAATTAATCTCCCAGATATGTATTGATATCAGAGACAGATAAGTAAAACCTCTCTAAGCCATTTTCCATTCTAAAACACTTCTCATATGTCTTGGGAGTCACACTGTGAAGAAATAATCATTATAACTTATACAGTTGACAAAATACATGCATTCTTTCCAAAAAAGTCAAGACGTTTTGCTCTCATGACATTTACTTATGCCAATAATAACATAATAATGTCATATTTATTGATATTACACCCACAGCAATGTTATACAAGCAAATATGTGTCTAAATAGTGCACCATTTGGCCTTCCATAGAGTCTATAGGCATTTTTGTCCCCTCTTGCCTTCCATACAAGAGGGGTGACTTTATCTCCCATATATGGGCATGCACTTCCTGAAAAATAGACAGGACAGACAGAGAGAGAGACGGAGGAGCGAGCCAGCGGCAGAAATGAGCCAAATCGCGATGAATTTTGGACATAAAGTGGATCAATCTTGGATATAACAGTATGGATTTAAAGCCCAAAGAGGCTGAAGTTCCAGGCTGGATAGAAAACCCCCTGTAGAGGCTAGAAAGACCCGGAAAAGACCTCCATAAACCCGAAAACGTCAGGATTTAAACGAAACCAAAAGTGAGTAAATCGCTTGTATGGTTCAAAAGTTATTAAACTATGAATCAGAGGTACTTTTTTACTCGTGGGCGAGTGTCTCGGGCTCAGAGGGTTAAGTGGGAAACATGTAAATAAGGGACTGGGAGCTGTGGACTGAACCGGCCCACCTCCCAAACCACACACTGCTGCCACAGCCAACCCTTGTTTAACTTTCACAATGGCTGCCATTTCTGTCTCAGCTGTCTTTCAATGCTCTTTTTCCTCCTTTCTTCATTTCACTGACAATTCATAAAGCATCCATTATGTGTCCCAGACCGCTGAAATGGCAGATTTGTTTTTTTTTTCTTCTTCTTCTTCCTACCCAACTCCTGTAAAAAGGAATTTTAATTAACAGTAAAAAAAACCCGTACAATGACTTGGAAAGGCAGTAATGAACGTGCAATTTCTGGCGTGTGGTTGGGGTGTTTCGATGATGGAATCCCGGAGGCTGGTTTACGTCCAGACGCGAGCACAACAGAAGCACCTTTGTGTGTCGGCGACGCGCCAGGGGACAAATGAAGAGACCGTTGGGGGACAATTGAGCAGATGTGAAGCGTTGTGGGTTCGCTGTCGGCTGACTGGGATCGGAAGCCGAAAGGGAGTCTCTGCTCAGCCTAACTTCTTTCAGGAAGACTTAACTTTTAATCGGAGCACTGCTCATCAGTTCAGCTGTTATCTAATAAATATACGTTTGCAGCGTATACACGTGCACGTCTGCAACCAGTCTCTCCTGATTGAAATATAGCTGCGTGTAAATTCTTTCAAGAAGACCTCATTTAATCAATGCTCTCTTCCTGAATGGAATCAGCTGTCTGAGGTGTTCGCCTTCCTGCTCAACCAATCAGGATCATGCACAAATTGCGAGGGCCAATCCCAGAGTCACAACCCTGCTTTTGAAAAATCTGTTTCTCCCTTTGCTATCAGCTGTCATTGCAGGCAAAGAGCGCGAAAAAAGCTTCTGCGTAGTACTGTACAGCGTCACAAGTAATCCACCTTTGTTATTTTTAAGGCTGCTAACAACAGACAAATTTAATATAACCTCATCATGCGTCAGCTGTCAAATATCTTTTCACCAAAGATGGGTGATTTTAGGTAGTTCTGGTCCCTCTGAAGGTTTCTTCAAGTGTTGATTTTTCCGATGAGTTTTTTTTTTTTTTAGTTATTTGATGCTATGCTAACTGGGCTGATAGGTCGTCATTGTCAGCTGGGACTGACGGGCAGGCGTATGGGCGGCCCTTCAACAACTGAGTTTTCTGTTGCATGACTAAAACAACCCACGAGATGCTGTGTGGACTCGCCAGACCCTCCTCCGCAGCCCTGTGGAGGAGGGTCTGACAATGCGAGACTACCACTGCGCAACCTCTGGCTGCATGATGACAACGTCAGGGTTGCCTCCTCCTTTGGACAGTGGGAAGATGTTGAAACTGCAGCATGATAGAAATATCAGAGAAATCCCTCAGTAAAGTACACACACAGACTCTCTCACTCACTCATTCACTCACTCACTTTCTCACACACACACTCTCTCTCTCTCTCACACACACACAGACTCTCTCACTCTCACTCACTCATTAACTCACTCACTCACTTTCTCACACACACACTCTCTCTCTCTCTCTCTCTCTCTCACACACACACAGACTCTCTCTCACTCTCACACACTCACTCACACACACACTCTCTCTCTCTCTCTCTCTCTCTCTCTCACACACACACAGACTCTCTCTCACTCTCACACACTCACTCTCACACACACTCACTCTCTCCTCTCTAACACACACTCACCCTCTCACACACATTCACTCACTCTCATACACACTCGCTCTCTCTTCTCACTCACTCACACTCTCTCTCTCTCTCTCTCACACATACAGACTCTCTCTCTCTCTCTCACACATACAGTCTCTCTCTCTCTCTCTCTCACACACACACTCACTCACTCACTCACTCACACTCTCTCTCTCTTTCACACACACTCTCTCTCTTTCACACACACTCACTCTCACTCTCTCACACACACACTCACACACACACACACTCACTCTCTCACACACACTCACGGGCAGACACTTAAAGTAAAATAGTTATCGGGAACACAGAGCTCTCACATTAGCAAAATGTAAGACAACTAGTAACATAAAGAAAACAAATATGTCTTTTCCACCAAGACTAACCAGGTGCTGGTTCTGGTTCTGGTGCTGGTGCCAGTTCGGTACGGGTTCTACTCTCCAGTTCTCTAAGAACCAGCTGGATCTTCCCCAGCCTGAGAGCCAGCAGACTGGTGGTTTCCTCCCCAGACCACGGTGGTTCTGGTTTCCTCCCCAGACCACGGTGGTTCTGGTTTCCCCCCCAGACCACGGTGGTTCTGGTTTCCCATCCATGTCCAAAGCTAACATCAACAGCTCTCTATGGTTAACAGCTGACCGGAATTTTCAAAATGGCCGCCAGAAGTTTTTGTTTTCAAACGTCGTGATAACTCCCCCCCAGCACCTGACGTAACCGTCTTATCTTATCTCTAGACCAGCGCTACGTTGGTGCTGAGGGGGAACCCGTGTTCTTGGCCCAGAACCAGGTTTATTAGTGTGGAAAAGCAAAGAACCGGTTCGATAGCTGGCACTGACTCCAAACCAGGACCAGAACCGCCTTGGTGGAGAAGACATAAAAGAAAGCTAAGGACACAATGCACGTCTCTTTTCTCCGCCTTTAAGGTTGTTTTCACGGCTGCTTTTTCGACTCGACCTCTGGAGAGTGGGATGGACAGAGAAGTGAAGAAGTGGGGAAGAAGTGGGGAAGAAAGGAAGAAGTGGGGAAGAGGGGAAGAAGTGAAGAAGTGGGGAAAGGAGAAGTGGGGAAGAAGGGGGAAGAAGTGGGGAAGAAGTGGGGAAGAAGTGGGGAAGAAGTGGGGAAGAAGGGGGGAAGAAGGGAGGAAGAAGTGGGGAAGAAGGGAGGAAGAAGTGAAGAAGGGAGGAAGAAGTGGGGAAGAAGGGAGGAAGAAGTGGGAAGAAGTGAGGAAGAAGTGAAGAAGGGAGGAAGAAGTGGGAAAGAAGGGAAGAAGTGAGGAAGAAGGGAAGAAGTAGTGAGGAAGAAGGGAAGAAGGGAAGAAGGGAAGAAGTGAGGAAGAAGGGAAGAAGTGAAGAAGTGAGGAAGAGGGGAAGAAGTGAAGAAGTGGGGAAGAAGTGAGGAAGAGGGGAAGAAGGGAAGAAGTGAGGAAGAGGGGAAGAAGTGGGGAAGAAGTGAGGAAGAAGTAGTGAGGAAGAAGTGAGGAGAAGGGAAGAAGTAGTGAGGAAGAAGGGAAGAAGTAGTGAGGAAGAAGTGAGGAAGAAGGGAAGAAGGGAAGAAGTGAGGAAGAGGGGAAGAAGTGAGGAAGAAGTGGGGAAGAAGGGAAGAAGTGGGGAAGAAGGGAGGAAGAAGGGAAGAAGGGAAGAAGTGAGGAAGAAGGGAAGAAGTGAGGAAGAAGGGAAGAGGGGAAGAAGTGAAGAAGTGAGGAAGAGGGGAGAAGTGGGGAAGAGGGGAAGAAGTGAGGAAGAAGGGAAGAAGTGGGGAAGAAGGGAAGAAGTGAAGAAGGGAGGAAGAAGTGGGGAAGAAGTGGGCAAGAAGTGAAGAAGAAGTGGGGAAGAAGGGAAGAAGTGAGGAAGAAGGGAAGAAGTGAGGAAGAAGTGGGAAGAAGTGAGGAAGAAGGGAGGAAGAAGGGAAGAAGGGAAGAAGTGAGGAAGAGGTGAAGAAGTGGGGAAGAAGGGAAGAAGTGGGGAAGAAGGGAAGAAGGGAGGAAGAAGGGAAGAAGTGAAGAAGAAGTGGGGAAGAAGGGAAGAAGAAGTGGGGAAGAAGTGAGGAAGAAGTGAAGAAGTGGGGAAGAAGGGAGGAAGTGGGGAAGAAGGGAAGAAGTGGGGAAGAAGGGAATAAGGGAGGAAGAAGGGAGGAAGAAGGGAAGAAGTGAAGAAGAAGTGGGGAAGAAGTGAGGAAGAGGGGAAGAAGTGGGGAAGAGGGGAAGAAGTGAGGAAGAAGTGAGGAAGAAGGGAAGAAGTGAGGAAGAAGGGAAGAGGGGAAGAAGTGAAGAAGTGAGGAAGAGGGGAAGAAGTGAGGAAGAGGGGAAGAAGTGGGGAAGAGGGGAAGAAGTGAGGAAGAAGGGAAGAAGTGAAGAAGTGGGGAAGAAGGGAAGAAGAAGTGGGGAAGAAGTGAGGAAGAAGTGAAGAAGTGGGGAAGAAGGGAGGAAGAAGAAGTGGGGAAGAAGGGAAGAAGTGGGGAAGAAGGGAGGAAGAAGAAGTGAGGAAGAAGTGAAGAAGTGGGGAAGAAGGGAGGAAGAAGAAGTGGGGAAGAAGGGAAGAAGAAGTGGGGAAGAAGGGAGGAAGAAGTGAAGAAGTGGGGAAGAAGGGAGGAAGAAGTGAAGAAGAAGTGGGGAAGAAGGGAAGAAGAAGTGGGGAAGAAGTGAGGAAGAAGGGAGGAAGAAGTGAAGAAGAAGTGGGGAAGAAGGGAAGAAGAAGTGGGGAAGAAGGGAAGAAGTGGGGAAGAAGGGAAGAAGGGAGGAAGAAGGGAATAAGGGAGGAAGAAGGGAAGAAGTGGGGAAGAAGGGAAGAAGGGAGGAAGAAGTGAAGAAGAAGTGGGTGTTGGTGACTCTTCTGTTTTACTCGGCTCCTACATGCTGCCGGGGGTAAAGGTGGAGCACAGGTCACATGTCCTGCTGAGCGAGGCCCTTCGCTTTGACTCGGCTCGTTAACTCCATCACTAGGACTTAAAAAAAATAAAAATAAATAATAACTTGTATTCCTCCCAGAAGACTTTTTTTTTTTTTTAAATATGTATTCATCCAGCCATGAATTATTCCATGAAACATTCACACGGCCATGAAATTCACGAGCCAATCACAGCGTTACATCTCTCCTTTAAATCTGTTTCTCTCTCTGCTGCAGTCAGCTGTCATTTCAGGCAAGAGGGCAACCCCCCACCCCCCCCCCCCCCCCCCCTCCACCTCCACCCCACCCTCCACCTCCATCACTGCACATAAATCTGTAAAATAACAGAGTACCTACAGCTCAGTACCCGGACTTTCTACTGTAATTAAAAAGCAGAATTTTTCAGTTAAATAACTGTGTCAATGGTAAAAAAAACACTTTCAACAGAAACATACCTTCTATAATTTCTGTTATAATTTACAGTCATACAAACTGTTAATTTACCAATATTTCTTAGAGTGTGGGTGCCAGATAAGACTCTCAGACTCCACAATACTGCAACCTGCACAATTGGTCTATTTACATTTTATCATAACTATTTAAGCAGTGGACGTTTTTGTATTCCAAACTTGTATAAATTCAAATATTTGTTCTTGTGTTTTGTCCTATTATTATTTAATGGGTGAGTATTAATTTATATATAATTCTGGGCTATGTATATTAATTTCATCTATCTATCTATCATTCTATTGATCTATCCGAATCTACTGATCTTCTATCATGCTAGCTATCTATCTATCGATCTATCATCTATCTTCTATCTATCTACATTGGTATCTTCTATCTATGTATCTATCATCTACATCTCTATCTATCTATCTATCTATCTATCTATATCTATCTATCTATCTACATCTATCTATCTATCTGGATATCTATCTATCTATCTATCTGGATATCTATCATATCTATTCTGTCTATCTATATCTATCTATCTATCTATCTATCTATCTATCTATCTGATTTTCTATATCTATCTGGATATCTATATCTATCTATCTATCTATCTATCTATCTGGATATTATCTATCTATCTGATTCTATCTATCTATCTGGATATCTATCTATCTATCTATCTATCTATCTATCTATCTGGACTATCTATATCTATCTATCTATAACTGAATCTATCTATGCTATCTTTATCTATCTTTTGGATTATCTACTATCGGATATCTATCATCTATCTATCTATCTATCTATCTATCTATCTATCTGGAATCTATCTATCTATCTATCTATCTATGGATATCTATCTTCTATCTGATTTATCTTCTATTGATATCTATCTATCTATCTATCTATCGTAGTCGGTCGTGGTCGGTGGTCGGGGCGGTTCGTCTGTCTGTCTGTCTGGATATCTATCTATCTATCTAACTACAGTCATCGGCACCTAGACTCCATGGGGGGGGGGGGGGGGGGGGGGGGGTATTTCCTGTTTCTCTACCACTTTACAAAATTATTCACAAGAGTCTGATCTCCAAAGAGTCTGCACATTACATTATGCATATGTTCAATAAACCTTTTCACATCTGCAACAAAGTCTCTCTGTAGACTGACTTGCTGCTGTGAGAAAGCCTTGCTAAAGGGGCGCTGGTCAGCAGTGTGTTGCTGCTGTGAGAAAGCCTTGCTAAAGGGGCGCTGGTCAGCAGTGTGTTGCTGCTGTGAGAAAGCCTTGCTAAAGGGGCGCTGGTCAGCAGTGTGTTGCTGCTGTGAGAAAGCCTTGCTAAAGGGGCGCTGGTCAGCAGTGTGTTGCTGCTGTGAGAAAGCCTTGCTAAAGGGGCGCTGGTCAGCAGTGTGTTGCTGCTGTGAGAAAGCCTTGCTAAAGGGGCGCTGGTCAGCAGTGTGTTGCTGCTCTGAGAAAGCCTTGCTAAAGGGCGCTGGTCAGCAGTGTGTTTCTGCTGTGAGAAAAGCCTTGCTAAAGGGGCGCTGGTCAGCAGTGTGTTGCTGCTTTAGAAAGCCTTGCTAAAGGGGCGCTGGTCAGCAGTGTGTTGCTGCTTAGAAAGCCTTGCTAAAGGGGCGCTGGTCAGCAGTGTGTTTCTGCTCTGAGAAAGCCTTGCTAAAGGGGCGCTGGTCAGCAGTGTGTTGCTGCTGTGAGAAAGCCTTGCTAAAGGGGGGCTGGTCAGCAGTGTGTTGCTGCTGTGAGAAAGCCTTTGCTAAAGGGGCGCTGGTCAGCAGTGTGTTGTGCTGTGGAAAGCCTTGCTAAAGGGGCGCTGGTCAGCAGTGTGTTGCTGCTTGTGAGAAAGCCTTGCTAAAGGGGCGCTGGTCAGCAGTGTGTTGCTGCTCTGAGAAAGCCTTGCTAAAGGGGCGCTGGTCAGCAGTGTGTTGCTGCTGTGAGAAAGCCTTGCTAAAGGGGCGCTGGTCAGCAGTGTGTTGCTGCTGCTGAGAAAGCCTTGCTAAAGGGGCGCTGGTCAGCAGTGTGTTGCTGCTGTGAGAAAGCCTTGCTAAAGGGGCGCTGGTCAGCAGTGTGTGAAGGAGGATTTTTCCCCGTTCGGTGTCTGGCTTTGAATCCGTTCTGAATGCAAACCAGGTTGCGCTCAACGCTTCCTTAATAGATTGTTTTGGTCACTTGGGGGCAGAAAAACTCTGCAGACGCAGCCCTCATCCCCTTCTCAACGTTGTTATGGCTGATGAAGCAGACTTCAGTCTCTCCCCACACCCAGCTGACACAGAGCAACATCATCATTTGATGTAAAAGCCCTAACTCAAGGTCCACTTATTAGCTTTTATATATTTTATTTTATATTTTTTTTAATTTGGCCTACATTACATTTCTTGATCCCCTCAGGGAAATTACTTAGTTGCAGTTGCTTGAACTTACATTTGTTTACTTATTTTTAATCATAGTCTAATTTTAGTTTAGTTTAATTTGTATTAATCAGATCTTTTATGAGATTCTGTTATATAGAATAGTGGCGGTTGTACTTTGTTTCTGTCGTATTGTTTTCTTTTACATGTGCTCTAGTGCAATTACACAGAATTATCTGTTTTTATTATTCAGGTTTTATAGACATGGTATCAATGATTGACAGGGGGGGGGGGGGGGTCATTGATACTTGTGCAGTGTAATGTAATGTAGGGTGGACTGTATGTTGTATGTGAGTGTTAAGTCTGTGTGTTATTGATGTTTACAGCCTGACGTAGCACTGATGCCCAAGACAAATTTCCCTCAGGGGACCATGAAGTTGATCCTGATCTTGATCCTGATCTTGATCTACATCCTGGCTGCATCACTGTTAAATCAAACCCCCGAGTGTAATATTGCAATCATACAACAACGGTTACCAACAAATAAGGGTTATAATCAAACTGTACTTATGTTGTTGGGCAAATTGCTCTCAAAATAAATAAATAAAGCAACCGAGACAATTTCTGGTCCCTCCCTGTTTGGTCAGCCAATCAACTTAAGCTAACGTTAGCTCTGTAGAGTTTGTGGGATAATAACCGCGAACATAAACACCAAACTGCTTTGCCAGGTCTATCGTGTTATGAATAAGATATCTGCTGAACAAAAGGTAACGTTTTACAATAAGGTACACAAAAAAGAAGGTAGATAATGATTAACGAATGAGTAACGACTGGTTAGTTAATGAGTAGTTACGATTGACTGTAAGTCAAGCACCACTGATTAGTTACTTTGTGAAACATGCACACGTCATTTGCATACTGTACACATCACTGTTTCACTGGTGGGATTTTTCAATGGGAAGTATTGACAAGTTGTAGATATTTAGCTCACATTAGCTCTGCCTTACAGACTGTTCATCTCACTGACACAGCGCTGTGGAGAGAGACGGACGATTCGAGACGTCCTTCAGTTACGAGCTGTGTCTCAAACCGCCCGCTTGCACACTGCAAACACCTAGTTTTAGGTAGATAGTGTCCAATAACGCAAAAAGTCAATGCACTGAAAGTCCCCGGATGACCCCCTAAAAAAGGTCAGACTCACATACTCACCGATACCAGCACACTGGTAATGGTATCGGAGAAACTCGAGGTAAAACTGAAAGTGGACACCCCTGAAACGTTAGTAGTAATCACTCATTGCACAGGATAACGGGTTAATACAGTAGGTCCAAGGTGAGTTGCTCTGTGAGAAGTGATAATCCTCCAAAAATGTTGTACAAGCTGAAGACGAGCAATGGAGGACCCGCTAGCCCCCATATAAAGTGCATTACAGTAATCCAGCCGAGTGGTCAGAAAGGCGTGGATTACTATCTCAAAGTGTTGTCTCTGAAGGACTGGTTTAATTTTTTGCTTGCTGCCTTAACTGAAAAAAGCTGGACTTCACCACAGCTTTAATCTGGCTGTCAAATTTAAGGTCTGAGTCCACTTTTACACCCACATTTTTTACAATTGGCTTGCGATACTGCGCCAAAGAACCCAGATCAACTTGGGAGGAGGTCAGAGAAGTGCCACCAAAGACCTAGACTTTGGTGTTTTTTTCATTAAAATATTATGATTGTTATGTATACTTTTTTATTTTATTATACTCTATTTATCCCACGAGGGAAACTACTACTACTCTGTTGTTATTACACTCAGGCCTGAACTACACACACATGCTCAGGACCTACACATGCACAAATAGAGAGATGTCAGAGTGGGGGGGCTGCCCATGGAAAGGCGCCCCGAGCGGTTGGGGGTTCGGTGCCTTGCTCAAGAGCACCATGGCAGTGCCCAGGAAGTGAACTGGCACCTCTCCAGCTACCAGTCCACCACCATACATTTGGTCCGTACGGGGACTTGAACCAGCGGCCCTCCGGTTCCCAACCCAACCCCCTATGGACTGAGCTACTACCACCCCAATATACAGTACATACAGTACATATACAGTATATATTTATACCTTGTGTATGTGTGTCTGTATGTAAGTTTAGAGTGTGTATGTATATGGATGTATGTATATTATATTGTACATGGATGTATATATATCATGTGTGTGTGGGTGTGCATGTATATGTGTACATTAATAGGGGGAGGGGGGCCTTCCCGTCCCAATTGAACTCCTCCCTTGTGGTTTTGGTTGCTGCCTGTTCCATGACTAGTGCTCTTTTGGATAAATATTGATCTTTGTACTTGCTTATCCGGACATTTCTTGTATTGCCACCTTGTTTTACATAAGGTGCCACTGGTGCAATGTACTGTATATATACTGTATATATACTGACACTTTTCCTGAAAAAACTCAATAAAATGATGAAATATGTGCCGATGAAATAAGTAAACCCCAAATCGTTCTTTAAGACGGATCAACTGGGTAACTCTTGGCCAAGAAAGCTGGAGATGTCAGCGTAATGGATGGTTGGAGCAACTTTGAGTCTCTTTATGCCGTGATTCCTGGTAACATTTGAAGGTGTCAATCCGTGGGCGGGGTGCAAAATACTTTTCATGTGCATTGATTCCCATGAGAAGATGTTTTTGAATGCGTCACTGTGTGTGTGTGTGTGTGTGTGTGTGTGTGTTGTGAGTGTGAGCCAGGCGGTGGGAGTGCGTGAGTGTTCGGTGAGTTCATTGAGTTCAGAGCTAAAAGTGATGTGAAAAGTTGAAGCGAGGATGCAGGTCTGAAGTTATGTAACGTTCATGCGAGCCTCAAGCTGCATCTATAAATGCAAACATCAGTCGTACAGTTTCTAATTTAAACACACTGTAACTGGGTGATTGACAGCTTCATATGCAGCTCCCACAGCGCAAAAAAAAAAGGGCACATAGTATTTTTACCATTTCTGTGACACACACACATTTTCTCACTTATACTTGTGGTATTCTTGCATGCTGATAGTCTTGGTTTTGTTGTCCAGGTCCAGGTTTATATCTCTCTCTCTGAGATTTCAGCCTCCGTTCCAACTCACTCCAGCAGCAAAATGTCAGCAATGTGAGCATCCATCTGTTCACTCCAGATCCACTCCGGTCTCAGATACAAAAGGCCATGGAAAGGACAGGCAGTTTCTCAGAAAGTGGTTTTCAAGTCAGCTCCATTAGGAACGGGCTTCAGGCCTCATTGTCAAATATCCAATAACCTTTTTTCCTTGTTCCACAGTCCTCAGAACAGTCTACGTCAGATTCATGAAGGGACGTTAAACCGCAGAATTGTTCTTATGTGTTCTTTTAACGATGACTCCCATTGTCCTGGGAAATTCAAAGCACGTGCCTGTTAGTGTCCTAGTTAGTGAAGGGATGCCCAGGGTGCGATTTGGGAAAAATAAGAGGGGTGGGGGGGGGGTCATCTTGCACAACAAAACAAAACATACAAGAAGTAAATCCCCCTTCCAATACCATGGACATAGTTCCACTCGGCCTGCCATGCCAAAACCCTTATTTATACAGTGGGAGAAACCCTCGTTATTTCCACCATATGTTTCTTAAACTAGTTGTTGTGGTGCCTAAATGTCACTGTCATCGCTGCATGATGCTCACTTTTTCTGGCTGAACGCCACTACCACGGCTCCTGTGCACGTTACAGCGCTTAAAGTACTACAACTACAAGTAGCTGCAGTTTAAAATACTTCTATTCCAGGTATGCAACACATCACTCACATGTCCACATCTGGTTTGTATAGGAACAACTGGCAGTGACAATATAACATTTGGCCCTTTTTTTTTTTTTTTTTTTTTTTAGCTTCATAGTCAGCTTTATAGTTCAGATGCAAATGTGATAGCCACGTAATACATATGAGGAAAATTCATTTAAATTGTGTAAAAATGCCTGGTTTGGTTGTTAAAAAAAAGAAAGAAAAGAATGTGATGCGCCAGCAGGGAATGCTATGAATGAATGAAATGTTTTGAATTTATTTAAAAAGTTGGGGAGTGCCAAAAATAACACAGGCAGAAGTCATTCCATGTGTCAGCCACACACACACACACACACACACACACACACACACACACACACACACACACACACACACACACACACACACACACGGAAGAGATGGATCTTGGCAGCTTGCTCAGTGGAAAATAGTTTTAACCTTCCCAAAAGACATTTCTGCATTTTTCCCCTTACCATCCTCTGTTTTATCTCTTTTTTTGCTTCTTACTTTTCTTTCTCTCTCTCTTTTCTTCCTTTCTCGCTTTCCTTCTTTCTCTTCTTTTTTTTGTACAAATGTATTTTAATTTCACAAATCCATCACATCATCTCGCCTGCACTTCGTTGCTTTCTTTTCTCTTCTTGTCTTCTCAGCCCATATCTTTCTTTCCCTGCACTTCTCTTATAAACAAAGAGGATTCTGGCTCATGTCTATTTCACTCTGCGCACGCACACATGCACGTGCACGTGCACGGGCGTTCAGGTATTGCAAACATGTCAGTGAAGAGGAAGTTAAATGCATCCATCTCCCAGCAGCACGCTGGTTTGCTTCCTGTTCAGCTGTGAGTCTGTGAGAGTCTGCTGGGTTATCTGCAGACTGTAGGGCGGTTGTGCTTTAAGTTATGTAATTTAATAATTATTCACATGGTATTAATTCTAAGCTTGACCCATTCCTTCATAGATGGCCATTCATAGATTTCAGGATAAATACGTACATGTATATACAATACACAGCGGGGGAACAAAGATCCACAACAACAAAATGATCAGGAACTACTGTAAAACGACCAAGAAAAAAGAAAATATGCTGCAAACTGAGCTAACGTTCTTATACGTGGTCGCATAATAGTATATTTCTTTATTTACAGACTCAAGGTCCACATAAAAAAAGGGTTCAGACCAAACATAAATACATATAGACAAACTGATCCCCTAAAATGTCACAAAAGAAACACACACACACACAAATCTACAAATTGCCATGACCAGTAAGTACAACAGGTACAGGTGCGTGATCCAGTGATTCCACAGAGTTTTGACGAATATCTGGTATCACTTAGTGCAGGATTGGTTATAGCATTTAAAATGGTTATGGTTATTTGACTCGGTTAATCGGTGTATTAATCTGCACATGAACTTCCTCGGCATTACACGTCAGACACACAGATGGCCAACACTGGTCCATCTTGGACGCTTCATCAAAGTAGTTTGACAAAGTTTAGCATTCGACGATTTGTGCCGAAAGCAACGGAGAGAAACCGTAAAACTACACCGACTGTTTTCTAGGAATGCGCCCGTGAACTCTGGCTGTGTGACCCCCCCCCCCTCCGTGCACACTCTCCGTGCACACCCTCCGTGCAGACTCTCCTCACATGAGCAGCCGGGCGTGGAGTCCCAGTAGGAGAAGTCGGACTGCCAGTACGACTAATGACCATCAGCTGACTGATGCTCTTCTGTAGACGGACAGACACAGGCGTCTGTATCCAGGGGACAATGAGCTGAGTGACTGTCCTCTCTGTGTGTGTTGGGACCACGTGAGTCTCAGCTGTCGCCAGCTCGTGCTGAGATGCGAGTTTTATAAAAAAAAAAAAAAAAAAAAGAGGAAGAAATGGCCAGCTGGCGATCTTCTCACTCCTTCAACTGATTTTCCAGCCTATACTGGCTGAAGGGAAAACTGAGAGGATGCAGGGATGTGGCGAAGCAGATGAGCCAGGATTTACAGCAAGGGGACCAGATTTCTCAGACGAAATCCGGGGACATTTTCACCTCAGAAGTGTAAATACCTCCGAAATGTTTTTGTAAAACTTAAAACGGGGACACCAGACCTGTTGCCCCCCCCTCAAAGGTCTGATCCTAGGATCACCCCTGCTCTAACGTTTACTGAACTACAATTATCTGATTTTGCTTTAATTGCGTCAGGCTTGTTTCTGCCACAGCTCATTGAGTATCGAAGACAATAAAAACTACTGAGGAAATGTGTCCCTTTGACTGAGATGCATTTCACGAGATCTCATTGTTTTCTCATGTCGAAAACTACAATGTAAGTCAATAGGAAAATTGTCCAGCTTGTATTTACCTTAATAAAAGTGCTCGTTTTGCTACTGACGGACTCAGATTAATATTCTATATATCTATATAAGTGTCGGACAACGTCATGGAAAGGATTTCTGAGGAGCTCGACCTTTCTGTCAATCCTTTTTTTAAATATAATAGTCCAAAATCCAAACGGGTTATCGCCGCTAACTTGCGTTTTAATTTTTTTACTAATAAATTGTCCTGCTTTTTCTTTTCTTCTCCTTTTCTTTTTGTTTCTTCTTGTTTTTATGTACTAAATGTTACTATCCTGTCTTTTTTTTTTTTTTACTGTAACTCCAACCTCCCTGTTGGACTGCAGATGGAAATTAGCCCTCGGGCTACAATCTGGCTCATTTATGTGTACTGTTGTGCACGTTCATCAATGCGCATTGTCCTGAATTAATAAAACAAATGAAAATAAAATAAAAATAAAATTGCATTCAGTGGTTTTAGCATCGTAAAACACGGCTGAGCTCTGAGCAGCGCTGGCTCTGGCGGACTGGAGCGACTATCGGCTCCGTTTGGTCGGTGTTTTCTTTCTTTTCGTTCCAATTTCGGGTCTGTCAGTCACAGTGAAAACCGGGGACAGATCCAGCCGGGGGGGGGACAGGTCAGCAGAACCGGGGACTGTCCCCGGAAACCGGGGACTGTCTGGTCACCCTAATTCACAGTCGAGAACTTCTTTTCCCTTTCCCCAGAAAGAGCGCCAAAATGTGACAATCCTGATTAGTTGCCCCTTTTTTTCCATCCAGCTCGTGTTATTTGTGTGGTAAACCGAACATAAACACAAAAAGAGTTCATGTAGAAAGCTTGCTGTAATGTTAGATTCTGGAAAAAATCCTTCTGGCCGGGCCTCCTGCCAATGACCTTTAGCCACCAAGGTTTTCGTAAAGCTGTACGTATATATCATAGAAAAGCAGCAAAGCTGTAGTCTTTGCATGATAATTTACACTCTGCCAATTTGGGACTTGGTTACACGGAACCGTCTAAGTCTGGAAACGGCAGGCACTTTTCTTTTTTAAAGATTATTTTTGGGGCATTTCAGGCCTTTATTACATAGGACAGCGAAATATGTGAAGAGAGAGAGAGAGAGAGAGAGAGAGAGAGAGAGAGAGGAATGATATGCAGCCTTTGCACATGGGGTTCACTCATTTTAGGCCTTTATTACATAGGAAAGCGGAATATGTGAAGAGAGAGAGAGAGAGAGACAGAGGGAGAGAGGGAGAGAGAGAGACACAGAGAGAGACAGAGAGGGAGAGAGACAGAGAGAGAGAGAGAGAGAGACAGAGGGAGAGAGGGAGAGAGGGAGAGAGAGGATTGATATGCGGCGCCCCAACAGCAGTCGAAAAGTCTCTTCCTGTTGACCAGGTCAAAATGAAAAATGAACATCTTTTTGTGCTTTTCTGAAGTTTTTGTCACTTTTTCCATTCTTTTGTAGCTTTTTTTTTTAAAAACCTGAGCTGGTTTAATAACAGGTTTTACTCTCATTCTTGGAATTCCTGGTCAACAAACCTCGTTTATATCAAATTGTACGTACGTTTTCAGCTAAAAAAGGCAGAAATTATTAATTATAGTGACTATTAGTTGAGATCAGAGGATGCTGAGTGGATCTCAGATGGGTAGATGTCAAAGTTTAGTCCGGATACTGATTTGAAACCATTATAAAAAGAATTTAAAAAAAAGAATTAAAATGCTATAAGATTGAACAAAACACCCAAAAATTCAATGAAAGTAAATCATTAGTTTTACCTGAAGAACATTACATGGAATCATCCATGTTATTTTTGGCCAATATGTTGAAAGAAATCCAAATTTCTGATTCAAAACACTGAGAAACGGGTCAATTTGACTCAAGGACGACACATAAAATGCAAACAACCCCGAGAGTATTTTTGTCTCCTATCCAGGAACGTGTCTGTGGTGTAGTCGGACTACAATAGTGGAGATGGAGCATGCGAACGAGACTAGTTTTCAAGATGGTTTTGCAGCCGCTCACCTGCACACATTCGTGTCACAGGCGTATTTCATCTCTGCCAGCGAGTCCACTGATTGCAGTTTTATACTTTAAAGCCTCATGTGGGCCGGCCGGTGTCGGTTTTGTGTCTTTTGCTGTGGGGTTTTGCAGCGTACACAGGAGACTTTTTTGGCACAACGACACGAGGTATTTGGACGTGTAGCCGCATCCGTGTGGACGAGGCGTCAGAGAGTGAGGAGGGCAGAGAGATCGAGAGAGACAAATGGAAAGAGGAAAGGGAACGACGGAGGAGTGAGGATTTGATGAATGAGGAGACAAAGTGAGCCGGAGTCGTTTTGGCCGAGGAGCTCTCAGAGCAGCCAGCTGTTTGTCGTGCCGTGTTCACCTTCTCCTTCTCTTTTTTCTTTTTAATCCATCAAGGTCAGTGAGGAAAGAGAAGGAAGGAAGGAAGGGAGGGAGGAGGAAAACGGTAGGAAGGAGGCAGTTGACATGACGGACTCACTTCTTCCACCCGGTGTAACGTGTGTTTTATTTCCAGTACATTTCCATCCTCTTCTGTTTGTGTGACTTTTCTATTTTTAGTATTCCATTTGGTCATTTCAACCTCTCCCCTCCCCCCCTCCTCTTAATAGCCGGGCTAACAACAGCCTTGTGTTGTCCTCGGGTCAAATTTGACCTGTTTACAAAAACTTTCTATATCAGAAAAGAACGTTGAAAAAAGTGAGAAATGTTGAAAAAATCAACAGAATCATCAAAAAAATGACTAAAAAATAGGAATAGAATAGAAAAATACGTTGAGAAAAGTGAAGAAAAAGATCAACACACTGGTGAAATTTCAACCCAGAAAAACTCAAAGTTGCACGTCAACATGAAGACAACACAACTCATGTTGTCCTCATGTTGTCCTCATGTTGTCCTCATGTTGTCTTCAGTTGTCCTCATGTTGTCTCATTCATGTTGTCCTCATGTTGCCCTTCATGTTGTCCCCATGTTGTCCTCATGTTGTCTTCATGTTGCCCTTCATTTTGCCTTCATGTTGTCCTCATGTTGGTCCTCATGTTGTCTTCATGTTGTCTTCATGTTGTCCCATGTTGTCCCCATGTTGTCCTCATGTTGTCCTATATCAATGTTTTTTTTAATTCCCCAAAATAACATGATTGATTCCAACGCTCTTTGCCAAGTAAAAATCTCTACTTTCATTAATTTGGGTCTTATTTCAATTTTATAGCTTGAAAAACAAATGGAAGTGTTTGTTGAAATATTATGAGTAAAGTTGACATATTCCAGTCTGTGATTATCATCAACATCCATTCCTTTTAAATTTTAGTCTCAATGATTCCAATTTCTGCTTTTCTAACTCAAACATTGGGTTAATTTCCTATAAATGAGCTTTACTGACCATAAATTCCAAAAAACAACTGTAAAACTAAAGTTAATAAGTTAGTGTTACGTAGAGTTGAACGTCCAAAAAAAGTGACAAACATTGAAAAAAAGCGTCAACCGTGTTGAAAAAAGGACAAAAACGTAAGAAAAAGTTTAAAAACACAGATAAAAAATGTCAACAAAAGTGTTGATTTTCATTTTGACGGGAAGACACAACACGAGGGTCAATATGTGTGCACCTAATGTTTTTTATTAGGTATTATAGCTTGCATTGGTTTCATAACCTTCTCACATCACTGGACCAATAACTTGTCCTATATACATATGTGCTGTCCAATTCGCCAGATGTCAAGTTTGGCCTTTCAAATTTACACTAGAATACATATTTTTGCATATTATTTTAACCTGTATTTGTTTAAAATAATGATTACAACAAGAGCTATTTGACTCATGAATATGGATGGAATTATTCACTTTGTATGTGTCCGAGAAATCTTTGTATGCTGTGTTACCCATTGAACCCCCCCCAATACATTAGCAATGGTTTGCTCCAAAGTCACATGTCCAATGTCAGGTGATGTCACATCTTTCAGCGGCAGACATTTTAAATACAGTTTGGTAAATTTCTACCTCTCCTCTTGAATATTTAATAAATATCACTGTCTGCACATAGAGTAGATTATTATCTCGTCAACCGTGTTATCAACAAACTTTTGTTTACTAGTTTTAGATGTTATATTTTAAAAAAAGGTAGAGAAAATGTATAAAAACATGAGTTGATAAAGGCTACGTGCTGTCAGCTAGCTAAAGCTACAGCTAGCAAAAAGGCCTAAAATGGAAGAAATGTCAAGCGCGTGACCCATCAAGTGTAACACGCTTGACGATGAAGGCAGGGTTTATTGTCATAGCTTGAGCATTTATTGAGTGTAGCTAGTTAACATTTATTAACTATTGTCATTACACAGGAATTACTTGGTAAAAAAAAAAAATACAAACAGGTGTTATTACATAGTAAATACATAGTAATTCCTTTAAAAACCTGTGATTCACATGATACTTTTAGAGAGGATTAACTTAACCGATCTCAACACTATTGAGTCATCACATGCAATGTTGAAATTTAAAAAAATAAGTCTGGCTTTAGCTTGGCAACTTAGGAATTTAGACGTTGTGGGGGGTATACTAGGATACCAAGTTAATTTTTTAGCAAAAAAAGCGCAACGATTTCTTCACTTCTTGTTGACATGAAATGCACCCCTAATTATAGAATGACTCATATATAGTGCAGTTTACACACATCACACCCGGAACACCACAATGCTTCTTAATCTTTTTTATTTTGGTGCTGTCATTGTCAGCTTGGAGCTTGGGAGAAGAGAAATAACATGAATAATACATTGTTTTACATAAATCCTTACAGCGCGTATTGAGGTCACTTACTCTTCGTTTTCTAGGGTTTTTCCCCGTTCTGATTGTTCTGTATGAACATTAATTTTAGAAAGATATTTACAGTAAGACATATAGCGTGCAGGGATTTGTGCATATGGTTGTAAAACATGTCGTCGCGTTGTGAATAAGGGTTTGAAATTAAGCCTGTAGTCCTTTGGGTCCATTTTTCCCCCGGGGGTTAAAACCCTCTGCTTCATTTTTCATAAGGGGGGCTAAAATAATACAAATTTTTTTTAATAGTGCTTAAAAATGGTAGGCTACTTTAAAAAAAACTTAAAAGTAAAAACCCGCACATTTAGCACCTAAAAAAAGATACGGGAAATTTAAAACCCAAAACGTGAAACTACTTTAAAAAATTAAAAAACAGTGGGAGCCAAACCCTTTTTAAAAATGTGGAGTTCTGTCGACTAAGGGGATTTTTTTACATCCTTTTCCCATTCAGTCGGGCCCTTTGGGCTTGGGCGTTTTTCTCCATTTGATAAAACCGTATTTACTTTTTTTTACCCTATTTTAAAGCCCCCCCCCTCGTTTCTTTCCATATTTCCTCTCCCCCTCCTTTTTTACTTTCCATTAGAAACTGCTGCCTTGGGGGACAAAATATGGCGCCTGCCCTCTTTCCCATCTCTGGGATCAGTAATCGGGGGGGGATAAACCGGGGGTCTGTTTAAAAAAACCCTGAACTGCACTTTTCCAACCCCTCTACACCTTTTCCCGGACGTACTTCACCTTTTCCCCTCCTGGGTTTTTCCCCCCCCTGGATTGACCCACTTACCGTTTCACCGGGGTTTCTCCACCCCCGCTGGGGCGTAGGGTTCCCCCTTTTTCCCGGGTTTTTCTACAGCCTGGGCATTTAACCTGGGGGATCCCCCGGGTATCTTTCCCCCGGCGGACGTAGCTTCACCTGTTCATCCCCCGTTTATCTCCAAACCCGGCTGGGCACTTCAAACCCTTTTTTCCTGGTTATCTCCACCTTCTGACGAAACTTCACCTGTTCTTCCGGGGTTATCCCCCCCGGGCCTGACGTAGCTTTTACCTGTTTTATCCCCGGGTTTTCTCCACCCGGGGTGGACGTAGCTTCACCTGTTCGTCCGGGGGATCTCCCCCTGGGTGACGTAGCTCACCTGTTTCTCCCGGGTTTTCTCCACCCGGGTGGACTTTGCTTCACCCCGTTCGTCCTGGGTTATCTCACCTGGGTGGGCTAGCTTTTACCTTTTCTTTCCCGGGTTTTTCTTCCCCCCGGCCTTGGGCGTACTCCACCTGTTCGTCCTGGGTTTTCTACACCGGGCCCGGACCTAGCTTCACTGTTCATCCCGGTTTTTCTACACCTGGCCCGACTAGCTTCCCCCTTTTCATCCCGTTTCTACACCGGGTGACGTAGCTCACCTGTTTATTTCCGGTTTCTACACTGGCTGGGGTATTTCCCCTGGGCATCCTTCTACTCCACCTGGCTTGGAAAAAAATTTCTTCCCCTGTTAAACCCGGTTTTCTTTCCCCCGGGGTGGGCGTAACTTCACCCGTTCGTCCTGCTTATCTCCACCTGGCTGGACGTACTTCACCTGTTCGTCCTGGTTATCTACACCTGGCTGGACGTAGCTTCACCTGTTCGTCCTGGTTATCTCCACCTGGCTGGACGTAGCTCCACCGGTTCGTCCTGGTTATCTCCACCTGGCTGGATGTAGCTCCACCTGTTCGTCCTGGTTATCAACACCTGGCTGGACGTAGCTTCACCTGTTCATTCCGGTTATCTACACCTGGCTGGACGTAGCTTCACCTGTTCATCCTGGTTATCTACACCTGGCTGGACGTAGCTTCACCTGTTCATCCTGGCTATCTACAGCTGGCTGGACGTAGCTTCACCTGTTCATCCTGGTAATCTACAGCTGGCTGGACGTAGCTTCACCTGTTCATCCTGTCATCCACACCTGGCTAGACGTAGCTTCACCTGTTCATCCTGGCTATCTACACCTGGCTGGACGTAGCTTCACCTGTTCATCCTGGTTATCTACACCTGGCTGGACGTAGCTTCACCTGTTCGTCCTGGTTATCTACACCTGGCTGGACGTAGCTTCATCTGTTCATCCTGGTTTTCTCCACCTGGCTGGACGTAGCTTCACCTTCTCATCCTGGCTATCTCCACCTGGCTGGACGTAGCTCCACCTGTTTATCCCGGCTATCTACACCTGGCTGGACGTAGCTCCACCTGTTCATCCCGGTTATCTACACCTGGCTGGACGTAGCTTCACCTGTTCATCCTGTCATCTACACCTGGCTAGACGTAGCTTCACCTGTTCATCCTGGCTATCTACACCTGGCTGGACGTAGCTTCACCTGTTCATCCTGGTTATCTACACCTGGCTGGACGTAGCTTCACCTGTTCGTCCTGGTTATCTACACCTGGCTGGACGTAGCTCCACCTTCTCATCCTGGCTATCTCCACCTGGCTGGACGTAGCTCCACCTGTTCGTCCTGGCTATCTCCACCTGGCTGGACGTAGCTCCACCTTCTCATCCTGGCTATCTCCACCTGGCTGGACGTAGCTCCACCTGTTCGTCCTGGCTATCTCCACCTGGCTGGACGTAGCTTCACCTGTTCGTCCTGGTTATCTCCACCTGGCTGGACGTAGCTTCACCTGTTTGTCCTGGTTATCTACACCTGGCTGGACGTAGCTTCACCTGTTCGTCCTGGTTATCTCCACCTGGCTGGACGTAGCTTCACCTGTTCGTCCTGGTTATCTACACCTGGCTTGACGTAGCTTCACCTGTTCATCCTGGTTATCTACACCTGGCTGGACATAGCTTCACCTGTTCATCCTGGTTATCTACACCTGGCTGGACGTAGCTTCACCTGTTCATCCTGTCTGGTGGATGAAAGTGGTTCTGGTGTGATGTGGGATGTCTTTCCAAATCTTGGTGCATGGAAAGAAAACATATTTCTGATTTTTTTTAACTTCTCCTGGATATCTTCATTCTACTTTCGTGCAACAGGTCCCTGTTCTTTCCTCCTCCTCGTCTCCTCCTCTCCTCTCCTGCTCTCATTTCTTCTCTCCTCTTCTCTCTTAATTACTGATCGACTTGATTGAAAGCACATTTTTCTTTGCTTGACAGGTTTTGTTTTTGACTTATTATATCATGCAATAAAGGGTATTTGAAAAAAGGGGCTCCTTTAATCTCTCCCCCTCCTCTCCTGTGCTCTCCCCTCCTCTTTTCTCCTCTCCTCTTTCCTCCTCTCCCTCTTCCTCTCTCTCTCCTCTAATCTCTCCTCTCCTTCTCCTCTTGTTTGCTTTCCATCTCCTCTCCCCTTCCCGTAATCTTGCTCCTCCTCCTTTCTCCCCTCTTCTTTCCTCCCCTTCCTCTCCTTTGCTAACCCCGTCCTCTTTTCTCCTCTCCTCCTTCCTCTCTCTCTCCTCTAATCTCTCCTCTCCTCTTTCCTCCTCTACTCCTTCCTCCTCTCCTCCTTCCTCTCTCTCTCCTCTAATCTCTCCTCTCCTCTTGTTTGCTTTCCATCTCCTCTCCCCTTCCTCTAATCTCGCTCCTCCTCCTTTCTCCCCTCTTCTTTCCTCCCCTTCCTCTCCTTTGCTAACCCCGTCCTCTTTTCTCCACTCCTCTTTCCTCTCTCTCTCCTCTAATCTCTCCTCTCCTCTTTCCTCCTCTACTCCTTCCTCCTCTCCTCCTTCCTCTCTCTCTCCTCTAATCTCTCCTCTCCTCTTTCCTCCTCTACTCCCTCCTCTCCTCCTTCCTCTCTCTCTCCTCTAATCTCTCCTCTCCTCTTTCCTCCTCTACTCCTTCCTCCTCTCCTCCTTCCTCTCTCTCTCCTCTAATCTCTCCTCTCCTCTTGTTTGCTTTCCATCTCCTCTCCCCTTCCTCTAATCTTGCTCCTCCTCCTATCTCCCCTCTTCTTTCCTCCTCTTCCTCTCCTTTGCTCTCCTCCTCCTCTTTTCTTTTCTCCTCTCATCTCCCTCTGTGGGGGAGGATGGAAATATATTTGTATTTGTTTGACAAGTTTTTTTGTATTTGTATTTTCAAAAAGGTTTATTTTTCCTTAACTTGTGTCAGATTTTAGTGATGGTGTTTCTTCTTCTTTTTCTTCCTCTACTCCCCTAATTTCTCCTCTCCTCTTCCTCTAACCCTTTCTTTTCTTCCTCTCCTCTTCCTCTAACCCTTTCTTTTCTTCCTCTCCTCTCGGGCACCAGGAGGTACTCGAGGCAAAAGTCTACGAAATGGAATTGCTGTCACCTCCAATTTATCTCAAGCACTTAACAAATCCAATCTTACTTCCCCCGTAGTTACTTTCTTTCTTTCCCTTTAATCCGCTGGATATTCCCGTTAAGATGTTTAAGTGAGTTTAGACTTTCTCGGCGTGATATCTCTGTTTATTTCTGAGGCCGAATGTTTTAAGGATGAAGTGAACGTGTCTGTCTTCACCAGCTCCTCTTTCTGTTGCTCAGAGCTATACTCAGAGTTGGAGTAAAGTACATTTCTAGCAGTGTTAAACTCCCAGAACTCCCTTTTTAGGACCGTGAGCCTTTAAACTACAATTAGAATAGGCTTGGGGAATTTTTTGGGGGGTTAGTCAGACACATTAAAATCGGTTGTTTTTAAAATCTTAAATCTAAAAGCGTATTGTAATACACTGATTTGCTGACAAAACACACATTTACAAAATGAAGGAGACCTAAATAGTTGCCAATTTGTTAAATGGCAACAAACAATAATTTCCAGGCCCCATTGCACTGAGGACCCCCTGGATTAGGGGGTTAGGGGGGCTAGGGTAACCCTTACCCCCCTAATCCCTATGGGTATAGTTTGTAGTTTCTGGTTTTTGAGCCGAAACTTCAGGACTACAAACTGCTGCAACCAACTTCCGCAGAATGCAGAAAGCGTTTGGTGGATGTCGCACTGCCGTCGGCGCTTGTCATCTTCAAAGGTTGAGTCGGGAGGATAGTCGCTGCCGCGTCTCCATATTCGGAGATATTTCTCTCGACTTTGAAGGTGACAGCCACCGAGGGCGGCGTGACATTCAAGTTTTTATGATACCCTGTGGAAATGGAGGATAAATACCCTGCTGTAGTTTCAAATGCTGTCAGTAATTACTCTGCCATGCACAAATCATTCCGGTTTCTGCCATTATTCGTAAAAAAATAAAAACCCTTTTCAGATTAAGCTGTTTACATGGCTGATAGAAATCAATATATTCCATTAATATTCTTGTTTACATGCAAAAAAATGACAACTTTACCGCAGGTGGAGCACTTGTTGGACTGTTCAAAAACAACTTTTCAGTATTTTATTCATTCAGTCACCTTCTTGAAATGGTTGGCGTCGCAATTTTTGTCCAAAAATCTGATCTAAATCTTTCATTGTGTTTAAAAGTATATGTGTTTCTCCCCTTCTGATCGGGAATGTGGTCTTTTTTTCTTTTGGGAATGATGAAATTGGCTACACATTGCTGGTCTTACAGGGAGGTGTGTTCAGGTGCATTCTGGGCGTGCTGGTCTTACAGGGAGGTGTGTTCAGGTGCATTCTGGGCGTGCTGGTCTTACAGGGAGGTGTGTTCAGGTGCATTCTGGGCGTGCTGGTCTTACAGGGAGGTGTGTTCAGGTGCATTCTGGGCGTGCTGGTCTTACAGGGAGGTGTGTTCAGGTGCATTCTGGGCGTGCTGGTCTTACAGGGAGGTGTGTTCAGGTGCATTCTGGGCGTGCTGGTCTTACAGGGAGGTGTGTTCAGGTGCATTCTGGGCGTGCTGGTCTTACAGGGAGGTGTGTTCAAGTGCATTCTGGGCGTGCTGGTCTTACAGGGAGGTGTGTTCAGGGGCATTCTGGGCATGCTGGTCTTACAGGGAGGTGTGTTCAGGTGCATTCTGGGCATGCTGGTCTTACAGGGAGGTGTGTTCAGGTGCATTCTGGGCGTGCTGGTCTTACAGGGAGGTGTGTTCAGGGGCATTCTGGGCGTGCTGGTCCTACAGGGAGGTGTGTTCAGGTGCATTCTGGGCGTGCTGGTCTTACAGGGAGGTGTGTTCAGGTGCATTCTGGGCGTACTGGTCTTACAGGGAGGTGTGTTCAGGGGCATTCTGGGCATGCTGGTCTTACAGGGAGGTGTGTTCAGGTGCATTCTGGTCTTACAGGGAGGTGTGTTCAGGTGCATTCTGGGCGTGCTGGTCTTACTGGGAGGTGTGTTCAGGGGCATTCTGGGCGTGCTGGTCTTACAGGGAGGTGTGTTCAGGGGCATTCTGGGCGTGCTGGTCTTACAGGGAGGTGTGTTCAGGGGCATTCTGGGCGTGCTGGTCTTACAGGGAGGTGTGTTCAAGTGCATTCTGGGCCAATTGCTATATTAAGGCAGTGGTAAGTGAATGCACCATTGACCAACATAAACCTGTGAAGTCAATAGCGCTGCATTTCATTGTTATTTTAACAGCGCGTTAGTAAAAAACATTTACCTTCTCACAGACAGAAAATTGCTTGCATACACATGTTATTGAGGTGTAAGATTTAAATGAAACTAGTAGGTTTTTGTTCTATAAATGTTTCTGTGAGAGTCATGAAAAGCTGAATGTACAGAATATTAAAACATTAAAGTTCCAACTGCCAAGGAACGTGTGTGTTTTAATACAGAAATAGATTTCACATGGCATGTACAGCATTAATACAGCACAGGGTAAACAAGATGAAAGCCACAATCGTACAGCTGCTGACTCAGTACCTTTTATATATTCTAGTAATCCGTGTGTGTGTGTGTGTGTGTGTGTGTGTGTGTGTGTGTGTGTGTGTGTGTGTGTCATGAACCCAAACAGCCGTGGATATAAACAAACATATTCTCTCTTTTTCTCTCACCCTGCACTCTCTCTCTCTCTGTTGGTATAACAGTGGACGTCCCCACCCTGTAGTACACTGGCCTTCATTCAGGTGTGCACACGTGTGTGTGTGTGTGTGTGTGTGTGTGTGTGTGTGTGTGACAGGCGGTGGTTAACAGGGGCGCCATTGATGGCGATGAAGAGGTCAGCTCTATCTTTACCAACATTACTAAGCAGATTTTTTGAACCAGCCTGACCACACATCCTGTCATTTGCTCACACACCCCTGACCTACCTCTCAACCACCACTCGCCTTAGTCAAATATAAACACACGCACCACACACACACACACACACACACACACACACACACACACACACACACACCACACCACACACACACACACACACACACACACACACCTAATACCCACAGCGCTGTTAATAGGCCCAGCTGAACACGTGACTTATAATAAGCCAGACATAATGAACCGACCAAGGTTTTTTTTTTTTTTTTTTTAAGTGTGGCCATGTATTCCATAAAACGAACCAAGTTTCTGTTTTACTCATTTTATATTTGACTAAATTTAAGGCTTGTGACTTAAGCTCTAATTCTATCTTTCTTAAAGATAAAACTCTTTCTCTGATTTAGCTAAAATAGGCATCTCCTTCTGTTCTCTTGTGAGTCGCAAGGAGTACAGTAAGGACTACTTACCATCAAGCAGTATAGGGCCTGACAGTACTAGTAAGGACTACTAGCCGTTCACAAGTATGGTCCTGACAGTACTAGTAGGGACACTAGCCAGTGAAGCAGAGATAGGGCCTAGTACTAGGTAAGCTACTAGCCAGTCGAAGCAGAGTATGAGGGCCCTGACAGTACCTAGGTAGGACTACTAGCCAGTCAGAGCAGAGTATGAGGCCCTGACAGTACCTAGGTAGGACTACTAGCCAGTCAGAAGCAGAGTATGAGGCCCTGACAGTACCTAGGTAAGGACTACTAGCCAGTCAGAAGCAGAGTATGAGGCCCTGACAGTACCTAGGTAAGGACTACTAGCCAGTCAGAAGCAGAGTATGAGGGCCCTGACAGTACCTAGGTAAGGACTACTAGCCAGTCAACATTTGTACTTATTTGTACAGCCCTTGAGTAAATGTACTTAAGGTACCTTCCAGCACTGCGTGACACAAACACAACCCGGGAGGTCAGGTCCAAACCACCATCTTCACCTCTGTCTCCCCTCCCCTCCCCTCCTTCTCTCAGACTCCCCCGCTCTGTGTCAACAACATTCAGAGTTTCTGGGTTTCTCAAGGTGCAGCTCTCCCGTATTTGACAAGTCCCAGCTGCATGAACCTGTCTTCCGTTAACGTTGGCAGAGTCTGCAGGATCCTCGGCCGTGGTTAACAATGAAAAAGTGAACAAGAAAATCGGAAAAAAATGACAAAATAACCCAATCAAAAACACCACCAAAAGTGACGAAAACTTTTGGGGGAAAAAAAGTCAGTTTTACAGTATAGGTACCGTACTTCCATTTACAGAATTTATTTTTATGTATTCATTGTAAAATACAAAACAATTAAACATAAAAAAAGTAAAAATACAGTAGTTTACTGCACTATTTACAGTACTAAAGTGGCTGTATTGTGATTTTTTTTTTTTTTTACAGTAATGCTTTGACTACTGTGATTTCAACTGTAATACTTAAACTACTGTGGTTTTTGTCACGTTGACAAGGTTGTAATGTAACTTTACAGTATTCCACTGTAAAAACAGACACATACAGTAGTGTTACTGTGAAATCTAAAGGAAATCGATGGAGATTTCCCAGTTATTATGTACAGTGCGATCTTTACATCGGCCTGAATTTGACCCACTCCTCACCACACGTATTCAAATAATTCAATTTAAATCAAGAGTCTATAGATGTTTGGATGCCCCCCCCCCACCCCCCCCCTGTTATGGAGGACCCAAAAGCAGAGTAGGTAGAAGGACAAAAAAGGCTTTATTTAACAAAAAAACTAAGTCACAAAACCAAGGGCAGAACACAAAGTCCCAAAAACCAGAGTCCCACAGGCAACGATATGGCAAAGGTCCCGGGAGGGAGGGAAAAAAGAAAAGGCAAAAACAGCAAAAAAGGGGAAAACCGCTCGAGGAACATTGGTGGGAACACGCAGACTGACGCAGGTGGAAAACATCAGGTAGTCACAAGAGCGGGAAGACACAGGAAGTAACACTAGAGACAGGACAAGACCAAAACCAGACTTCAAAATAAAACAGGAAACAGAACATACAGACACTCAGGGGAACGCCAGACCGGGGACACAAACACAAGACCAGGGAGGTAACATGGAGAAGGAAAGGAAAACAGGATTATGTATAAAAAAATAAATAAACCATAGCACCCCCCCCTCCCAAAAAAACAAGTGTATTTAGATTAAATTAGATCATACTTTATTCATCCCACAACGGGGACATTTCCTTATTACAGCAGCAGCATTTTTGTCAATAACAGCAAAAAACAAAGACACACAAACAAGTAAACACACAAGAAATACAGGCAAACAATAGACAATGATTATAAGGCAGACTGAAAGTAAGCAAAATGGCGTCAATTAAAGGTATTTTAAAGTACGGTTGCCATGATACAAGAAACCATATTGCATTGTAAGTGACGTTAAAATTAAATTGAATGTGTAATTAGAGTAATGAAGCAAGAGTCGATGGCACAATATAAATTCTATTTACCTGTGACCATAAATATTGAAAAGTAAGTACTTGTAATACAATAATATAAATACCGATAATGAGATAAACAGAAAGTGTGTGGTGTAGCTGTTTCTGGTAACTGACAGAAGTTCAAGCTGTTGCTGCTGTAAACTGCAAACTTTTAACAGCCAGCCGTCAAGCATACGGCGGAAGATTTGATGCCTAACAGATCTTGGGTGGAGTGTCACTTAAAAGCACCCTGAAAAAAAAAAAAATTGGAATAAACCTGGAATACATGAGCAGAACGGCCAAAATGAAATAACATAACATGTCAAAACAAACAAAAAATCCAGAACCAGATGGAGAGTGTGACTCCGTTCTGCCATGAGAAACCCAACCTCTGGAGTTTTATTGGAAATGGAAACCTGCAGTGTGAGGCCTGTTCAGCCGGGTCATGACTAATGGTTCACGCAGTTCTCATGCTCGTTAATCTCAGCGACCAATCGAGGCCCACGTTGTCACTGAGCGCGCTCCAATCAGGCCTGAAGTCCTTCGCCGCAGGATGAAGGATGATTATTGAGAATTATGTCGTATTTATTCCTGTTCATTTTGCCCTCAGTGGAACCGCGGCCCATGCCAGGAAAGTCTTACCTCACAGGTTTAATGCTCTCTAAATCCTTGTGTTGCACAAGTGTTTCCTTATTTTGGCAATTATCTACTTTTTCAAGTTTCTTCCAGGAACACTTTGAGTTCAGATGAAGGTCAGTCACTGGTGGAGCTGCAGAGTGTCCTGCTGGCAGGAAGTACACTTGATTTTAAGATACAGTCATACAACTGCTAACTAGAAAATTCGGCACACATTTTAACAGTGTGCCTGCTACTTGGTGCACAACCTAATAACAATAAAACTACAAATAATAAGTGTTAAGTGTCTTATCCCTTCAGAGATAGACCTTTTAAAATCTATTCAAGACCTTTTTGTTTCCCAGAAACATCTATGAAGAAGCTAGCGCTAAACCCAACAGACTAGATTTAAAAAACGTACTTTTAGCGTGAATAGATCCGACAGTGAAGAGTCTCATGATAGGTGTGTGTTTGTGGCAGAACTTGTTGCTATGATTTGAAAACCGTGCGGCAAATCTCGTTGAAAAGTCATAGCCCACCACTCCCGATCGTTACACACGTTTTGATGTATTTTGTGTGCATGTGTTGGCAACGCTCCGGGACTAGTAGCAGGACAAAAAACAGGCGTAATAATAATAATAAGTATGAGAAACAATAGTTATTGCGCCGATTGTTACTATTGCAGCACACTGAATTAATTGTAGTAGCACCATTTGTTATAGTAAATGAACCACGTCTGTATTCAGTTTTAGTTTTATCTGCTGCCCTAGTCATAAAATACATAAATCCTCTTACAGTTTGGATCAGCAGTGAGTTCATTTATTCAAGTCTGCGTTCAAAGATCAGTGAAACGTTCCATTTAAATAACTCATTGCCATGTTTAACTGGTAGATGGGATGCCAAAAGGCAAATGAAAGGGATTGATTTTAGGAGCTGTGACATTAAGTACAGGCTGGACAGTATGACTAAATACTGAAGGAAAAGTTCCATAATTTGGGAAAATTTTTATATGCTTTCTTTCCTGGTTGAAGCACATTATTGTCTAAATTACACTGCTGCACCCCCACTTCCCGAGCCTATGACTTGAGTGACTTTGCTGTCACTGCTGTCATCTCCTGCCAATCAGATTAGTCTTCTTTGGGGCTTTTCCATTTATTAGTGACAGTGGATAGACAGGAAAAGGGGGAGAGAGATGGGGGGTGACACGCAGCATAGGGCAGCAGGTCAGACTAAAACCCGGACCGCTGTATGGGGTGATCGCTCCCACTGGGTGCGCCAGAGGTCGCCCCCCCCCCCCCCAATCAGGTTTATCTTGACGGGATTGCGATTTAGCCTACGCATAGCATGTATGCACACTCAGAGCTTTCACTTTATCTATAAGCGCAACTTCGCAATGTCTGAAAACAGAATTTGGGATGTTTTTCAATGGCGGCCCAACCCCAAATACCCAAGGACTAGCGAGAGGCACCCCCAGCTTCATTGGGGGGGGGGGAATGAGTTTTTAAAAGGAGACAGAGGTGAAGTGGTTTGCAGAATACAGAGCCTGTGAAACATAGTATTCACACCCAAACCCCCCCCCAAAGGAAATGTCTTCCCGCGATTCTGAAATTACATGTGTCAAGCCTGAGGCCTGCGGGCCAAATCCGGCCCCTTGCAAACTGTGATTTGGCCAGAATATCAATTTTAGGTTCACAATTAATTATGCCGAGCCCAGTTTGTTGGTATTCTGCATATTTTGCAATTTTTTTTGTTCCTTTTTTTCAACGTGTTTTTTGTTTTTTTTAACCCTTGTGTTGTCTTCCTGTCAAATTTGAAAAATTATACACTTTGTGGACGTTTTTTATCAAAGTTTTTAACTTTGACTTAGGTTTTGGTCCCTTTTTTTTAACACTTTTGACGCTTTTTAAAAATATTTGTCTTTTTTTTTATGTTCAACACTACGTTACACTAACTTATTACCTTATGTTTTACAGTTATTTTTGGAACTCATGGTCAATAAACTTCATTTATAGGAAATTATACCTGTTGTTTGAGTCAGAAAATTAGAACTTGTCAACTTTTACTCAATCCTATTTCAAAAACACTTCAATTTTGCTCTCTCCATCACATTTTCAGTTGCAATTCTGGCACAAACCTCTCGTGTGGGTGGGTCTTACAAGGGTGTGTCCCCATTGGCTAATGAGTTTTTGGAGTATGATTGAGTGACAGCTCAGTGCCTGCCCACCCTGATGTTTCAGTGCAGCTAACGTTAGAGACTTTAGAGGACGCTTGGGGGAAAAAAAGGAATCTGTATCTGGCAACACTGCTCGTAGTACTGATCCTACATTTCCCATGAACACCATGTTGTGATGTGTCATTGGCTACATGTCTAGCATGTGGTATCGATGAAATTAAGTAATTAAAGTATCAAAATGTGTTGAAATTACAAAATATGTGGCTAATAATGATACTGTATACTTTATTAGTCCCGCAAGGGGAAATTACAATTTACCCTGTTGTTATTACACACAGGCCTAAATTACACACACATGCTCAGTGCCTATACATGTACTAATGGAGAGATGTCAGAGTGGGGGGGAGGGGCTTCCCATGAAAAGGCACCCCGAGCAGATGGGGGTTTGGTGCCTTGCTCAAGAGCACCTTGGCAGTGCCCAGGAGGTGAACTGGCACCTCTCCAGCTGCCAATTGTTGGAGCTAAATCCTGCTCCTTTCTCAGGGTTCATTCAATTAGTAGTCAAAATCTCAGATGTGGATGTGTGAATCCATTTTATTACATAGGATATCCTAGAGACAAATACAGAGTCAACCTAACACGGCTCAACCCCAAATTTGTCTGACTCTCTGCTCCTGGACCCCCTGGTCTTATTCACAAAGGGTGGGGTCTCTTGGCCACAGTGGTGTGTGTGTGTGCCTATTCGTTATCTTTCAATTGGAATGTGACTTAAAGTTTATGACCCTCAGTTCAGGACTGGCAAAGCAAAAGATCAGTGGGCCATAAAGAAGAACATCATCGATTCAACTTCTGACACATTTGTAGAGCTGGATTATAACAAAATGTAACAGAACATCTTATATTATAAAACAGAAGTATTGCAAAACGTCTTAATGTAACAAAAGACAAACAACAAACTATATACTTATGACAACAAACTTAATGCATGACCAACATGTCTTCATTTATGCTGAAATAATGCTTTTACCTTTTGACTTGAATGTATAATGCAATCACCCACAATGTTTAAGCACATATAACATTTTAAATTCCAACACAGTCCACCACCGTACTACTAAATGTACTAGCCATGTTGGATGGAGGTCAAAAAAGTTAATTTAAGCTCCTGTTATAACACATAAATACAGCTCATATCTGTAACTACACGGAGCGAATAGATACATTATTTTCCCGCTGATTCCAAATGCATCATCATGACGAGCAAAACCGATTAGATCCCAGTTCAAAGCGACTGATTAAACGTGATTAAACGAAGGTTATATCAGTTGCTTTGCTGCATTTTATCAAAATGTCGCCCACTTCTGTAGCTTCAACCAGTCACACTGACTCATGCTGAGTAAATGACGTTTTTTTAGCAATCAGTCAGCGTGATGTCTCTGTCCTTTGGTTCCCACTTCTTCTTAATCAGCAACTGGTTGACACATCCCTGCTTTCTGCCTCTGCGCCGTCAGGACCTCCGTCTGAAGGCTGTCCGCTGCAGAAGACCTTGGCAAGATAGGACACTCAAACATGGCCAGACGTTCACATGCTCAAGATAGTGAGGATGAGTAGTGTAATCAGAGGAAGCTGCAAGCCTTGAGACGGATCAGGGGACAGTGGGACGAGTGGGCGGCCGGTGGCATTGCTGCGTGGTCACATGCGAGTCAGAGCTGAGTCAGAGCTGAGTCAGCAACATTTCAACTGTCTGGCCTCGCTGCAAAAAACCTGAATGGTTGTATTTTGACACCTTTGTGACCATCATAGTTCAAGGACTGTCATCAGTCTGTCCATCTGTTGAACACTTTATTCCAGAATAAGAGATCACAGCATCAACCGGCCAGATTGACTTGAAATTCAGAGTGAATATTTATGTATATTCATGAATATTCATAAGCAGCAAGACAGGTGGCCAAGACACGTTTTACTCTAAAAAGAAAGAGTAACTTATTTTGAAATTCTACATTCTTTGTGATCAGCACAAGTTTGACAGTATAAGAAAAGTAAATTCCTTTATCCCCGATTGTGAATTATAGTGACTCACAGAAAAAAACTTACGTAGCAGAAGTGGGAGAAGGGAGAAGGATAAAGAGCGGAAAAGAGACAGAGGAAGGTAGTGTTGAGGGTTTGTCAAACTCCGGAGTGTTTTCTTTCCTTCTGCCACACGTGTCCTTATAAGGCTGCTGGGATCGGCCGCGCCGGTCCGAGGAATCCGAGGGCCTCGTTAAGGAATCCAGCAGAACCAAAATAAAGTCAACATTTATTGAGCGTTAAAGAAAACTGAATATGAAAGGAAAGAAGCAAAGGATGAGGGAGGGAGGAGGAGGTGGGTGGAGGTGGGTGGAGGTGGGCCCGGCCCTGCCAGCGTACTGTTGTTATTTTTGGGAGCTGTGAATGGAGCTGTTATAGTGCAGCGACGGGCGGTGTGTCCGTGCATGATGTGTGTGTGTGTGTGTGTGTGTGTGTGTCAGAGTTAAAAGACCAGCCTTGGTCTGGAGCGAGCGGCTGGCGTGTGACGAGGAACACCTGTGAGTAAAGCTTTTAAAGTGTTGGAGCTTCGGCAGAGCCCACCTCAAAAGCATGGAGGCAGAGTGGACTCGCTGTCACCATGGAGAGAGTTTCACTTCATGCTGGAAACTCTGCTCGGATACTTTGACTTGTTATGAAAAGTAATGTTAATGTAGGACTTACCAATAGGCAAAGGTAGGTAATTGCCTTGGGCCCCGAGCTACCAAGGGCCCCGTAAAACGCCTCATAAACTCATGGTTACGATTTGTTGTCTTGCTTTTCACCAATTAATAATATCTCTAAACATTGATACGCTAAAGTGCCATCCGATTGTTTAATTCATGATGAGAAACTCCCCCCAGTCCCCCTTACATTGGACTATTCCATTATCCTGCTGTAACCAAACAGCTCAGCAGGCTGTGAGCTGGAGGCTACAGACGGCTGGAAAATGAAGAGAAGCTACCGAAGTGGTTCTGAAAAAAGGAAGAAGAAGCGGGAAGAAAGCAGAACGTTTTTTAGCAAAACTTCCAAAGGTAACAACCTTTTTCACGACGGCTACTGACAACACTAACATTAACGTTACTAAAGAGCAGCAAGGAGACGGTGCTTGCGCTAGCAATGCTAACACTGATGAAGAGGAGCTACTCACCGGCAGCGTCATCCCAGGTTGTTCTAGCAATGCTAACACTGATGAAGAGGAGCTACCCACCGGCAGTGTCAGCCCAGGTTGCTCTAGTGAAGACTGGAGAAAAGTTACAAGCACGTCTTTCTCAGATAAATCAGGACTGAAAAGGGGGAGAACGAGGGTTGTGGAGGGCCCCATGCCTGTGTTTGCCTCAGGCCTCAAAATGACTAAATCCGCCCCTGCCTCTGAAAGTGAAGGTTACGGAAGATGATTAGGGCCACGTGTGAAAAATGTACTTAAGTTCTGAGTTTAAAGTACAGGGATGCACAGATACCACTTATTTTCAGTACAAGTAATTACATTTGGGTACTTGCCGAAACCAAGTACTGCACTGCAAGGTCAGTTTTTGGCCGTGGCTACGAGGTAACATGATAAGATGGAAAGGAGAACTGCTATTTTCTTGGATTTGTTTTGTTATTATTTAAAATTGACCTATCCAACTTAAAGTTTCAGATTTTGGACAGTTATTTCAGTGAAAATTGTTCATTTTTAAAGCATGTCATCTACACCGGAAACCACGCGTAATTTAAAGACCAAAGAACAAATGTGCATCAACACAATTAGTTCTAACAACTACTTAAAAAAAAAAACATGCATTACTGGCACCTGAATGCTCCATGACTTTACAAGGTCGACCTGAATGCACCATTAAGATGCATTGGTTTATATAAAGACTGTGGCAGGGATGTGCACAGACATTTGGAGGGGCTATTGCTCTAATCAGTGGTACCTGCCCCCCCCCCCCCCCCCCCCCCCCCCCCGTCCCCCACCCATTCCTTATTCCCATTTACCGACCTGGCCTTTATAGGACCTCTCACCACACTCATGTAGCCTTCTCATTTGTTGAGTGATGCTCCACATGCTCTCCCTCACTCTCTGGACTGGAGACTTGTGCTAGGCCTCATCTTAAATACAGTTATTGGAATCTGAATAAAGTCTACTGTACTTTTCACTGCTAAAAAACTGAACACTGACACTAGTGCTGCCAGTTGACCTTCTGACTGTGGCTGATTCAGGTTGAGATAACTAAGGCTACGATAACGCTGAAATCCCTCTGTAATGTGTGGCTGTGGAAACGGTTAGCGTTAGTGCTAGCAGTGGGACGTGGAACAACAGCCAAGAGCAAGAGGATGACGAGCATCATCACAACATCATCACAACAAACATGCAGCCCCGTTCACGGCAGCTCCTGTCAGACCCACCACTATTGGGACCCTATTGGGACAGAGATGCTGAGGGAGGAAGCGAACCACAGGGGGCCCGATGCCTTCCATAACCGGGCTACCACGTAACCCAGCATCAGTGAGGGAATCTGGGCTTGGGTGTCAAACCAAGCTCCCTCACAAATGACCTATTGAATTCTTCAAAACAACAAAGTCATGAGGGAATGGCTGCTTTATTCCCATTATCTGGCGTGGTTTATCGCCACGCCTGCAAACTCCTGTCACCCCAAAACCGACAACATGCCTTCATCAGCGGATTTAGCTATTGGAAACCCTCCGAGAGGATCGGGGATTGTGATACGAGTTTGGAACATAGACAGAATATGTTGTCTTTAATGCAGAGATCCCAAGTCGTTTGCGAGTGGATGCTGCACAACGGTACTGGTCAGAGGTACTCAGGCGTGTGGTTACTCTCATAAAGTTTTTGGGAGCTAAAGGGAAGGTTCGTGGATCGAAGGGTCGCGATTTCGGTTTCATATCGCACATCTTCACAGCCCTAATGGCAACAAGGGGAAAGATGAGCCCACATACCTCTCCTCCACTGTGTGTGATGAGTTTTTTGCATTAATCGTTGACAAAATGAAGCAAGTCATTGCAGATGAAATTAAGCAAGCAAAATATTTCTAACTCATGCAGTTCACTCCCTTTGTGTCGAGTGACACTTTCCCTGCTCAGTTGTTGCAAATTTATGGAAACAAATGGCCTTAAGAAAACATTTCTGAATGTATATGTTGCAGTCAACATGTTCTTAACACTGCCTGCCTCTAATTGTGAGGCTGCAGGTCCTTTTTAAATGAGTTAAAAATGTGTGTGACCACAATGTCACAGACAAGTCTTTGCTGGCCATAGAACGTGAAGTTGTTGAAGGTTTGGATTTTGATATTATGCAACAGTTTGCATATTTAAAGTCTAGAAGGAAAGCCACGGAGTGATCTGCTATAAGAAAGGACTTAGAAAGAATGAATGACAGCATTATATGTTTTGAGTTTACACAAGACGAGAAGGCCAGTGTCTTAGAGAAGATAATAAGGGTTGAAGGTTGTGGGATGAATGTAGGCCTATATTAAATTTGAGAAGGCCAATGTGTTAGGCTCACCTGCTAAAACATTATAAAAGATACTGTGAAATGTATGTGTACCAATGAATGCTCTCCCCTGCGCCATACATTTCTCAAGTGTTTCCATCACTGTTAACACTCCAGGCGCATGCAGCAGTCCTACTTTTCTGTCTTCTCCTGGAAAAGATGGAGACAAGGTTTGTAACAGGAGACCAGGAATCGAGAGATATTTCCTTCTTTATAGAACTGTGCAGATTGAATGATTACTTTCTGTTATTACTATTATTACTTCAACTTTGTGAAAAGTTTGTGTACCATGTCAAGAAGGCCAATTCATTAGGCTAACCTTTTAAAAGAAAAGAAAATAATAATTAATTTACAGTATGTGTGTTAATGTCAGATGTTGTGCATGGTTTTAGGCAACATATTAAAAGTCAAGGAGTCCGGTGTGTTAGGGTCACCTGTTAAACAATTGGAAAAGACATAAGAGTTATATAAAGATGTGTATTAGCCTGATATTAGTCTTTTTTGCCCAGGGCACAGGAAAATGTTAATCCTGGCGTCACAAGCAATGATTCACGAAGTTGTACCGGGATTGGAGTAGTTTTATGAGTATATGAGAACAGTACCGGACCTGATACACGATTTTCACCATAGTTTAAAGTCAGAATTGTGAGAATAAAGTCTGAATTCTGACTTTAGTCTCTTTATTCTGACTTTTTTCCCTGTTAAAATTCTCTGTGAAATGCTCTTTAAACTCAAATACATGTTTCACATTGGCCCTAATCCTCTTCCACAGTATTTAATAACTCTGACTGAGTGAATATATATTTGTAAGTTGTCAACAACTTGTTTAATGTACATAAACATGGATATATACGGTACATAAATAAGCCTTAATACATATGGAGGAGGTACGCAGAGTCATACAACATAAATCATGATGATTAAGACATAAGCAGATACAGAATGGAGATCCAGGCTGCTGTTCAGGTAGTCAGACGAGCATGTGCAATACATATATGCAAATGCAATGCAAATATACATTATATGCAAGCAACAAAAATGCACAGTATGCGAATAGCACACAAGCATACAGTCTACTACCCTGCAGTACACAATAGTTTAGTGTTAGTCAGTGTGTAAAAGTGTATGTACCTGCAAATATGAAGTCCCCAGAGCATATAGTCGTGTGTATTTCTGTTGAAGATCTGTGTGTCTATTCTGCTTAGTGTGCAACTCTGCATCCTCCTCCTCCTCATTTCCTCATTCATCTGCTTTCTTCTGTCTCGCAGACGGCCCCGTGCCCTTCCTGGCGCGCCCGCCGCTTCACTCCTCATCGCGACTTATCAGCAGCGTGGTAAACATTCGCCGGGCTGTGCCCGGGGTTGGCACGGTGGTGGCCAGCTGCAACTCATTATCACTTTATTATTCTCCGAGTCGGCCTCTAATTTATTCCCCTGTCGCTACCGCCGTGCTCAGTGGCGGCCCGCTGGGCCTTGAGAGCCTGCTAGATCCTCCCGCTTCCCCCCCCCCCAATTCCCCCCTGTGCTGAAAGGCTGTGGGAAGATGAGTTGGGGTGGGTGGGAAAGATTGAGGTAGGGATAGAGAAAGCAGTGGATATTGGGGAAAGATGGATGGAGAGGTGGTATGCAGAGCAGAAGCTCATTACAGTGATTCTGATTTGGCAGCGGGGGAGTGATCCTGCTGCAGGCGGTGACCCTGAAAGCCAGTCGTGCACGCTGAAAAGTCAGCAGCATGGCTGTTTTTGTACCGTAGGGCCTCTGCTGGGGAATGCACACTGAATATAGTTTACATGACTTCTGTACATTTGAGCTCTCTTGTACTGTACAGCTGTCAATCAGCTGGGAAATCTGTCTTCCTTTAGGCAAGATTATGCATTTTAGTGTTGAACTGCAGGAATAGAGATACCAGAGATACAGTAACAGAGAGGGTAATTATAGCCATTTAAATAATGCATGATCACCTCCACTCAACTTTATTTATGAAGTGCAAGCATGGAGACCAAAGTGCTTCCTGGAACAAAATAAAAAAAAAAATAGGGGCACCAAGTTTAAATTTTTAATAGTTTTAATTCATACTCTTTATTGATCCCCTATGGGGAAACTGCAATTTACACTCGTTACTGTTGTTGTTACACACACAGACACACAGGCCTGAAATACACACACATGCTCAGGTCCTAAACATGCAGTGCTGGACCAGCGGCCTGAGCGGGGTTCGGTGCCTTGCTCAAAAGCACTATGGCAGTGCCCATGAGGTGAACTGGCATCTCTCCAGCTACCAGTCCACACTCCGTACAGCGACCCTCCCAACCCGACTCTTTAGAGACTGAGCTACTGCCACCCCCCCAATCCTTAATCTTAGTCTTAGTCTTAATGAAGTTGGCAGGTGGGAGCTGCTTTAGGTTCAGGTCTGAACAGCTGCATAGGTTTAAAGAGCAATGCATTACCTTCTGGCCATTACTGAATTATTTTCAATAAATAACGCCGACTGTTAACTAAAGCCATATTTTGTTGGTGCTGTTAGGGATTTTTTAGCACTTTAAGGGGGCTTTTAAATGGGATTTTAACTGAATCCTGGAGCGTTTGGTCTGATGGTCCCGTTGGTTTGGGGCGATGTGAAAGCTCATTCTGACTCAGAACAAACAACCAATCTCAGGTCCGCTTGAAAAGGGGGGGGGGGGTTTGTTTCCAAAAAGTGTTGATTTTCAATTTTGACGGGAAGACAACACAATTGTGATGGGAAACTTAATATATATTGTCTTTTAAATGGTATTTAAAGACGGGATTTCCCCCAGGGGATGGAAGGAAACTCCAGTTTGAGCAGTTACAGCGAGGACGCTGACGTCATGCCTTCAGGTTTTTATTCTGGGAATTTTGGCGGTTTCAACTCTCGTTAGCATCTTGGAGGCTGCTTGTCGCAAAATGAATCATTGCGTGACTCAAATCTGCACTCGACTCACATCGGGGGAGGGACAACCTGTCCCTGCCCTAATGATGTGTTGCCCCTTTGTCTCATTGTCTCACCTGTCTCGTGTATTTAAGTCTTCCACTAGCCTATGAGTGTTTTTCCTTGTGTATTCTGAGTTCTTGGTGTTTTTCCTAGATTTTGACCATTGCCTGTTTTCCTGGATTTCCTTCGGCTTGCGGTTTTTTACACTGTTGCCTGTGAGTTTATTAGCTTGCTTATAAAAACATTGCATTTCACGTACCTGAGTCATATCTGTGGGTCCATTTTCCAGTGTGCATAACAATATCTGCCCAGGGGCGTAGCTGTAATTTCCCATCTGATGGGGACAGACTGTCCAGGAGGATGAAAAATGTAAAAAAAAAAAAAATCCTCTCTCATTTTTCTCTCCAAATCATGGATTCCAAGTAGCTTAGATTTCATTTATAGTCAATGGAAACAGACATTTCCATAAAATCGCCCCTTGTGGGTATAACATTTTAACTGGACAGAGTAGGGGGGACCGGGGGTGTGCACCCCTGGAAATGTTTTTTCCATCATTGGATAGCCTCTAGCAGATTCTATTGCCACTACTCTATCATATGCACTGATTTTATAATGGCATATTTGAATGAGTTTTCCTCGCTCCATTCTTTTATATGCATTTTAACTATATATTATTTTGTTATAGACTATATCTATACGAGTCTGTCAATCCACTGACACAACCTGAGTAAGGTGCACACTCGCCTACCTCTGTTGCTTTCAAATTAACTCAGCAAGTTGAAAGTGTGGGGGATGGGGAGCACCGTCATGGAAAGTGCGGGGGACATGTCCCCCCCCCCCAGTACCCCGTGTCCGCTGCGCCCTTGTATCTTCCGGATTCACACTGACATGAAGCCTTAGAGATATTAACCTCTTTGCAAACCAATTTGCTGGAAAGCTTCAACGCCTCATGAAACTTCATCTCGCCAGCCCTAGTTTTCATGTGCAGTTTGTCCATTAATACTACAGGAATGTAAAGAACCAATGGCAATTTTTTAATTTTCCCCCCACATCTGAAACCAAACCAATGCCTTTAATGGTTTGTCTATGCATTATATATTAACTGACACTCATGTGGAAAATGAAACGCACTGATTAAATCTCCCATTAGGATGTGAGTGTGCTAATTAGAAGCCCCTGAACACAAACATTCAACACTCAGACACTTAGCAGTCATGAGGCAAACGCGGGCTGTTACAGCTGTGACGAATGAAAGCTTCTGTTGCACAGAAACTGACACAAAACTGTCTGTGAGCGCTGCGGCTGACGCTGTCAAAAGCTTCTCAAAAGACTGATTTGATAAGAAAAAGGGCTGAGATCAACAGCCGAATCGAAACAGTTGATTTCTGTAAGTAACGATCAGCTGAGCCTTTCCTCCCGCGGCACTCAACCTTCTGAGAGACAACATGCACTTCAGCAAGGCACAGAACGATACAGCAAGCAGGAATAATGATGTGGAAACTTTTATTAAGTGCTAAGAAGTGTGCTTGGGCTAAATAGAGCTGCAGAGTTGGAGGAGTTTCAGGCGCCCAAGGTTCTTGCAGTAAAAGTCCTTTTCTTTCTTTTCTGCAGAGACAATGTTGGATGACAGTGGGAACACTTCAAGTCTTGGATGGAAGAGGGTTACGCTTAACGAAAACTCTCCTTTTCAATCATCAGTACAGTAACAAAAGATGAACAACTGTTAGAAAATATCTGTTTTTGATATAAATTCAAAGCTAAGAACCTGTGGCCTTACAAACACAAAGAGAGGGAGGTAAAGTAAAGACTCCCAAGGTGCATTTCAGTAAGAAACATCTGTAACACCCGGTCTCAGGGCAGTTCATGAAGTGGTCACGTTATTTTGATCTATGGATTCAACAGGGACACAATTTTCTTGTTTATTTTGTGGTGGCCATTGTGAAATTTATATTTAGTTGAATAGCGATAACGGTGTATTATTATCCGGTGTTTCCAGGTCAGTAGCTAATTATTGTCTTGGATAGGCTATTTATAAGGAATTGAATCTCTATACAGCTCAATAAATTGATAATATGGATACAGTTTGGTGTGTGGTGGTTGACTTTGGCTGAACACTTCGTCAGCACCCCCAATTCAAAATATGTTCCCGCGGCTCTGTGACACATTGACCCAAACCATGAGCTGTCACAACAAAACCAAAAGAAGCGTCATGTCATAAACGTTTATAACCAGGCAATCTGGCAAGAATCAACGCGTCAAAGAACAAAAGTTAACGGCAGGATACGCGTGACTCATGTAAGGTGTCAACAAAGCGTAAGTACAAAAACAACATGGAACGTGTTAGTTGGATAATTGAATAGAAGTATAAAACCGATATTGCCATTTTATTTTCAATTTATATGAGCACAACCAACATGCTTCGAGACAACAAAAATAATGAACTTGTGATACCCAGACAATGGCTTAGAAAAATACTTCCGTACATGTCTCTTCATGCGGAGAGTTTTGTTGTATGTATCTTACGTGGCTTAGGTAATTGTTGCGTAGGGGAAAAAGTATTTTTGCATGTTTCGCATGATCCTAAAAATACAGTGTGGCCAAAATCAGCTGTTCCTCCTGGATTGGTCTGCAGTTCTAAGCTGCTCCTGTTACTTCCTGTGAATGTGGAAATTAATGGAAAAGACATGAGAGAAAACCTTAAAATTCCAAGTAACACATTGGTGGTAAACTTTAAAACTCAGTTGAAATCTCTGCTTTTTAAAGAGGCTTTTAACTCGATTGTAGGGTGGTTAGGCTGGTCTTATGTGTACGTGTTATTCTTTTGTTTTTTGTGATGTATTGTATTTATGAGAGTTGTTAAATGCTTCCTTTTGTTGTGAAGCACTTTGTGATCTTCATCTGAGAAAAGTGCTATACAAATACATTTTACTTACTTACTTACTTACATTACTATTAAGTGCTTGGACCTAGCAAAGAATATAATGTTGATTTAAAACGATTCAATGCTGCAGTGTGTCTGTGTTTTAATGTTTAATGACATCACAGATGACAGAGATCATGAGCAAACAGATGAGGAGGGGAACCAAAAGCCTGTAAATCTCTGTCTGCTCATCCATACATTGAGTTGGCGTCTTCTTTATGAAGCTCTTTTGTTCCCCGCCAGCTGTCCTGGTCCAGATCTGTAGATCTAAGTCATTAATCTTGTCAAACAACATACCTGCAGATATATCTCATTCTCCCGAGGCTGCAGATGAAGTGCCCGCGACAGGATCTGGATCCCTCCTAAGCCCTGATAAAGCTCTGTTAATTGACATGCTAATTGGTAGTGCATTGAGGGTTCTGTATGATCAATGCAGGATGGGCCCGTACGAGGCAATTAACTTCTGTGATGGAGCAGAGAACAAAAGACCGCGATGGGCCTTTGTGTGCATGGAGTCACATGTGTGCACTGTGTGCTCGTGGTTGTGGTTGTGGTGGAGGCGCTCGTACAGACAAAGGGAAAAGTATCCACTCTTTGTTCGACTTCTGGTCACGGTCTTTAGAAATCACGGGTTACAGGAAGAGCACTAGACTGAAAAGGATTTGTTCACGGCTTGTATGTAGTGTGTTAGATATAATATATATATATATAAAGAGACTTCGATACATATAGGACCACTAAGGTCTATATAAAAGAGACTTCAGATACAGTATTAGGGACCACTAAGGTCTATATAAAGAGACTTCAGATACAGTATTAGGGACCACTAAGGTCTATATAAAGAGACTTCAGATACAGTATTAGGGACCACTAAGGTCTATAAAAGAGACTTCAGATACAGTATTAGGGACCACTAAGGTCTATATAAAGAGACTTCAGATACAGTATTAGGGACCACTAAGGTCTATATAAAGAACTTAGATACAGTATTAGGACCACTAAGTCTAATAAAAAGACTCAGATACAGTATTAGGGACCACTAAGGTCTATATAAAAAGAGCATTCAGACTAAGATTAGGGACCTAAGGTTAATAAAAGGACTTCAGTACAGTATTGGGACCACTAAGGTCTATATAAAAGCATCAAAGAGCACATGTCATGGGACCTTTAAGATTCATGGGCTTTGAAAAAAAACCATTCAGGTGGAACGACATGCGTTGTGTCACTAATGGAAATCCTGCTGTGGAAAAGCACGTTATAATGAATTGAGCCAAAAAACAGTTAGACATGGAGGAAGTCTTGAGTTTGCATAGTCAGCCGACACCAAAAACAGCAAATTAAAAGAGAAGCAGATGGGAAAACAGACCAACTTCTTACTAAAATATTATAAATCACACTTATGAAACAGTAGAAATTAGAATATGTTTCAGGGTTTTTCTTTACTAGCTGTTTTCGAGCTGGTTCTCTACAAGTTGAGGTGCATTAAAGCACCACGACTGTTTATGGAAACAACTTTCCAATGAGATTCTGGATAAGTGTTCAAAATGTATTGGCAGCATGACAGCAGAGTGCAAAGGAACGATGGCGATGGTTGATGGGGCCCTGAGCTGCAGACCATGACAGGTCTCTTCCAAACTTTAAGTGCTATGGTTCGGAGCATACAGGGTGTCAGGGTTGTTAATCATCTGTCTCACTGTTGACTCAGTATAATGGTTCAGTTTCTCAACAGGGCCTCACAGGTCTAACCAAGGGTTTAACGGTGTCTTTAAAGCAACACTAAAGAACTTTTTGTAACGTAAAATAAAGTTTCCAAAATCATGTCAGTGGTTCATCCACTGGTAACAGGGTGAAGGGCACGTCTGCAATCGCTTTGCGGCTCTAATATACTAATATAACATAATATATGTAATAACCGCACTATGCAAGTTGGCCAGATCAAGTAGCGGACTTGGAACGCCCCCCCCCCCACGACCATCTGAGGGCACCACAGACTATTGAGACTTTTAAAAAAGGACTAAAAACATTTATTTTTAGCAGAATTTATGAGTTTTAACCTTGCGCAAAAATGTCGTCGCACCATTTATAGATATTTTACACTGATGTTTTTTTTACCTTGCTTTTATGATCTTACCTGTAGCACTTTGAGATTTGTTTAAATGTAAAGTGCATTGCAAATAAAAATGTATTATCTGTAGTTCCAATAAGACGTAATGGGACAGTTCCACTTCCAACCTGTAGGGGGACCAGAGAGGAACAAAGCTTTGGTGTCGCTTTAATTAAGTCACAGCCCTGATTTTAAGCCATACTCATTTGGTCTATTTTAAAAGTCAAATATTCAGTTTTTTTTGTCTTTGACCTGATGTTATTTTCAGAGTAGAATTTTGAGATACTTGAGTGTTTCTTAAGTATCAAGTTTTTAAGTCTAGGTTAAAAAACCTGAAATGTTGCTGGTTTTGAGTTGTTTATTATTCACTGCTTTCATTGCTGTTCAATTATTTTATTGTAGTTATTTCTTGGCAGGGCTGTGGTACTCGAGTCCGGACTCAAGACTGTTTTTCTATGGTCTCTGACTCGCTAGTATCTGGACTCAGACTTGTCTCGGTCTCGGCCGCTGGTCTTGCGCAACATGGCTTCTGGTCTGGACCGAGTCCAGGTGTATTTATTATGTGGATAATAATATTGGAGGGAAAGGGAAACCCAAAATCATTGTCTTGATACTGTCATGCATAAGACCTTTTTTTCTGTCCTGGACTCGGTCTTGACTCGGACTCAAACCTTTTTGGACTCGGTCTTGACTCGCACTCAAACCTTTTTGGACTCGGTCTTGACTTGGACTCAAACCTTTTTGGACTCGGTCTTGACTCGGACTCAAACCTTTTTGGACTCGGTCTTGTCTTCGACTCGACTAGTCCTGGTCTGGGACTTGTCTTGGACTTGACTAAGGTGGTCTTGACTACAGCCCTGTTTCTTGGTTCCTTTAATTCTAAAGTGCACAGAGACCACATTTAATGGTGATTTTACACTTCAAATAAAATTTGATTGGTTGATTGATTTACATTTAATGTTCCTTACTACTTTTATAACAATACATCTGGTGCTACTAGCTCATAAAGCCCAAATAATATTAATTAAACTATAAAAAAGTAAATAAAGTCGTTAGTTACCTGCACCTCCACCAGCTAACATTAAAATGTCAGCGTGTTAATCCCAAAGCAAAACTACATAAAATACTATAAACACATTGAGGGGACGCCATTCACCATGATAATTAGATGAGTTGTCATTGTGTGTGTGTGTGTGTGTGTGTGTGTGTGTGTGTGTGGTGTGTGTGTGTGTGTGTGTGTGTGCGTGCGTGTGTGTGTGTGTGCGTGTGCGCGTGCGTGCGTGTCATTGAGCCGGTGAAGGTTGCAGCATGTGTGTGTGTGTGTGAGTCTGCAAAGATAAATGTCAGCCATTAAAGAAGGGTGGGTTTAATGAATTCTTGTTAAGTATTTCACATGTATTGTGTGTGTGAGTGTGACTATATTAAAGTAGATCTGTAATATTTGAGCCACAGCATTATGTGTGTGTCTGCACGTGTGCACCTGCGATTTGATTGGCACATGTCAAGCACGTCCGTCAGCGAGGAAAAGGGAAAATGAAGCTTTAAAGTGCGGTGATTCATGCCCTGCTGCTCTGTTTAATGTCTCGCCCAGATCTAATTACAGCCGCTCTGACTCTCGCTCCCCCGCTTTTAATTAACACGCCCCAAAAAAAGGGAAATGGAGCAAAAATGTAAAATTAATTGAATGGAATTTGTAATTCAAAGTGCGAAAGCGAAAAGAGGGAAAGGAGATCAAATCCGAGTCTGTGCTTTTAAGAGTTGGCTCCCCCGGGGTTTCCCACCCTGTGTTTCAAGGTTTGTGTGCTGCGAGTCCACCGAGGGGCCACGGCCTCCATTTTGAAAACGAGACTTCAGAATTAAGCTGTAAATAGAGCCGAATAATGATGTGGATTCTTGCTGGGAGAAATAGCCTTTAATAAGCGAGGGCTGGCGGAGAGGGCTACTCTCAGGGCTGCAGGAATCATTTATAGAGGAATTACTCAAGCTCACACACTGTTGATTTCACCCGACGGGATCAGCAACACACACACACGCACAGACGCACGCACACACACACACGCGCACACACACACACACACACACACACACACACACACACACACACACACACACACAAGTTCCATTCTAGTTGTGATTACAAAGAAAGTCTGTTGTTTTTCAATAGTAAGAAAGTTTTTTTCCAATACTGATGTTAAAAAAGTGAAACCATGGACTGGATGAATGGAATCACCATGACATACTGTACTATGACTTTTAACAACATACTGTACTATGACTTTTAACAACATCCTGTACTATGACTTTTAACAACATACTGTACTATGACTTTTAACAACATACTGTACTATGACTTTTAACAACATACTGTACTATGACTTTTAAAAACATACTGTACTATGACTTTTAACAACATACTGTACTATGACTTTTAACAACATACTGTACTATGACTTTTAACAACATACTGTACTATGACTTTTAACAACATACTGTACTATGACTTTTAACAACATACTGTACTATGACTTTTAACAACATACTGTACTGTGACTTTTAACAACATACTGTACTATGACTTTTAACAACATACTGTACTATGACTTTAACAACATACTGTACTATGACTTTTAACAACATACTGTACTATGACTTTACAACATACTGTACTGGGACTTTTAACATACTGTACTATAACTTTAACAACATACTGTACTATGACTTTTAACAACATACTGTACTATGACTTTAACATACTGTACTATAACTTCTAACAACATACGTACTAAACTTTAACATACTGTACTATAACTTCTAACAACATACTGTACTAAACATTTTAACATACTGTACTATAACTTCTAACAACATACTGTACTAATAACTTCTAAACAACATACTGTACTATAACTTCTAACAACATACTGTACTATAACTTCTAAAAACATACGTACTATAACTTCTAACAACATACTGTACTATAATTTCTAACAACATACTGTACTATAACTTCTAACAACATACTGTACTATAACTTCTACAACATACTGTACTATAACTTCTAACAACATACTGTACTATAACTTCTAACAACATCCTGTACTATAACTTTTAACAACATACTATCTATGACTTTTAACAACATACTGTACTATGACTTTTAACATACTGTACTATAACTTCTAACAACATACTGTACTATAACTTCTAACAACATACTGTACTATAACTTCTAACACATACTGTACTATAACTTCTAACAACATCCTGTACTATAACTTTTAACAACATACTATTCTATGACTTTTAACAACATACTGTACTATGACTTTTAACATACTGTACTATAACTTCTAACAACATACTGTACTATAACTTCTAACAACATACTGTACTATGACTTCTAACAACATCCTGTACTATAACTTTTAACAACATACTATTCTATGACTTTTAACAACATACTGTACTATGACTTTCTTCTAAATTTTTGGACATAATATACAGTACTTTGGCTTTTTTCGGAATACCATTTTATGACTTTTTATCACTTTTTTTATTGCTTTTTTTTGCATACTATCCTAAGACTTTTTTGATCTTTTATGACATACTATACATGACTTTACCACTTGTTTCGACATACTACACTATGACTTTTTAATCACTTTTTTGACATACTATGCAATGACATTTTTATAATTTTTTAAAAACAAATACCATACTATGACTTTTGTCAACATACTATACTCTGACCTTGTTTTATAACTTTATTTGACATACTTTACTATGACTTTCTTCTAAATGTTTGGACATAATATACTTTGGCTTGTTTCAACATACCATAATATGACTTTTTATCAATCTTTTTGACATATTATGACCATTACTTTACTCAACATACTCTTTTCTTTCGACATGCCGTTCTATGATTTTTCTTTACCTTTTATGATGTACTATGCAATACCCATTTTCAACATACTATACTATGACTTCATCACTTTTTTCAACATACTATACTGTTACTTTTTTCTTAATTTTTGGATATACTATACTATGACTTTTTATGATTTTATTTCAACACGCTATACTACAACTCTTTTGACATACTATACTTTTACTATTTTAACTCTTGGTTCAACATACTACAATATTACTTTTTATCACTTTTTTTCAAAATGCTATATTTTGACTTTTTTCAACATACTATACCATGACATTTTTATATATTATTTTAAAATACTATACTATGGCTGTTGTCTTAATTTGTACACAGAATATACTTTGACTGGTTTTGACATACCATACGATGACTTTTAATTTTTATCACTCTTTTCGACATACTACACTATGACTTTCTTGATCTTTTATGACATACTATCCGATGACTTTTTTTTATCACGTTGGTCGACATCCTACGACTTACACGGCTGCTTCGGCCACCTCATGTATGTGTTTAATTGCGTGTGCCACATGTGAGATGCAATCATGGCGTCCCGTGCTGCTGTGGTTGGATGGACACTGGAAGTCCCGCCCACTTCCTGGAGGAGGAAGCTGATTAGTGCGGCGTGCCTCCACTGATCGGCCAATCGAGGAGTGTCAATGAAGTGTGCCTCCAGTTCAAATAGCCTGATTGATTGCAGCTCAGCGCAGCTGCCAGACCAGGATTGTGTGCGTCAGAGTACATCAGAGCATGAGAGTGTGACCAATTGGGCCGGGGTGGAGAGTTAAAAGCTGATTTCTTTCTTGCATCCACAGGTTTGACTCGGGTTAGTGACATGTGGTGCAGGGCTGCTGTGAGTATTGTGTTTTGTATTGTCAGCACTTAATTTTAAGAGGATTTTTATTCCTCCTTTTCTTCTTACACTTGTAGAAATAGTCGTCCTTTTGAGGACGTCTTGTTGTTATTTTCTGACTTTGATTTCCACAGCAACCTTTGGCACATTTTTCCCTTTGCAAGCTTTGTTTTTCTGTTCTGATTTTAAAATAAATGTATTTCACACACCAATAACATCTGGTTTATGTTTACGTGCCAATACCCCATGTTTTACTATGACTTTTTCTAAATTTTTGGACATAATATACAGAACTTTGACTTTTCACCACACGAAACTATGACTTCTTTTGAAATAGCATACTATTACTTTTATCGACATACTGTACTATGACTTTTTTATGACATACTATACTATGATGTTTTTTTGACATACTATACTATGACGTTTTTATATTTCTGATGTACTATCCAATATCGCTTTTCAACATACTACACTAGGACTTCATCACTTTTTTTTTTTTTTCTATGACTTTTTTTATGGAATACTATAGTAGGACTTTTTTATTTCTTTTATTCAACATACTATACTATGACTTTTTTATGACATGCAATACTATGACATTTATTATTTAAATATATGACTATATATATATATATATATATATTTTATATATATATATATATATATATATATATGAATTTTTAATCTTTATTCGACATACTATTACTTTTTCATGACATACAATACTATGACTTTTTTATTATTTTGTGACATACTATTACATTTTTTTTGACATGCTATAATATAACGTTTTTTTTTTTGACATACTATATGACTTTTTATCACTTTTTTCGACATACTATGCTTACTTTTTTATGACATACTAATACTATTACTTTTTTATGACATACTATACTATGACTTTTTTATCGCTTTTTTTGACATGCCATACTATGAATTATTTTGACATACAATACTTCAATCACTTTTATGACATATATACTATGACTTTTTTTTGACATACTATATTATGACTTTTTTATTTAATTTTTTTCAACATACTATACTATGACTTTTTTATGACATACTGTACAGTGACTTTTATCTTTCATTCATTTTTTTGGCATATAATACTATGACTTCATCACTTTTTTGACAAACATATTATAACTTTTTATCTCTTTTTTGGACATAATATACTAAGACTTTTTTATGGCATGACTAACCTTGACTTTGTCGACATATATACTTTACTTTTTATAACATACTGTACTATGACCGTTTTTCGACATATAATACTATGACTTCATCACTTTTTTTGACAAACAATATTATGATTTTTTATCTCTTTTTTTCACATCTATACTATGACTTTTTATGACTTTTCGACATTCTATTACATTTTTATGACATACTATACTATGACTTTTTTAATCACTTTTTCAACATACTATAATATAACTTTTTTATGACATACTATAATATAACTTTTTTATGACATACTGTACAGTGACTTTTTTATCTCTTCATTTTGACATACACAACTATGACTTTTTTATGACATACTATACTATGACGTTTTTTCGACATACAATACTATGACTTCATCACTTTTTTTGACGAACAATATTATAACTTTTTTATCACTTTTATTCGACATACTATACTATGACTTTTTTATGACATACTGTACTATGACGTTTTTATCTCTTCATTTTGACATACAAAACTGACTTTTTTCGACATACAATACTATGACTTCATCACTTTTTGTTGACATACTATACTATGACTTTTTATCTCTTTTTTGATATACTATACTTTTTCCTTTTTATGACATACTATACCATTACATTTTTTCGGCATATAATACTATGACTTCATCACTTTTTTGGACATAATATACTATGACTTTTTATCTTTTTTTCGACATACCTACTAGACTTTTATTTTTTTTGACATACTATACTATGACTTTTTATCTTTTTTCGACATACTATACTATGACTTTTTATCTTTTTATGACATACTATACTATGACGTTTTATATCTTTTTTGATATACTATACTTTTCCTTTTATGACATACTATACCATTACATTTTTTCGGCATATAATACTATGACTTCATACTTTTTTGGACATAATATACTAAGACTTTTTATGGCATACTAACTTTGACTTTGTCGAATAATATCTTTACTTTTTATGACATAATGTACTATGAGTTTTTTCAATACAATACTATGACTTCATCACTTTTTTTGACAACAATATTGGTGACTTTTTATCACTTTTTCAACATACTATACTATTACTTTTTTATCACTTTTTTCGACATACTATGTCGTTTTTATGACATACTATACTATGACTTTTTTATTTCTTTTTATTCGACATACTATACTATGACTTTTTTATCTCTTCATTTTGACATCCAAAACTATGACTTTTTTCGACATACAATACTATGACTTCATCACTTTTTGTTGACAAACAATATTATGACTTTATCTCTTTTTTTCGACATACTATACTATTACTTTTTATGACATGCAATACTATGACATTTTTATTTATTTTTTTGACATACTATAATATGACTTTTTTATGACTTTTTCCGACATTCTATTACATTTTTATGACATACTATAATATGACATTTTTATCACTTTTATTCGACATACTATAATATGACGTTTTTATGACATACTGTACAGCATGGGTCTCAAACTCGCGGCCGGGGGCCAATTGCGGCCCGCGGGATGATATTTGTGGCCCCCAATTTGGGACATAAAAAGGGTTAAGGTTAGGGCGGCCCGCGCGTTCTAAAAACTTTTGTCATTGCGTTTGTCACTTATGGGTCCCGTAGTCTGTGACAGGGGCGTAACCGTTGTCAAGCTAGCTAAGTACCCTTTGCGGCAAAGCTGAGGTTTGACAATGTGATGTTGTTTTTGTGAAAATTCCCACCAACCATATCAGATCTGGGGGTTTAAAGCACCGGCAGTTCCGCGCCCTGTTCGGAGGAAATAGTTTTTTTTTTGGAATACTTGATGCGCCCAGCCAAACCAGACCTACTTGCAGCGGCCCCCAAGTAAGTGAGTTTGAGACCCCTGCGTACAGTGACTTTTTATCTCTTCTTTTTGACATACAAAACTATGACTTTTTCGACATACAATACTATGACTTCATCATTTTTTGTTGACATACTATACTAGACTTTTATTCTTTTTTTAGATCATACTATATTTTTTACTTTTTTATGAGATAAAATATATGACTTTATCTCTTTTTGATATACTATACTTTACCTTTTTATAAACCTACTATACCTTTACATTTTTCGGCTATATTACATACTTCATCACTTTTTTGACATACAATACTATGACTTTTTTTTTTTCTTTTATTTGGACATACATACTATGACTTTTTATTTTTTTACGACATATTTATACTATGTCGTTTTTTATGACATACTATACTATGATTTTTTTAGACATACTGTACAGGACTTTTATCTCTTCATTCATTTTTTCGGATATAATACTATGACTTAATCATTTTGTTGACATACTATACTTGACTTTTTTAGACATACATACATGACGTTTTTTCGAACATACAATCGTGACTTCATCACTTTTTTGACAAACACATATTGTGACTTTTTACTACTTTTTCGACATACTATACTATGTCGTTTTTATGACATACTATACTATGACTTTTTTAATTCTTTTTATTCGACATACTATACTATGACTTTTTTATCTCTTCATTTTGACATCCAAAACTATGACTTTTTTCGACATACAATACTATGACTTCATCACTTTTTGTTGACAAACAATATTATGACTTTTTAATCTCTTTTTTTCGACATACTATACTATTACTTTTTTATGACATACAATACTATGACTTTTTTTTATCACTTTTTTGATATACTATACTTTTACCTTTTTATGACCTACTATACCATTACATTTTTTCGGCATATATTACTATGACTTAATCACTTTTTTTGACATACAATACTCTGACTTTTTTATTTCTTTTTATTCGACATACTATACTATGTCGTTTTTATGACATACTGTACAGTGACTTTTTATCTCTTCATTCATTTTTTCGGCATATAATACTATGACTTAATCACTTTTGTTGACATACTATACTCTGACTTTTTTATGACATACTATACTATGACGTTTTTTCGACATACAATACCTTGACTTCATCACTTTTTTTGACAAACAATATTGTGACTTTTTTATCTCTTTTTTCAACATACTATACTATTACTTTTTTATCACTTTTTTGACATACTATACTATGTCGTTTTTATGACATACTATACTATGACTTTTTTATTTCTTTTTATTCGACATACTATACTATGACTTTTTTATTTCTTTTTATTCAACATACTATACTATGACTTTTTTATCTCCATTTTGACATCCAAAACTATGACTTTTTTCGACATCCAATACTATGACTTCATCACTTTTTTTGACAAACAATATTATGACTTTTTATCTCTTTTTTCGACATACTATACTATGACTTTTTTAGGACATACTATTCTATGACTTTTTATGACATGCAATACTATGAAATTTTTATTTATTTTTTTGACATCCTATAGTAGACTTTTTATGACTTTTTCCGACATTCTATAATCTTTTTATGACATACTATAATGACATTTTTATCACTTTTATTCGCATACTATAATATGCGTTTTTTATGACATACTATAATATAACTTTTTTTTATGACATACTAACTAGACTTTTTTATCTCTTTTTTGATATACTATACTTTTACCTTTTTATGACATCAAATTATGACTTATTCTTTTTTATATACATACTTTCCTTTTATGACCTACTATACCATTACATTTTTTCGGAATATTCTATGATTAAACACTTTTTTTGAAATACAATCTAGACTTTTTTTTCTTTTATTTGGGTACATACAGTTTTTATTTTTTTTTATTTTAAATATATTTGTTTTTTATACATACTTCTATACTTTTTTTTGACAAATGTACAGTGACTTTTTATTTCTTTTTATTGAATAATACTATGCGTTTTTTGAAAACACAGTGACTTTTTTTCTCTCATTCATTTTTTGGCATAAAACTTGACTTAATCCTTTTTTGACATACATACTTGATTTTTTTTGGGATACTAACCTTTTACTTTGGACTAAAATATTTGCTTTTTTGAAAAGTACTGAGTTTTTTTTGACATACAATACCGCTTCAACTTTTTTGAAAACAATATTTTGACTTTTTTTATCTTTTTTCAACTACTTCCCATTCTTTTTTTTCATTTTTTTTAAATACTATAATGGTTTTATGACAAATCTATGACTTTTTTATTTTTTTTTATTTGACATATTACTAATTTTTTTTTTCTTTTTTTTTTGCATCTTACAGGGTTTTTGACTACTGTACAGGACTTTTATCTTTATTCATTTTTGGGTTATAATCTAATCCTTTTGTTGAATTATACTTGACTTTTTTTTACATACTTACTATGAGTTTTTTTTGACATAAATCCTTTACTTTATCACTTTTTTTTTAAAACAAATTTTGGCTTTTTTTCTCTTTTTTCAAAATAATACTGTTCTTTTTTTTCACTTTTTCGACAAAATATACATGTGTTTTTTAATATAAAACTATGAATTTTTTATTTCTTTTTATTCGAATACTATACAGACTTTTTTTCTTTTTTGACACCAAAACATGATTTTTTCAATCAATACTGGCTTACACTTTTTTTGAAAAACAAATTTGACTTTTTTATCTCTTTTTTTTGAAACATATTTATTTTTTTTGACATACATACTAGATTTTATTTTTTATACATACTATAAAATTTACTTTTCACTTTTGTTTAATACTATACTCTGTTTTTTTTGAAATAATGTACTATGACTTTTTTCGCCCTACAACTAGACTTTTATCCCCTTTTTTTGACAAAAAAAATTTTGATTTTTATCTCTTTTTTTTTGAATATATAATACTTTTTTTTGACTACTAACTATGACATTTTTATTATTTTATACAATAAAATGACATTTTTATCATTTTTTTTGACAAATTCTCGACTTTTTTTTGAAATACGGGATATGAGTTTTTTTTGAATAAAAAACTATGACTATCCCTTTTTTTGACAAAAAATTTTAAAATTTTTATCTCTTTTTTTAAAATATATACGACATTTTTATTTTTTTTTTGACATACTATACATGTCTTTTTTTTACAAATATACTTACTTTTTTTTTTTTTATTCGAACATCTATGACTTTTTTTTTTTTTTATTCAAAAACTTAATATGACGTTTTTTTCCCCTTTTTCATCCAAAAATATGACTTTTGGGCATCCAAAACTATGACTTCATCATTTTTTTGAAAAACAATATTATGACTTTTATCTCTTTTTTCGACTAATACTAGACTTTTTAGGACACTATTCTATGACTTTTATGACATGAAAATACTAGAAATTTTATTTTTTTTTTTGACTCCTATAGTAAGACTTTTTTATCATTTTTTTCGACATACTATCTATGTCGTTTTTATGACATACTAACTATAACTTTTATGACATACTATGTCGTTTTTATGACATACTATACTATAACTTTTTTATGACATACTATACTATGTCGTTTTTATGACATACTATACTATAACTTTTTTATGACATACTATACAGTGACTTTTTTAGGACATACTATACTATGTCGTTTTTATGACATACTATAATATAACTTTTTTATGACATACTATACAGTGACTTTTTTATCTCTTCATTTTGACATACACAACTGACTTTTTTTCGACATACAATACTATGACTTCATCACTTTTTATGACATAATATACTAAGACTTTTTTAATCTCTTTTTTTCGACATACTATACTACCACTTTTTTATCACTTTTTTTTTACATATTATTGTTTTTATGACATATTATACTATGTTTTTTCAACATACAATACTATGACTTCATCACTTTTTTTTACATACTGTACTATGACTTTTTTATGACATATTATACTATGACGTTTTTTCGAGATACAATACTTTGACATTTTTATTTATTTTTTCGATATATAATACTCTGACTTCATCACTTTTTTTGACAAACAATATTATAACTTTTTTATCTCTTTTTTTCGACTTACTATACTATGTCGTTTTTATGACATGCTATACTATGACTTTTTATGACATACTATAATATGACTTTTTTATTTATTTTTTTGACATACTATAATAGGACGTTTTTATGACATAATATTATATAACTTTTTTATGACATACTGTACAGTGACTTTTTTATCTCTTCATTTTGACATACACAACTAGACTTTTTTATGACATACAATACTATGACTTTTTTATCTCTTTTTATGACATACAATACTATGACTTTTTTATCTCTTTTTGATATACTATACTTTTACCTTTTTATGACATACTATACCATTAATTTTTTCGGCATATAATACTATGACTTCATCACTTTTTTTGACAAACAATATTTAACTTTTTTAATCTCTTTTTTTAGGACTTACTATAACTATTACTTTTTTAGGACATACTATTCTATGACTTTTATGACATACTATACTATGACTTTTTTATTTATTTTTATGACATGCTATAATATGACTTTTTTATTTATTTTTTTTGACATACTATAATAGGACGTTTTTATGACATAATATTATATAACTTTTTTATGACATACTGTACAGTGACTTTTTTATCTCTTCATTTTGACATACACAACTATGACTTTTTTTATGACATACTATACTATGACGTTTTTATCTCTTTTTTGATATACTATACTTTTACCTTTTTATGACATACTATACCATTACATTTTTTCGGCATATAATACTATGACTTCATCACTTTTTTGGACATACTATACTCTGACTTTTTTATGGCATACTAACCTTTGACTTTTGTCGACATAATATACTTTTACTTTTTTATGACATAATGTACTATGACGTTTTTTCAACATACAATACCTTGACTTCATCACTTTTTTTGACGAACAATATTATAACTTTTTTATCTCTTTTTTTTACATATTATACTATGACGTTTTTATGACATATTATACTATGTTTTTTCAACATACAATACTATGACTTCATCACTTTTTTTACATACTATAGTATGACTTTTTTATGACATATTATACTATGATGTTTTTATGACATATTATACTATGATGTTTTTATGACATATTATACTATGATGTTTTTATGACATATTATACTATGATGTTTTTATGACATACTGTACCATTACTTTTTTTCGACGTACTATACTATGACTTTTTTTATGACTTTTTTCGACGTACTATACTATGACTTTTTTTATCAGTTTTTTCGACATACTATACTATGACTTTTATCTTTTATGATGTACTATCCAATACCTATTTTCACTTAATCACTTTTTCCGACATACTACACTCTGACTTTGTCACTGCACAGTGTTCAGAAGTGTGGGTATAATCATAGCTGCAATAAACTCTTGATTAAATTTCCCAAAAAACAATACAGACAATCAAATGTTTGTATTTGAACAAAATATTTTCTTTATTCTGCAAGAGAACTGAATATGGTGGAGCTCCACTGATAAACGCACAAGTTCAGCTTATAAACAAATGGAGAGTCTACAACCAACAAACTATTGCAACCAATACAAGAAAGTAAAGTGAACTGTGATTGGCCAAAACATTTCAAAGATAGAATACCACGAGAAGGCGGCAGCAGGTACGGCAGAGGCTAATACTGAGAAAGAGGCCGATGACATACTGCATGTACGAGAGGAAATGATCAACACGCTCTCTTTGAATTGGGTCTTTTGAACTTTGACCGCTCACACCAACGTGAAAGTAAAGTCATTTGAATGAAACGTTTACAATCAGAGGCCAGTCATTTTGTATTTAGGTTCCATATCAAGATCAAATTTGGTGATTCTGACCCAAATTGGTGCCGTTGGCCAAATAAAACTATCGTGACACATGACCTTTGAGGTGGTCTCATGCCTAAAAGTCAAAAAGTATTATTTAGTGCTGATAAGTGTGGTAGAGGTCTTCTTCCATGTTTCACCACATTGATGCAATAAGACATTTGCCCATTGTTCTTAAACATTTATGTATTAATCCGATGTGCCAACGGTAGACATATACAGTTTCATATGGTCTCCTCTCTCTCAGTATTACGTCGTAATAGCGTTATGCAATGGACACAAAAAGAACTGGAACTTGTTTCAGCTGTAAGCAGTGATGGTACATTTGCTATATCAAATTCAGATCTGAATACACCATAAACAGACAAATAACAGTTGTTTTTTTTTTTTAAAAGACATCTTTTTTACCATTTTTCTTTTATACACAAAAAAACAACAGTCAAGAGTACCAAATGCATGCTGGATCTGTACGTATGTCAAAAAGGGGGCGGGGAAGGGTGGGTGTCATATACACATTTTGTAGTTAGTTTTTGAAAAGTTCCATATATATATATATATATATATATATACTGTGTATATATATAGAAGCTGTTACTCCTCAAAGCTGTGCTGGGTACTGTGATCAGATAAGCAGTGATAAGAACACAAATCCTCGCTGAGAATCCCAAAGATATTCAAACCTGGCTGCAAATAAAACTTTGCAGAACCGCTTGAGCGCGAGTAGTAGTATTTGTAGTAGTAACGGTAGTAGAACAACAACAGACAGTTTCTATTGTAACAGTCCTGGGGTAGTAGTGAGTCTAGAAACTCCGTAAAAAGGTAACAGCAGGCTTATTGGACCTTTTATTGTTACAGAGACTGCACCTTTATTTTCTGAGAAGTGAACCTACGCCCGTTGTCCTGGAGTTATCTGAGTTAAGCCGAGTTTTCAAAAGTGAAAACTCGGCCAAACAGTCTGTAAAAGTAAACTCGACAAAACAGATATTTTGGTTTGTCCCTATAACTCTCGTGAACTGCTTTTCTTTCTGTACCATTACGAGCGAAACCCTGCCCATTCAGAAAAACGCCTTTCCTGGGGGGGGGGGGGGGGGGGGGGCCGATGCACCTGAGGGAAAACATGCACCCCTCTATCACGAACCCCTGGCGGACAGAAAAGGGAGTATTGCATGTTGTCGTGGAGTGAAACACGAAGGGAAATCATCCTGCAGAAACCTCAGATCTGTAAGTGCTGACATATCAAGGGTGTAAAAATAAAAAAAATAAAAAAAATAAAAGACAACCACTCAACATATTCAAAATATCACCTTAAAATAAACACTTTTGACCCTGTTGGCCTTCCGTATCTCTGGTAGCAAGCTGCTGTTTTCTGATTGGACGGTTCCCCCTTTATGATGCATGTCAACCTTTTTTGAATTATTTTGTAATGATCAAAATTAAACATATTGACTCAATTGAAATCATAGCTAGGTGTACAGAAAGAAGCTAATTAAAGTCCCACAAGTTCGACAAAAAATCCTTGAATTTAATTATTCTGAATTATTTATAAGTTGTTTTTTTGAGATTTCTGCAGGACATTTTCAACACGGAAATAGAAAAAGTTTCAAATTGCAAACCAAACTTAACTCCAGCTACGATCATCATGTGCAAATATACGTCGTAGCGTGAGTGAGAAAGCCGTGACGTTTGGTAATTGTCCTTTAAATCCTCAACAGAAGTCGGTTTACACCGACAGCACACAGACTAGAGAGTGCAGGTCAAGTTACATCTGATTGATTTTTACCAGGGCTGTAGTCAAGACCACCTTAGTCGAGACCACGACCAGGACTAGTCGAGTCCAAGACAAGACTGAGTCCAAAGAGGTTTGAGTCAGAGTCCAGACCGAGTCCAGGACAGCATAAAGGTCTTATGCATGTCAGTATCAAGACAATCATTTTGGGTTTCCCTCCCCCTCCAATATTATTATCAACATAATAAAGACACCTGGACTCGGTCCAGACCAGAAGCCATGTTGGGCAAGACCAGTGGCCGAGACCGAGACAAGTCCGAGTCCAGATACTAGCGAGTCCGAGACCATAGAAAAACGGTCTTGAGTCCGGAATCAAGTCCAAGACCGGACTCGAGTCCTACAGCCCTGGTTGTTTTACATCGGGACATCATTGAACAAAGATTTTAAAGATGGATCCTTCCCAGCACGTCACAAAAGTACCGGTTTTAAAGTCTTTTAACACAAATGAACAGAGGAACCAACAATCCTAGCTAGCTGTACGGGACTCTCATTCAAACACGGTTTCATCTTCTGAGCTGTGATCATATCAAGACAATGGAGATTTAAAAAAACCAAACAAACAAAAAAAACATATCAGTGAAACATCCATTTCCAATAATCACCAACAGAAGGATTAACAGGAACTGAAATCTTTGGTTTTAATGTTTTAGGGGAAAATTAAAACGGCGACTACAACTCAAAACAACCCTTTAAACTGTAATATCTTTTAGCTTTATGATAGATATGACATCTCCGTGTAAATGGGACTAATGACGCGTATGCAGACATCACAGGTTAATAGTAACACAAGTCTCCTGTAGATGATAACGTGTGCAATTTCAGACGAGCCCTCTGTGAAGGAGAAGATCTGAACGTATCTCTGAGAAGTTTCAAAAAAGCGCCGCCTACGTAGCTCTGCGTTTGAATACTGTACATCTGTCATAAAACTCTAAAAACCTTGGCCCTGCTCACCATTAAACAAAAGGAAACTCTTGGTTTTTGTTGTATGTTTTTCTTTAATAAATGTATATTTTCATATAAAGACATTCAACAGTGAGCAACGCAATATAGTTCAAGTAATAAAAGTTTTTTTTTTTTTTTGAGTTCCCCATTCAAAAAGCAAGTCAGCTAATGATAAAAACAAAACAAAAAAAAAACAGAAATAAAACCTTCAGACTGTGGTGGTGATGGAGGGAAAGACTAGGACGTCCTTGTGGAGAGGACGCTGTGTCTAAGCTACAGGAAGCCATGAGGGACAAGCCTCTTGAAGTGAGGACACTGCAAAAGTCAAAGTGGAGGGGCTCTAGCTTAACGCACTGATTGGGATGTGATTTTAGGTTTAGATGCAGAAAAAACCCTGAATTTTTTTTTTTTTTGCTGGCTTTGTTGTGTGTTCGTTTCCATGGTGAACTAAAAAAAACTCCTGAGGGTTAATGACCGGACGCGTTGTGAAGGAGACGTTAAAAGGCGGCCAAATCGAACGGGCCCGCATGTCCGATAGTACCTCGAGAGTTCGGAATATCTCGTACGAACGTGAGAACATGACTTGTGAAAAAGGACAAAACCACAGCTTTGGACCCGGACTGATCCTTTTTTGTACATTCAAGATTATATCAACAAACCCCGCCTTGCTGTCCCCTGTTGGTCCAAAAGCAAGAACCAAAGACGTCACACGGGTGGACAGCAACAGATCCAAAACCCCCCCCAAAAATGGCTGTGTCCCAATTCAGAGGCAGATGGCTTTAAAGAATGCCTGGTACGCAAGAAAAGGCCTCGACGTGGAAGTCCTCCGCAGAGAGTATTAACCGCACTGTCATGGCTAATTCCCACAAAATGAATGGCTACTAACTGCAGCGGACTCTGGTACCAGTATGGGTCTGATGCTGGCTCTCAAAGCCAGTAGATTGAATATCTGTGTTAATATTTGTAGCCACAGTTTGTGCAAAAGGTAAGAGTCAAAAACTGCAGTTTGGACTGATGTCGATGGGGGGTCTAAAACAATACAAAAGGAGCAGGATTGACTAAAGTAGAAGAAGCATCTGACAGCAACAAAGCAAAGTCCAAGAAGAAGAAGAAAAAAAAAAGGGAGTCATTCATCTATTAATTCCTGGATTAATAGATAACTTTGGACAGAAGAAAGTCCCATTTCTCGCCTGAAATGGGACACAGCCAACCTCTCGCCACAATCTCTATGCTGCAACTGTTGCGCCCAGCTGCGTTTGCACCGTCTTCTGTCCTCCACACCTGCTCTATCTGAACTGGACTGGTAGACTGGGACCACTGGGACCAGCAGTACCCGTCAAGCTGAATCCAATTTGGCCTGTCCTCACATGCAACACGGTTGATTTCTGCAGTTGTCGCTCTGCCAAAGACACCCCTGCAAGCTGTATTAACACTATGCTTTTACATATTTCACTTTGTTTACTTTTTGGATTTTAGGCACTTGCAAGCCACGTCTGCTCCGACCTTCTACTGGGGATGGACACATCTGGAAGTCACAGTGAGTACTGAAGGTTTCCATCTTCCTTTCTTTGTGCATTTCAAACTGGCACATACACAGACCCAAGTGTATATGGCAGCAATTTGAAAATATATCGCCAAAATCTTTTTATACACTAAGAGAACGTGTCCGTCTGTGTTATTTAAACCCCGTCTTCATCAATATACCAACAGATTTTCTTTCTTTTTGTCAAAGACACATTGATGTTGCCAATTTTGAGTCTCTACATGCACAAAAATGTAGGCTAACAGAAAGACGCACCAGTCTTACTGGCGCTCTTTATTACTCGTGAATATTTGTGTAATATATCAATTTTCCATCTATTTCCTGCAGCAGTTTACCGTGATTCTGAGGGGCGGCAGTGTGTAAACAGGCCAAATTTAAACGGATTCAGTCTCCGAATGGCTTTCAGGGCCCACAAACCTCGCCTGGAGGGTGGGGTGGGGGTTAGATACCGGCGACAGCGTTGGGGGAGGCGAGGAGGACATTGAGACGGGGGTTAAGATAAAACGTGTAGTGGGTACAACCAAAGTTGTATCATTCACTCACAACTCCTCAAACAATGGCCCTCTTCCTACAACCTGATACACTCCTTCAGGTTGTGTGTGTGTGTGTGTGTGTGTGTGTGTGTGTGTGTGTGTGTGGTGTGTGTGTTGGTGTGTGTGTGTGTGTGTGTGTGTGTTTGGGTTGTGTGGTGTGTGTGTGTGTGTTGTGTGTGTGTGAGATGCTGGCTCATCGGTACTGTAAAAACCCCTTGCAGACGACCGTAGAGGGAGGGGGCTCGTTGACTTTGTAACCAGTTTTTTGTGTAGACGCCCCCCCCCCCCCCCACAAATGTTAACGTGCGAGTAACAAACTAAAAAAAAGCTGAGGTGTGTCGCATGTTGAGTAAAGTGGTGGGGGGGGCGGTAGGATGAATAAAGAACAGCTGCCTTTTTGCCATAAACCAGGGCCAAGATACGCCCATCTCCCCCCCCCCCCCGCTCCTTCTTCCATCACTTTTTGGGTTTTGTGCTTCTAAAATAGCTGCAGATAATCAACAGGCAGACAACGGGGATGGACTGTCCTGGGACTACACCCACCCCCCCCCCCCCAACCCAGACACAGTGCTGACGCCCGTTAGATCGCCGCAGGGTGCGTCTCTCCCCAAGAGAAACTGCCAATGGGTGACTTTATCTCTCTGCCAATCGGTGATACAGAATTGCAAGAAAAAAAATGCAACTTGGTTGTGTTTTTCTCGTTAGTTTGTGAAGACATTTTTTTTTTATTGTGTGATGTTTTTTTTTTTTTAAGTCTGAAAGAGCTGAAAACAAAAAGCTTCCACTGGTTATAAAGTCAAGCACCGGCCAGAAGTTCTGAGTTAAAAAATAAGAAAAAATGAATAAGAAAAACAAGAAGGAAACGAAGCATTCATACAAAACTAAAAGTGAATTTCACTCCGGAAGCATCCCTGTGCCCTCTGATTATCTCCCGGACCTTTAGAGCGTCTCTCTGCTGAACTACATTAACACAACGCTGGATTGCACGTTCTTTCAAGTTTTCAGTATTTTTCTTCTAAAGCCTCGTGTCTACCTGCTCTGTGTATTACACATTTAACTTTTTTTAATTTTATTTTATATATATTTTTTTTTAAATCAAAGCTTATTATTTCTGGAGGTTTTGTTACAAAAACACAAACAGTCCCAGTTCTTCGACCCACAGTCATGTCATCGGTCACTTTTTAAGAATTATTATTATTATTATTATTTTTTTTTTTAACCACACATAAAATGGGTTTCAAGTTCCCTAACCTTGTTTCTTGCCCGGTTTGAGTGTAGCAACGTTTGTGACCTCGGCCCTCTGTACTGTACGTTATCCCACGGCCCAATGAGAGCGTTTAAAATCCAACGTGTCCACAACCTGCCTGAGCCTGCCAGCAGACTTAATGCAGGTCCAGCAGAGCGGGAGCCGCCCGGTCTGGGGAAACCTGGGCTTCAAACGTCGAGCCGACGCCACTCGACAGACAGCGGAAAAAACTCCAAACTGGAAAAGTTACAATTATTTTCTCAATGATCAAGATACCAATATCAGAAAACAGTCGAAATGCATAAAAAGCCCAATGGGATATCTGAAAATTGCTTTTTTTTTTTTTTTTTACACTGTTGTCGACTGATGGATTATATTGCTCGACTAATTGTTAGAGTTATAATTCAGTTCTGGTTCTGGCTTTGGACTTCCACAGAGAAAAGGGGGGCGAGCGAGTCCCAGAGGAAGGTCCAGAGGGCCGGGGGTCACACATGGGACTCGTTGAAGTGCTCCTTACTCGGCCATCTGTATTTACAGAAGGTGCCGGCGTGTCGGTTTACGTACCATTTGGTTCCCCCCCCCGAAAAAAAAAAAAAAAAAAAAAAAAGGCTTTTTGTGGACAAGCACTCGGCCCAAAACTCGGTTTTATGCGTGGTTTCAAACACACCATTCGCTTGCTTTTACCTTCACGCTTCTCCATTCACAAAAAGAAAGAAAAAAAACTACTAAAACACACACTAGCTGACTCTTTGCCCCCCCCCCCTCCCCCCCTCCACACCAACTTGGTCTCTGGTTCGGATCCGTGACATTGCCTTGTACACATTGGCAAAAAACAACAAACAAAAAACTGTTCCTGCAAAGCAAAAACGATCCAAAAACCCCTCTGCAGTTAGTATAAAAGCAAGCCTTCTGTCCTTCTTTTAATACTACACAACCCCCCCCTCCCTTAACCCCTTCAGCAGCAGTCTACATGGAGGAACACTCGATGAAACGAGTGTCCGTTGTCTCGTTATGCTACATTATTTTTTGACAGACACGTGACATCATCTCGTCTCGCATTCACCACAAACCGAGCCATGAGAAACAGAAGAGAGTAAAATCTGAAACATGAAAACGAATCCAGAAACCAAAAAGGTCGCAGTATAATCATCTGAGGTGCAAAATGACATGAAAATAACGGCAAAAAATAAAAATAAAATAAAATAAAGATGGAGAGAAGAGATTTGGGAATGTTTAGTTGTCGTCTTTCGCGCGTTGTTGTTGAGTTTCTGGATAAAAAGTCTGAGCTGGAGTCTAGGTAGCAGCGGGGTCAACCTGAAACTCTGAAGTCTCCTACTCAGTTTCCTTCCTTCCTTCCTTCCTTCCTTCAGTCACTTTTTTTTCCTTCTTCTTCTTCTTCACATTCACAAACATTTAAAACTTCCTTGTGCAAATCAAGCAGTCTTTAGAAAGAATGCCCTCCGAAAATGTTCTTGTAAAAATATATATAACTCCAAGGTGGCTGACGTGTGTGTTGCAGCAAGTGTTTTAATTTCTATCTTTAAAATCGGGTCTGGTGTTGGGGTTCCCCCCCCCTCCCTCCTTCCTTCACTCTCCCCCCCTCCTTCCTTCACTCTCCCCGTTCTCCCTTCCCAGAGAGAAGGGGGGGGGGGGGGGGTTGGTTTGTTGTCTATGGGGGTCTGGGTCTGGGTGCGGTTCATCTGCGACCGGAGGGCATCTGTGTGTAGACGGGGTACGCCAGGCGCACGTTGAGCGAGTCGTTGTGCTGCACCAGGGAGGTCTGGTGGTAGTGGAGCACCAGGTCCTTCAGGCTGCTGTACAGGTTGTAGGGCTCGGCGAAGCCGAAGCCGCGCGGCGTGCTGTAGATCACGCAGTGCTTCACCTCGCCTTCGACTCTGGGGGGGGGGACACGGGGGACACAGAACGGGTCTGGGGTTAGACGTTGTTAGACATGGTCAGAAAGCTGATCTTTGGCCTTTGACCCTTGCGTTGTCTTCCCGTCAACCATGAAAAAAACAACAACAACGTTTTTCATCAGTTTTTTTCCGAATTTTTTGTCACTTTTTCAGTGTTGTGGGGGCTTTTTTTTGTTGATATTTTTATTGTTGACATTTTATTTTTTGTGCCGAAAAAAAACCCCCAAACTGAAAACGGGTGAAATTTGACCCGTTTTTTTTAGTTTTTTTTTTTTTTTTTTTTTTTTTTAATCACAAGAAATGGGCCTTTGAAATAAGCGCTGAAAATGTCAACGTTAGAAATATCAAATAACTTTTGGAAAAAACATTTAAAAAACAAACAAACAAAAAAACCACCCACAACATTAAAAAAAGTGACAAAAACGTCAGAAAAAGTGATATTAATGTTTCATGGTTGCCGGGAAGACAACACAAGGGTTAAAATGTTTTCACTCTTATATCTTTTTTTGTAACATTTTCCATGTGATTAATACTGTTTAAATCGGTGCACTTCCAGTTTTTAAGTCTTTAACTCACTGAGCAGTGAAGCAGCTGTTGTTACATCCGATGTCTAACAACTGTAAAATAGTCATTTGGCGTGAGGGGATGAATGCTACATGCTAACCAAAGCTAATGTAGCGCTAACATAGGGTGACCAGACGTCAGAAAGCTGATCTTTGGCCTTTAACCCTTGCGTTGTCTTCCCGTCAACCATGAAGAACAACAACAACAACGTTTTGGTCACTTTTTTCCCCCAACGTTGTTATCAAAGTCAAAGTCTGCTTTATTGTCAATTTCTTCACATGTCAAAACATACAAAGAAATCAAAATTGCGTTTCCCTCTATCCCACGGTGACAACAAGACATTTTAACCAATTTGGTCCACAGACAAACATAACATTCAAGTAAACAGTATAAAAAGTAAAAATGAGAAGATATGTACAATGAGGAAAATAAGAGCAGCAAAATTTGAGTTAAAAATGTGCAATTATGCATACGGTCGACAGTCAATGTAATGTGCAAAAGTCAGGCGGTAGCATAGTGACGCCGGTTATGTAAGAGCAGCAGAGATGTGTTCCCAAGTGTTTTCAGGACAACAAAAAGTGTGCAATGTGTGCAAGTGGAGTAGTGCAAGGCAAGGCAGCCAGTTATTTCCAAATTTTTTGTCACTTTTTCAGTGTTGTGGGGGCTTTTTTTTGACGTTTTATTATTATATATAGTTATTTTGATATTTTCATTGTTGACGTTTTATGTGCCGAATAAAACACAAAATTGAAGACGGGTCAAATTTGACCCAAAGACAACATAAGGGTTAAAATTTGACCCATTTTCAGTTTTTTCAATCACAAGAAATGGAATAAATGGAAATAAGCGCTGAAAATGTCAACGTTAGAAATATCAAATAACACCCACAACATTAAAAAAAAGTGACAAAAACGTCAGAAAAAGTGATGTTAATGTTTCGTGGTTGCCGGGAAGACAACACAAGGGTTGAAATGTTTTCTGTCTATATCATTTTTAGGTCATTTCCTCAAACTGTTCTCACTAAGGAAGTGCCCTTAGGAGGGTTCCTGGAAATGATTATGTAACTTAGTAATAATCACATGGAAAATGCAGACTTCCAGTATTAAGTCTTTAATTCAAATCAAAACGTGGCGATAAAACATCGGTTCGAGCTTGCTTGTTTTTTTGTTTTGTTATAACTGTTTTCACTTTTCTGTTCCCTGGATCCATCTTTTATTGCCTGTAAAGTGACCTTTAGTGCTTAGAAAGGCGCTGTTAAATAAAATCTATTGTTATTATTAATTCACTGAACAGTAAAGCAGCTGTTGTTATTTCTTGATATCTAACAACTGTAAAATAGTCATTTTGATGTGAGGGGATAAATGCTACATGCTAACCAAAGCTAACGTGATGCTAACAGCCCTTCTGCACTCCAGGGTTTTTGGCTGAGAGACCACTAAAGTCTCGTTTGGAGCGTACTCACATCACAGAGCAGGCGTAGCAGCCCTTTTTGCTGCTCTCTCGGATGAGAAAGGCTCCGTCCGGCTTCCCGATGAGCAGCTCCTCCGCCTGCGTCCGGTTCAGGTCCCCGACGAACCAGCTCTTCTCGTCGTAGTGGGGCAGGTTCTCGTCCTCCTCGGTCACGAAGTAGCCTCTGCACCCACACGGTTACACAACAACAGGTACGTGGTGAACACAGGAGGACGGGATACAGCGGTAACAGCTGCTCTGTGCACACAGATGCACAGTAGCAGGGTTGGGGGGGGGGGAAGAAAAACCCCAAAAAAGGAGAGACTTACTCGTCGGTGTTCTCGTTCTTGATTCCCAGCCAGTCGTTAATTCGTTTCTGACGAACTCCTTTGTGATTGAGCCAGCTAAAAAGAGAGAGAGAAAGAAGAAAAAGAAAAAAACGTAAATACTACAGTACTAGAAATCAGTATTTAACCTCCCGTTAAATACTGCGAATCAAATACAGGTCAAATTTGCCCCTTTAAGAAAAAGTCTATATCTAAAATATGAGTTTCTTTTTAACCAAATTACCACAAACAATGGATTGGATTCCTAACAACGCTCTTTGCAAATCCAATTGATCACTTTCATTCCTCTGATCTTAACTATTAGTCACAATAATTCATAAAAATGTCAATTGTTTTTGTCCGTTTTTGACCCGGGAGGACTACACAAGGGTTAAAAGTTGTTTTAGGATGCAGTGAACACAAACAGCAGTGCAGGCATGTCTGACAGCATCAAAGCCAGCTCAGGTGAGATCTATCTATCTATCTATCCATCCATCCATCCATCCATCTCTCTCTCTCGCCCTCTGTTTAATAAACTGAGCAACACGGCGCTCCGTGCCCGCTAGGCCTGCACGATTAATCGCGATCTCGATTCACAATTTAATTTTGAAATAACTTTTTATGACTTTGATTCTCATTTCAAATCGGTGAAGTTTATAAACAGAGACATGTATCGTCCATGTCTTGTTTGCACTGTCCGTATTCGTCTAGCCCAGCTGATGTCTTGAATAAATGTCTTTGTCCTTATGTAACCGTGTTGTTGTCTTAATTTGTCTGTATTCGTCTAGTCCACATCGATGTCCTGCACAAATGTCTCTCCCGACGTGCTGTAACCAGGTTTTATGTTTCTGCAGAACAGGAACCTGCTGAAAACCAGTTTTTAAACTGAGTCAGGCCCGTTTACATTGTAATGTAATTTTTAACTTTCCTGTATAATAAATATGAATATGAATGAATGAACTGTATAAATTAGGGTTTAAAGTGCTTCCGAGCGCTGCGATGCTCTCCCTTCTCTTCATTGAAGCATCTACAGCATGTTAACAGGCTGGTGGTGATGTGCAATGTGCTACAGGTGCCAAAACAACAACAACCTATGTTTGGTATTGTCAATTTGTTTTGTTTGTCATGGTTCATGTTGCAAAAGGATAGAGATCGTAGTTCTAACCCCTGAATGGTGCAGGCCTAGCGCCCTTTGTACTAATAAACCACAGATGTCTTCTGTCCTTACACTAGATATTGGTCCCTGATCTTGCGGAGCTGTATGAGGTCGGGCTTCAGGCTGTTCATCTTTTTGTCCGTCTCCCGGTTGTCCATGGCTTGCGTCTTCAAGTCCTGCTCCAGCCGCACCTTGCTGTCGTGGATCTCCCCGAGCCGGGACTTGAGCTTCTCGTAGTTCATCATGATCCTCTCGATCTCCTTGTCGTTGCCCTCGCGGCGGAAGCGCTCGATGTAGTCCTTGCTGTAGCGCTCCTGCGTGTGGCACTGCTCCTCGAAGATCTTGATGGTCTCGTTGAAAGCTTCGATGGCCGTCCGCTTCATCTGGATCTCCTGAGGGAGGAGACAAGCAGGAAGTGAGTGGACAGAACAGAAAACAGTGTTCCCCCCCCCCCCCACCCCCTTTCTGTTAAAACCATAAACCTTCAGTCACTGTGTGTGTGTGTACCTGCGAGGTCTTGGTGTATTCTTCATACAGTCGGTCGTACTCTTTGCTCTTCTCCTGGTACTGATTGTGGTATTCCTGCAGCTTCTTCCCCACGGCGTCGATGTTATCCTCCTTTACCAGCTGGTCCTGAAGGGTTGGAGGACAAGAAATGAAAATGCATCAGACAGCGAAAAGGGAAAAAGGCTGCGTGCATAAGACGTGAAGGAATGAAGAGCTTTTTGTAATTAGGGACAGAGGGAAGGGTGCATGTGCGTGTTTGCTCCCTTCACCCCCGACTCTGCTCAGCGAGAGTGACTCCTGAACGGGCTCGTTAATTAACCACCCACCGAGGCCCGGGTGCACGGCAAGGTGTGCACGCTTGGAGATATTGCACCGCTCTGAGTAATGACCCGCCTGGCAAAGCGAGTGCAGCGGGGGGGGGGGGGAATAAATGCAACAGCGGCCCTTTGACACCGCGGATGTGTGCAATTATTTAGGGAGCGTGGCACTCGGGGGCCGGCAAACGGGGCAATATTTCAGCGAGTGGAAATCTTGCTGCCGCTGCAGTTTGGAGTGGAAACACCCGGCACAAGCCACCGGGGTTGGAGGGGGGGGTGTCTACAGGGGACAATGGTTGGAAATGTGTTTCAAATGTAGTAGAAGTTGATAGAAAGATCAGTGAGACGGAGTTTTGTTCCCAAGATTAAGAAGAGCAAACTATTAACCCGTTTGTGCCGGATGCTTTGCGACGACACATCTACCGCCGGTTACTGCGTTGCGCAACTCTGACCCTCCTGCCGGCTGCTGCGTGGCGCAGCATGTTGTATTGGTCGGTCTTTCCATGACGTGTGCGGCAGAGAACGCACTGTCATTGGTTCAAAATACACATGAGGCGGGTCTTGTTGGCTATTTCAAGCCATGTGACCACCAAAATGTACCGTAGTTTGCTGAAAATCACGTCAATCAGCCACACATACATGTGCGTTTGTTCATGAAGTTTTGAGAGACAAGCGAGAAAACGGCTCCGACAGAGGAAGTGGTCGATTAGGATGAAGACATCCTCCCTCCAAAACTCCTCACTATCTTCCACCTCAACGTCCCCGCCCTCGCTGTCTAAATCCTCCTCTGATTGCCTCGGAGCCGTTTTCTCGCTCGTCTCTCAAACATTCATAAACAAACGCACATGTTTGTCTGGTTGATTGACGTGATTTTCAGCAAACTACGGTACATTTTGGTGGTCACATGGCCAACAAGACCCGCCTCATGTGTATTTGAACCAATGACGTTCTCTGCTGCACGCGTCATGAAAAGACCGACGAATACAAAAGGCTGCGCCACACAGCAGCCGGCAGGAGGTTCAGAGTTGCGCAACGCAGTAACCGGCGGTAGATGTGTCGTCGCGAAGCATCCGGCGCAAACGGGTTAAAAGAAGAAAGCGTATTTTTGCAAAGTCTTGTACTATTGGTTATGATCAGATTTGTATAAGCAGAGACCTGAACATATGTCAACACTAGAGGACACAGCCTTATATAAATATGAGTCCAATGTGAGCTACTAGACAGGTTTCAAACAAATGCAATTTAATCAAAATACTTCCAAACCACAAAAAAAAACATGAACACACCTGAACTGTCTTCAAAGTCACCCATTGCATTATAAGTAAGTAAGTAGTGTTGGAATTTAAAATGTTATATGTGCTTAAGACCAGGGGCGCAGGAGCCAAGGAGCCAGACAGAGGAAGGGGAGAGCTGTGACAGCTTGATCCAGGTAACTTTGTCTCAGGATATCTTGTGTAATAAAGAGGATTCACACATCTACATCTGAGGTTCTGACTATTAATTGACTGAACCCTGAGACCGGAGCAGGATTTAGCTCCAACAGTAAGTAAGCAAAATGTATTTAAATACAGCACCTTTCACAGACAAGAGGGGTCACAAAGTGCTTTACAGTAAAAACAACTAAAAACAGCAACACATAAAGTACTGAGCCATGTTGCTAGTTAAAAGCTTGTCTAAGAAGATGTGTCCTGTAAAACTGCCTGTGCACATAACTACAGTTGATGGTCAAAAAGTATGTAAACGCCTACTACACCTTACACCTATATGATGGCTGAACATGTCATTTTGTCATTTAAAACCCACGAGCGTCAATCTGCTCCTCTAGCAGCCTCCACTCTTCTGGGCTCAGGCTTTCCATGAGACGGTGGACCTGCCGCAGGGATCTGCTCCCATTCGAGCTCACGGACATGATTTTTCTACAGTAAATACATTGGACTTTCCTTTAAATACAGTCATAACAGACATGTGTATCTTGTAGGCTGGCTGGCTGGATGGCTAGATAGATGGATGGATGGATGGATAGATGTGTGCAGGTGTGATTGGTGTGCGTGCTGACCTGCTGGAAGCGGGAGATGGGGTACATGAGTTTGACGTCCAGCTTGGTGTTGTACTGAGCCAGAGACTCGTGTCTGTAGTGGCTGATGAGCTCCACCACCGAGCCGAACGTTAGGGGGTCAGAGAAGCCGTACTTTCCGTCCCGATGGTAGATCTTTATCAGCTTGTTGTTGCCCCCCTTCCTGAAGGAGAAAGAGCAGACCGGGTTAGTACACATCACCATATCCAAACCTCCAAACCCCTTTTTTTTTTTTTTTTTTTAAGTGCTGAAAATGCATCCCTGAACAGATATTTATCCTTAATATTCACACTCCAATTGCTTCTAGTTCCAGCTTGGTTCCTCCTCAAGCATTTTACTTCCAGGGAAGTGGGCGATTTGCTCCAATTTACCAGGATGCCGCGTAGGCAAAATGCTTCTCAACACATGATTTCCCTCAATCTGTAGTTAACTAGAGGGATGGCTACATAAAAAGTGGAGCAGAAGAAGTAATCACCCACTCCTTCCAGCCTTCATTACCCCCCCTGTGGTTTTAAAACACACTCCATTCATGACTCAGATATCAACCAAACTGAGACTTTACCTCAGTGTGAGCGTGTAGTCGCCCTGCATCTTGGTGGAAGCGTCCCGAACCAGGAAGGTCCCATCCGGCATGTCTCTGAGCTTATCATTCACCTCCTCCCTGGAGACGAGACAAAAAAAAGAAGAAGAGTTTGAGTTGGTTGTGCACAGATGATTTTTATTTGAAAAGTCTGCCTTCAGTTATCAGTGGCAGGCGGTCAGGACTTTCCCCCCCGCAGCCACACGCCTCAAAGTAAACGGTCCATCAATTAAATGATGTAGGGAGTGACTAGCTGGACCAACTGTGTGTGTGTGTGTGTGTGTGTGTTGTGTGTGTCTTAAAGGTGGCAGACTGGCTGTCTGCATTGTAGGTAGGTGTGGTTATCATTTGAGTATGAGTGGATTGTGTCTTTGAGAGCTAACCTGCATTTAAGAAGGTAAGGGAGTCACCACAACTTAAACAGTTTTTACACAGATTAACTCAAAAAAAACAAAAAAACTACATATTTCATAGAAAGGTTTAAAAGTAGTTACTGAATACATAATTAGTGCATACGATAAATCACGGATGGATACACATTCAGAAATGACCCTTGTGACCCTAAAAGAAGAAAAGCATTGAATGTAAACTCATCAACTCACAACGTTGTTAACTATTTATTTATTTTTTTCAGTTTCTGACCGGGTTACTGCTATAAAATCAAAACACAAACACAACGTAAAGGTACTTTTGTCCTTTGAAGTGTCCTTACTACAGATAGAAACCATGCCAACAGGTATTTGCAACCCATGTTTTGTCAATCGCAACTTTAAAACAAAGATTAATATCCAGCCAATCACCGACAAGATGGTTGGGGGAGGGGGTGGGGGTTAGTACAACACTTGTAGGTGATTGGCTGGAACATGGTTTGTTGCATTTTGGTGCACAGCCTGTGCCTAAAGCGTTTGTTTTGACGTTTACGACCCCCCCCCCCCCGTGTTGTCTCCCGAGCCCGGGCGTTTTCACGGTGCGTTCAGGGGCCAGGCAGCTAGCGGATCAAGGAGAAAGGACAGCAATATAAGACCAAAAATGAAAATGCGCTGAAACCATGCAGGGACTCATAGTGCACCTTTAAGGGACCAGATTTCCATTCAATAGGTACTCATCCACATCATACACCAACTTCACATGCTTTTTCCACACAATAAGCATCTAATGTAGAGCTCCAATGACACTAGACATTTAAAGGAAAATTCCCACAGCGTCAACACAGTTTGAGAGCAAAAGGTCACTCTCGTCTTGAGACACAGCGTGTGTGTGTGTGTGTGTGTTGAGTGTGTTCTTACCTGGATATGTCCCCCCAGTACCACTCGGCCTCTTGCAGGGAGCCTCCTGCTCCTCCGTCCTTGGTGCCATTTGTGCTGCCCCCCCCCACCCCGACCGACGAGGGTGGCTTCGCTGGCTTCGGAGGAAGAGCTGGGGGAGAGAACGAGGCGACACGTTATTATTGTAACATGACCTGTTTGTGTGTGTGTGTGTGTGTGTGTGTGTGGTGTAGACCTTTCTTTTTGATGCTTTTTGATGTTGCCTTTCTTTAAATGATGTTCATTTCTTTAATGTTGAATTTCTTGTACTGTAACACTGTAACTTTTATTCTTGTGTTTTATCTGGTTTTATTGTTTTAACTGTTTTCGTGTAAAGCACTTTGAATTGCTCTGTTGCTGAAATGTGCTTTACAGATAAAGCTGCCTTGCGTGGTGTGTGTGTGTGTGTGTGTGTGTGTGTGTGTGTG
>NC_045741.1:6199762-6244762 GCF_008692095.1 Etheostoma spectabile
CCTTAGTGGTCCCTGAATACTGTATCTGAAGTCTCTTTTATATAGACCTTAGTGGTCCCCTATACTGTATCTGAAGTCTCTTTTATATAGACCTTAGTGGTCCCTAATACTGTATTGAAGTCTCTTTATATACCTTAGTGTCCCAAACTGTATCTGAAATCTCTTTATGTAGACTTAGCTGTCCCCTATCTGTACCGAAATCCTTTATATAGACCTTGTGGTCCCTAATACGTGATTGAAGTCTTTTATATAGACCTTAGTGGTCCCCTATACGTATCTGAGTCTCTTTATATAGCCTTAGGGTCCCCTATACGGTATCTGAAGTCTCTTTATATGACCTTAGTGTCCCCTAATACTGTATCTGAAGTCCCTTTATATGACCTTATGTCCCTAATACTGTATCTGAAGTCTCTTTTATATAGACCTTAGGTGGTGCCCCTAATACTGTATCTGAAGTCTCTTTTATATAGACCTTAGTGGTCCCCTAATACGTATCTGAGTCTCTTTCCCAAAATTCAGCCTTGGTGCAGAATTACAGTCACTAGAGCCAGTCCCAAAAATTCTCTGGGGCGGGGAAAGCAGAGAAAGGGGAGGTAACCTTTCCCCTTATGACCTCATAAGGGGAAAGACTCCAGATCGGCCCATCTGAGCTTTCATTTTTCTCAAAGACAGAGCAGGATACCCAGGGCTCGGTTTACACCTATCACCATTTCTAGCCACTGGGGGGGCCATAGGCAGGCTGGGGGGGGGGGGGGGAACTCATATTAATGTTTAAAAAACCTCAATGGAATCGTCATGACAACCAGACCCGTCGTCATGTCAACCCGAACCGACAGCTGATGATTACGTTCTGTGTGTAAACCGGCTCCGACGTCGCCACTGAGCGTGTCGGTGATATCGACAGCAACAGCTGCTTCTGCATAAATTAGCCCCGTTTTATTAAATAAATGTAATAGTAAAGCTGTGGCAATTAATCACGATTTTAATTGCAATTACGACTTTGGCTCAGTCACAAATACACAGATTAAATCGTAAAAAAAAAGGAGAGTTAAAAGAAAGAAAGAAAAACAAAACGACTGTTATTTAAGTTAAATAATGAGCAAATGTTTTCAAAGGATCAATGAGTAATCATGTTAAGTAATGATAGATTTCAATAGTCAAAACATATGGAGATTTAGATATCTTCAATAATGGAGCAGTAAACCTGTGTGTGTGTGTGTGTGTGTGTGTGTGTGTGTGTGTGTGTGTGCGTAAAATTATGTGTCAAAAGCATTTCTTTGACCACTTGAAGGCAACTTGATGCTCTTGAAAAATGTGTTTCTCCAGAGTGATTGCACTCATGTAGAGTAATTGTTTTTAATCTGCTCCTCATTACTGGCTGAGACAGTGTGTGTTTATACACCACACACACACACACACACACACACACACACACACACACACACACACACACACACACAGTCATTGAAGCTTTCACGTTTCAATTCCAGTGTAATAAATATAATGAATGCCTGTAAGATACTAGTTGTTTTCTCTTCTCCAGATGCTTCTTCTTCACTTATCTCCTCAACCCTTTCATTATCCCTCCTTCCCTCCTTGCTTCCTTCCTTCCCTCCTTCCTTCCTTCCTACCTCCGTGTCACCCTCCCTTTGCCTCTTTCTCCCGTCTCTTCCAATTACATTTCAGTTACGTCAAGACAAAGACACTCAGCATACGTCGAGGCACTGACAAGCCGAGTGGAGACACACACACACACGCACACACACACACACACACACACACACACACACACACAGACAGTAAATGAATGGCACCAGGTGCTGTGTAAACCAAGGTCCAGCTGCACTTAAGTATGTGAATCACCAGCAAAGAGCCAGCGTGCTGCATTCACATCCCCGACTGCCTCTACTGTAGCTCCCACACGACGACTGTCAAATGGACAGAGGAGGACAGAGAGAGAGACAATCAATTCCTCTCTTGTTTAGCCCAAAGGAAAACAAGGAGTAAAATCTGGCTCAAGATACTGCACCAGCCCACTTCACTTCACTTCACTTGGACTTCAACATGCCACAAATTAAAAAATCAACAATGCACTACAGGGATGCATTAACTGACTAGAATAATGTAACAGTGCATGCAGCTGGTACAGGCTACTTCCTGGATACAGTCTGAATGACTATGATCTAAAAAAGGTTGAAATACTTTCTTTGATAAAGCCTCTTAACCTGAGGGTTTTTGTTGTTGTTGTTGTTGTTGCATTATCTCTCATACATGCCAGAGATGTGACATAATGCTGCACTTTGTGGCGGCTGCAGAATGTGGCAGTACATGTCAATAGATGAATGAGGGGAAGAGAAAAGGAGAGGAGAGGAAAAAGGGGACAGAGCTACCGGGCAAACTGCATTCAACAGCGCCTCCTGGAACCACAACGTCCCACATCTGCGCCATGATCCATTCAGCGCACCGAGGGGGGGAGAAAAGGGGCTGGGAAGGGGGGGGGGGGGGGCTGGGAGTCAAATGACACTGGCACAATTGCCGAGGAATGAATGAATGAATGAAAGACTGAATTAAACACATTTAAATCTGGATGACAGTTTGCTAGATAGAGGCACAAAGTCTTACACATGCGCGCCAGTGAATGGTTTTATGATTATGAAATTTTCGGGACCTTTTATTCCCGGTTTTGGTTTAATGGTCCAGCTAGGTCCCTTGGTTATCCGTGTCCCATCCCCCCCCCCCCCCCCCCCCCCCCCCCCTTTACCGTTGTCGGCACCAGGCAGAGCAAGAGCAAATTTCGGGAACAATGAAAAGGTTGATTTAGACTTTAAACGTGGAGTAAAACGTGCAGTAGGAAACTGTGCAAGGTAGTTGCACAATGTCATTTGCAAAAGAACTGCTGATGTTTATGCATTTGGCCAACGATTGTGGCTGCGATTTGTACCTTACGATTACATGCATCAACATTAGTTGCGTCCGCTCAGAAAATTCTCAGGATGCCTAACAGCCCGTCTGCTAAAACACATACTACTAAGAGTATTGTCTCTAAACACATACTACATAAGAGTATTGTCTCCTAAATAATCTCAAATACATAAGAGTATTGTCTCTAAACACATACTACATAAGAGTATTGTCTCTAAACACATACTACATAAGAGTATTGTCTCTAAACACATACTACATAAGAGTATTGTCTCTAAATATTACTATAGGTATGTCTAAGGTTTGGAGGCTGCAGCTTGTGTCACAGCCAGATAAGGTCACAGAATAAGACGTAAAGTAAAAGGAACATTTCCGCTAAAAACGGGATGCACCGGGGATGAAGAAACACAGTAAATTGGGTTTAAAGCGTTGTCATCGGTGTCGATAACTGCTATTACAGACGAAATTAAAGACAAAATGTCGCTAAATCCTGTTAAGTAAAGCTCAGGTTACCAGCTTCCCAGTAACGTTACAGCTCTAGCAGAATAGTGCTGTGTTAATGATAAAACTATAGCAGTAACGTCAATGACGCACAGCCGAAAACTGACAAAAATATCACCTTAAATGAGCAGAAAAATCCCCCCCAAAAAACGACCCAAATGTCGGTTAAGCCGGGGGTGGGGATGGGGGGGGGGGGGGGGGGTATGAGCAGCAGCAGCAGGATGTAACATTGAGCTTTAAAAACTTTCCACCAAACCAACCACTGCCTACACCTCCTCTCCAGCAAGCGCGAGCCCGTGCAGCATCACAGGGCTCCTTAATTACCTGGCGGCTGGTCCATTTCCAGGTAAAATATCAGCTCTGTGGAGTAGGGCATCATCACGTCCCTCCAGTCCTCCTCCTCACCGGCTTTCTCCGTTGTCCAGACTGTATTGTACATTGCTTCCGTGTGGCTTAACCTGACAATCTTTCTCCACAAATATGGAGAAAAAAAACCGAGCTTATAAAATGCAAACGGGTGTCCAAAAACTAACCGACGTTAATGCACATCTATCTACTTGAGACTTGTATCTGAATCCCTGCTTCAGACCGGTATAAATAGACGAACTGTGTACAGCAAGCACCGGGCTGCTCCCTCCGACATGATAATAAAGTTATTATCTTAGGGCTCTTCATTTATGCCCTCTATATGTGTATGTGTGTATAAAAGCGTCCTTAAACTATGGGAAAGTAGAAGCCAGCTCTACATTTCGGTCCCCTTCCTTCTCCTCCGCTGCAGCCGCCGGCCGGATACCTTCATTTTAAGAAGACCTCTGACAAGAGGAGGCTGGCAAAGGCTGACCACGGCTGGGACAAACCATTTCGCTGAGCCCTGCAGGGGTGTGCCAATTTAACATCCCTGGTGACACCCTTTAATTAAACACAAATAAATCCTCGGCGTAATAGATGATAACATGTACCATCACCGACTTTTCTAACATATGGTAGGAAATTATTCCACGCAGCCATTCTGCAGGTTTATTTCAATGCCACGTCCCCCCCCCCCCCCCCCCGACTTGGTTACCCCCTATCTTTCTCAGCCCCGCCCTCTGATCCGAGCCTCTGTGCGCAAGCGCAGAAGCCGAATTTGAAAGCCAATAGGGAAATAACTCCAGCCTCTGAAGAGCAATTTACAAATTCGCTGGTTTTCCAGTCAGATCCTCACCTCCCTCCTGATTGGCTATGTCTCTGCAAACTAGTGGCTCGCGCTACTGCTGCAGCCCCTTTTGGGATATGACATAACAAGTAGCTACCAAATATTCTTGACCCTTGTGTTGAATATCAACACTTATGTTGAGCTTTTTATCAATGTTTTTAACGTTTTTCTTACATTTTATTTCCCCTTTTTTTCATCACTTTTGATGCTTTTTTCGCCCCAATGTTTTGTCACTTTATTGACGTTTTCAACTTCAGCTTTCGGACTCAAACCTTTTTAAACTCGGTCTTGACTTGGACTCGACTAGCCCTGGTCTTGGACTTGTCTTGGACTCAACAAAGGTGGTCTTGCCTACAGCCCTGTCCACATTACTGATGATTATTAAAACTACTTATGCTATAAAAGCACCAATAGTCAACACTGCAATATCGCCGCAATATCGATATCGAGGTATTGGGTTAAACATCTAGTAATATTGGATTTTCTCCGTATGGCCCAGGCATGAGGAAGCAGTGTTGCTTTTTTTTGGACAGTGCACCTGCTTGTTCATTGACGGGGGATTATCCTGCTTTAGTCTTCTCTCTCTGTCTGGGTCTCCTTGGTTTGTAAGCATTTTACATCCTGACTTTTTGGGACGGGTCCCTTTAAATCTTAAAATTTCCTCTTTGCCTGTTTGTTTTTAGTGGAGTTAAAAAAAAAGAAGTTATTTTCTATCTGCTGAAGCCTGTTCTGGTGTGTTCTGCATGTGCAAACAAAATTGGGATCACATTAAGAAGATTAACTTTTTTTTTATTTTTTATTTATTTTTTTAAATATGGGCGTTTCTTTTTAATTAAAAAGGAAATTAAATTAAATTAACCTTTGCCCCTTTTTTACTCCCTCTCTCGGCTTCTATTCCGGTGCCAGGAGCAGAAAGTGGAGCACTTTTTTGAGATTTACATAAAAAAGAACAATGGTATCATCATAATCAGCTAGACCCCAAAGCCCCCGGTGGAGACCCAGACTGGCCCAGACCCCCAATCATCCACATGCTAATCTCCTGTTAACAGACTGATATCAATACAATATCTGTAGATAGGGGGGGGGGGGGGGGGGGGGGGCGCTGCTTACAGCTGCTCTGTCTGTCTATCTGTCTGCCTGGTGTCCTACTTCAGGGAGCGTCAATAAATACAAGGTCTGCTCCCCCAATCTGCTATCCATTCATGCTGTCCTCCCTTCCCCAGACACCCACTCATCCACCTACCCATCCATCCATCCATCCATTCGTCCATCCATCCATCCATCCATCCACCTACCCATCCATCCTTCCTTCCATCCATCCACCTACCCATCCACCTACCCATCCACCTACCCATCCACTACCCACCCCTCCATCCCATCATCCATCCATCAATCCATCTCACCCATCCACCCATCCATCCATCCATCCACTACTATCCATCCGTCCACCCATCACCCATCCACCAAACCCATCCATCCATCATCCATTCATCCCCCCCCTCCATCCATCCATCCACCATCCATCCACCTACTCATCCACGTCCACCCATCCACCCATCCATCCACCCATCCATCCATCCATCCATCCACCCATCCATCCATCCACCCCCACCTACTCATCCATCGTCCACCCATCCACCCATCCATCCACCCAAACCATCCATCCATTCACCCATCCGTCCATCCATCCACCCACCCATCCGTCCATCCATCCATTCCCCCAATCCATCACCCATCCACCCTCCATCCTCCATCATCCACCCACCCATCCATCCATCCACCATCCATCCACATACTCATCCATCCGTCCACCCATCCCCCATCCATCCATCCACCCATCCATCCATTCATCCATCCGTCCATCCATCCACCTACCCATCTCCATCCACCTTTCACCCATCCACCCGTCATCCGTCCATCCATCCACCCATCCATCCATCCATCATCCACCATCCATCCACCCATAAATCCATCCATCCATCCATCCATCCATCCATCATCCATCCGTCCAATCCCTAAACTTGTCTGTGTCTTCTGTCCATCACAAGAGAAGAACAGGAGCAGGATGGAGGGTCCTTTTGCCTAAATATTAAAATAAAATAAAATAGAAGGGGGGCTGAGAAGAATGTGAATGCATGTGTGTATGTGTGTGTGTGTGTGTGCGTGTGTGTGTGGTTGTGTGTGTGGTTGTGTGAATGCATGTGTGTATGTGTGTGTTGTGGTGTGCGTTGTGGGGGTGGTTGGGGTGTGCGTGTGTGTGTGGGTTGTGTCACAGATGGCTGTGCCGGACACACAGCCAAAGTGTGTCAAACGGGTTTTTAATTGCTGCTGTCGCTTGTGTGGTGTGTGTGGTGTGTGTGTGTGTGTGTGTGGCCAGGCAGATGGATCCCCAACATGACACGGAACTGACTGCCGTTGTCTTACAAAGAGAAAAAGACAGAGGAAGCGGGGAGGGGGGGGGGGGGGGTAATGGGACCAGCAGTATTAATCTGCGCTGTCCCCGGCAATCAGCACACTGTTACCATTTAACCTTCTTAACAATGGAGCCGATTGGCATCAAGTGGCCTATTTATATCAGCGTGTGCACATGAAGCACGGTCACGTATGAATCAACCCCTTCGGATGAAACTTCAAAATCGAGTTATGGATGTTGTCATCCATTGGTTTTCGGGGCTTTTTGAATATCAGCATAATAAAAAAAAAATTTCTGAATGAAGAAATACAGTGAAAACACCCAACAAAAGATGGGAAATTTAACTAAAAGATTGGAAATCTTGGCAAAGTGACTCGTAGAAAACAAGTGGATTTAATGTTGATGTTATGGAACCTGCTTGATTTTTGTACCGCTGTCACATGTTTCACGTGACTCCACTCTGCCAAAAAGACTAAAATTATAAAGGAAAGGTACCACATGTTAACTAATTGAAATAACACCAGTTATTACCCATTTAAAACTTGCCGGTTGGGAACTTCTTTGGCTTCTGGTCATCCAAACAACTTCACTCTGCACTGAGCTTTCGTGGGTCCTGAGTATATTGTAGATACGCACTTCAAGGGACCTTTACTTTGCCGTAAATATTGCCGAATGTCCCTAACATAAGCCGGATATCCATCACCTTGTGCTTGGCTCCGACTGATTTATGGCGACTGTCGGTGCACGATCCGTCCTGCCCATGTGCAAGATGTTCGCACATGGGCAGATGATGTCTTGATGAACGCGGATTTACGACACTGCGAGATCTGTTCCCATAGACAGTTAAAGAAAGTCTGTTCGCCTCCTCCTACAACAGCTAATGTGGCTAACCGCTAGCTGAGACAGCATGTAAAAGACCCCCAAAACTGAATATAGCCGTTACAATCACTCAATACTTGTCTTTATTATTACTGTAACGTCTTAATTTAGCTGGAGCTGCTTTTCCCGCTGTTTAGTTTGAGTCGCGTTACTTTAGGCTGAATCACGCTGCCAGCTAGCGGTTAGCCGAATTAGTCAAGACTGAGTCCAAAAAGGTTTGAGTCTGAGTCAAGTCGAGTCCAAGACCAGGACTAGTCAAGTCCAAGACAAGGCCAAGTCTAAAAAGGTTTGAGTAGGAGTTAAGTCGAGTCCAAGACCAGGACTAGTCAAGTCCAAGACAAGACCGAGTCCAAAAAGGTTTGAGTCCGAGTCTAGACCGAGTCCAGGACAGAATAAAGGTCTTATGCATGACAGTATCAAGACAATCATTTTGGGTTTCCCTTTCCCTCCAATATTATAATCAACATAATAAAGACACCTGGACTCGGTCCAGACCAGAAGCCATATTGGGGCAAGACCAGTGGCCGAGACCGAGACAAGTCCGAGACCATAGAAAAACGGTTACTCGCTCCAAGACCGGACTCGAGTACTACAGCCCTGTGACATAGTTGTGTCCCCTCGAGCAGTGGTTCTCAGACTTTATTCAGGAATTATGGATGACTGATTTTGTTTTTTTACTTAAAGTAACATTTAGACGAAAAAACCTCCCCAGGAGTTTTCACATCTTTTGCCAACAGCCTGCTTTCTGGGACGAGGCTAGGAACGAAAGCATCCAGGAACCAAAATGATTACATAAGGAGAGGCTTAAGATGTCAGGTCTCTCTTTCTTTATCTTCTCTTGAATGCACAGTCAAGCGACAGAGAGCGAGCTCTGTATACCCAGCCTGCTGTTCAGCGGTTTTAACAGGCTGTAGCAGGCTGCAGACAGACAGACAGACAGACGGACGGACAGAAGACAGACAGACAGACAACAGACAGACAGACGGCAGAAAAGACAGACAGGCAGGGCAGGCAGACAGACAGACAGACAGACAACAGGCAGACGACAGACGACAGACAGGCCCGCAGACAGACAGGCAGACAGGCAGACAGACAGGGAGGGTGGCAGACAGACAGCAGACAGACAGACAGGAGACGAAACAGACAGACAGATAGACAGACAGACAGGCAGACAAAGGGAGACAGGCAGACAGACAGGCAGACAGGCAGGCAGACAGACAGACAGGCAGACAGGCGGACGGGCGGACGGACGGACGGACAGGCAGACCAGACAGACAGACAGACAGCAGACAAACAACAGACAGACAGACAGAGACAGACAGACAGACAGTCAGACAGACAGACAGGCAGGCAGACAGACAGACAGACAGATAGACAGACGACAGGCAGACAGGCAGACAGACAGACGACGGCAGACACAGACGGCAGACAGGACGGACGGACGGACGACAGGCAGACAGACAGACAGACAGACAGGCAGACAACAAGACAGACAGACAGACAGACAGACAGGCAGGCAGACAGACAGACAGGCAGGCAGACGACAGACAGACAGGCAGGCAGACAGAAGGCAGCAACAACAGAGGCAGGCAGGCAGACAGCAGCAGCAACAGACAGACAGCAGGCAGACAGCAACAGGCAGGCAGGCAGGCAGACAGGCAGGCAGCAGACAGACAGGCAGGCAGACAGACAGACAGGCAGGCAGACACAGACAGACAGATAGACAGACAGACAGACAGACAGACAGGCAGACAGACAGACACTTCTTTCATTGTAGTTAGCCTAATGCCATGTATGGTGGATCAATAGTATGGGGTGATGGACCAGTCTTCATGCTAAGCTAGGCTAACCATGTCCTGACTCTAGCTCTGTGCTTCACACACAGACATGAGATCGATTTCCATCTTCTCATCTTCCTTTCAAAAGCAAAGCAAATGAGCATTTTCTTTCTTTACCTTGGGGAACTACCCGGCCGAATAGGTTCACACATCAATAATTTAGCACTCAGGATGGCACCGTTGTTCAGAACTTCTACTTTAATACGTTTTACTGATAAAATGTCCGTATTTTTTTTACTGAAAACAAACAAACTGACTGAGAAACCGGACTGAATTTAGGTTTCTGCATTTTTTTTTTACATTATGGTTTCCACTCGTAAAATACTTCTTTCCTGTTTGTGTTTGCAGGTGAGAATTTGGGAGAAGAACGTGCGTGTGAGTGTTGCATGAGGAGAGAGAGAGAGAGAGAGAGAGAGAGAGAGAGAGAGAAGCTCAGGTGATCTTCTGGGAATCAGGTGTTGAGTTTGCCATTTCGGTTGCCATAGAGACCAAAACGGCCTTCTTTTAAAGGGAAAGACAAAGGTGTCGTCTGAAAGCTCATATGGCATGCCACCCACTGATTTAATGCACCAAGAAGCACAAATCCATGCACACACAAAGTTTTATTTTCTACACAAATGTCACCTTAATGTAAATAAATGGATTTTTTACACATTGTGCGATAACACAAATATCCTGCATCTGTCCCCCAAATTCATCTTAATATTGTAGATATGTAGATGTGCTGTATTTTATTAAGCGCTTTTCTAGTCTTAACAACTACTTAAAGCACTTTTACATCATGCAGGAACCATTCACGAATACATATGTGTAAAAGAGACTTCAATCAGTATAGGGGACCACTAAGGTCTATATAAAAGAGACTTCAGATACAGTATTAGGGACCACTAAGGTCTTATAAAAGAGACTTCGATACAGTATTTGGGACCACTAAGGTCTATATAAAAGAGACTTCAGATACAGTATTTGGGGACCACTAAGGTCTATATAAAGAGACTTCAGATACAGTATTAGGGGACCACTAAGGTCCATATAAAGAGACTTCAGATACAGTATTAGGGACCACTAAGGTCTATAAAAAGACTTCAGATACATATTAGGGGCCACTAAGGTCTATATAAAGAGACTTCAGATACAGTATTAGGGGACCACTAAGGTCTATATAAAGAGACTTCAGATACGTGTTAGGGACCACTAAGGTCTATATAAAGAGACTTCAGATACAGTATTAGGGGACCACTAAGATCTATATAAAAGAGACTTCAGATACAGTATTAGGGACCACTAAGGTCTATATAAAAAGACTTCAGATACAGTATTAGGGGACCACTAAGGTCTATATAAAAGACACTTCAGATACAGTATCAGGGACCATGTCATGGGACCCTTAACAACTACTCAAAGCACTTTTACATAGTACAGGAACCATTCACCATTCACACACATTCATACACTGTGGCCGATAAACACTCACACACACACTCAGGGTTCAGTGTCTTGCCCAGGGACACTTTGACATGGGACTACAGGGCCAGGACTTGAACCACCAACCTTCCAATTGGCTCTACCACCGAGCCACAGCCGCCCATAATCTTCACAAAGTCAAGCATCTTTCCCAGAATTCAACATAAAGTCGTTTGAGGTTGTTTGAACAACGTTTTGGCCATGAAGCTTATATTTGACTTCACGGACCCACCTGTTTGTCTATCAGGGTTTTGTCTACCGCGCCTCAGTCTGGAAGATTATATTTAGATTGTGAAAAAGCAGACATAGTTTCAGAGATAACCGATGTCTAAATGTGGCCCTGGAGCTCGTCTGAGTAAAAAACTTCAACTGCTGCTGTCGGTCCACAAGAACAAGCAGTTCAGTAAACTAGATGTAACCCACGTTTCCGTGTGTGTCCATGCGTGCCTGTTTGTGTGTGTGTGTGTGTGCGTGCGTGCCTGTGTGTGTGTGTGTGAATATGTTTGTGTGTGTGTGTGTGTGTGTGTGCGTGCGTGCCTGTGTGTGTGTGTGTGAATATGTGTGTGTGTGTGTGGTGTGTGTGTGTGTGTGTGTGTGTGTGTGTGTGTCGTGCGTGCCTGTGTGTGTGTGTGTGAATATGTGTGTGTGTGTGTGTGTGTGTGTGTGCGTGCGTGCCTGTGTGTGTGTGTGGACAAGGTTTCTGCCTGTTGGAACAAGCATTTCCCTAAACTAGATGTAACCCGCGTTTCGGTGTGCGTGTGTGTGTGTGTGCCTGCGTGTGTGTGTGTGTGAGTGTGTGTGTATGTGTGTGTGAGTGTTTGCGTGCCTGTGTGTGTGTGTTGTGTGTGTGTGTGTGTGGACAAAGGTTTGTGCCTGTTGGAACCAGCAGTCAGTAAACTAGATGTAACCCGCGTTTCCATGTGTGTGTGGGTGCGCGCGTGTGTGTGTGTGTGTGTGTGGTGTGTGTGTGCGTGCCTGTGTCTGTGGTGTGTGTGTGTGTGTGTAGACAAAGGTTTGTGCCTGTTGGGCATTGTCGAAGGCCATTCAAGGCCCCCTGGCCCTAAGCAATGTTCCAAAAAGCACATCAATCATTTAAAACAGGAACAAATCATTGATTTTTTTTTTTTTTTTGCAGCAGCGCATTGTCCTTTGAGAATGAGATAGAAAACCAGATGCCGCGGGCACGCGGGACACAATGAACGGAGCTATCGGGGACCCTCGAAAACCTGGGAAACACAGGTTATCGGCATCAATGTGTGGTGTGAAGAAGGGGAAAACTAAACGTTTCAGTAACAACGATGGACTTTAGACATAAGTGTCTCGCGACAGATGTTGGCTGTTCTGTTCAACAGAGGAGGCTCCGGGAACAAAGACAGAAAGAAACAGGGGAGCTGCCCAAGATGGAAAAATATAAAGAGAGAGGACACTCAATGGTAGATAGAGGATAGATAGATAGATAAAAGATAGATAGATAGATGGATGATAGATGGGGGATAGATGATAGATAGATAGATAAATGATATGGAGATGGATAGATAGTAGATAGAAGATAGTAGATAATAGATAGATAGATAGATAGATAGTAGATGATAGACAGAAGATGATGATAGATGGATAGATAGAGTGGAGATAGATAGATAGATAAAATAGATCGATGGATAGATAGATGGGATGGAGATAGATGATAGATAGGATAGATAGATAGAAGTAGATACATAGATATCCAGATAGATAGATAGTTTAGATAGATAGATAGATAGATAGATAGATAGATAGAAGATAGATAGATAGATAGATAGATAGATAGATAGATAGATAGATAATGATAGATAGATAGATGGATAGATAGATAGATAGATAGATAGATAGATAAATAGATAGGAGATAGATGAAGATAGATAGATAGAAGACAGATAGATAGATAATAGAGGGTAGATAGATGGGAGATAGATAGATAGATAGATAGATAGATAGATAGTTTAGATGTGGATGGAGAAGATAGATAGATAGAAGATAGATAGATAGATAGATAGATAGATAGATAGATATAGATAGATTGGTTTTCACCCCCCCCCACAGCACAAAACGGTCCCCCCAATGCCCCCTTTGGGTCTCCCATTCCCGGGCCCCTGCAACCTTGACGTGCATTTTGATTTCACCCTCTACCTTGAGCCCATGTCATTAAAACCTCCTACCTTCACCTGAGCAACATCGCCCCCCTACCAACCCTCACGGTCCCTCAGATCCACCTCAGCCGGTCTCCTCTCCATCCCCCAAGTGTCCAACCTCCGCAGTTTTGGGGACAGATCTTTCTCCAGGGCAGCGCCCAGGTTCTGGAACTCCCTCCCCCCCAAGAGATCTGCGGCTCTGATTCCTTCACCATCTTTTACAGTCCCGCCTCAAGACCCAACTCTTACCTCTGCCTAGCCATAGCACCCCCCCCTCCCCCTCCCTTTTCATCTGGACCTGAATCTTCCTACAGGTGGAAGATAGCAGTCTGCCAGAACCAGGAACATTTGATTGTTGATTATTACATAACTGCTATATTTATGCTGGGATCGTTTATCTGTTAAAAAAAAAAAATCATTATTATTTTAATTTTTTCTTCTGTAAATGTCTATATTGTGTCGACGGTAAATTGAGTTTTCAGTTGGTTTATTATCTGCTGTATGTTTATTGTTCTCGTTCCCGCTCAGAAAAGCTGTCAGTAGTTTTTTTGGGGTTCCCCATTTCACTCGGCCTGGATATGATCATCGTACCTCATGAAAATGTGTTTAACCCTCGTGTTGGATTCCTGTCAAAATTGAAAATCAACACTTTTTCTCATGTTTTTGTCCCTTTTTTTCAACACTTGACGTTTTTTTCCAATGCTTGTCACTTTTTTTTGACGTTTTCAACTAACTTATTAACTTTAGTTTTACAGGTATTTTTAGAATTTATGGTCAATAAACCTCATTTATAGGAAATTACACCTAATGTTTGAGTTAGAAAAGCAGAAATTATGAATTATTGAGACTAAAATTTAAAAGGGAAAAGATGGTTTATGATAATACAGACTGGAATATGTCAACTTTTACTCAATACTATTTCAACAACACTTTCCCTTTGTTTTACAATGCTATAAAAAATAATAAGACCCAAAATTAATGAAAATAGAGATTTGTACTTTGGGAAAGAGCGTTGGAATCAATCATGTTATTTGGGGGAATTATATATCATATATGTGTTATATATGATACATATGAGGATGTGTGAAACAAAACAACGCATATTCTCTTGTTTTTTTTCACAAGATTGTTTTTTTGTGCACTGTCCCTGTCTTGAAATAAGTAAATAAATAAATTACAAATTGTTTTGTGTGGTTTTGTATCTACCTTGCACTGGAAAGCCACTTTGGGTCCTTGCAAAGCGCTATGCAAATTCAATTTTTTATCAATATTATCAATATTATTATTATTATTATTATTAACCTAAGCGGTCACAATTGAATTCATTGGGTTAAATCCAGCTACTAGCTAACGGTAATCCAAAAAAAAAGAGTCCGAAATGAGGCATCCAATTTTTTGTTCTTATGCGGTCCCCAAACTTAACCTTCACCCAACATCTCTTAGACCACTGATTCCCAAAGGGGGGGTCGGGACCCACAGGGGGGTCGCGAGCCAGAGAGGGGGGGTCGCAAGTTGATTTCCAGAAATAAAATAATTTAAAAATGATTAGAAATAGACGATGTTAGCCATGATTTTAACACAAGATAAAGCTGTCGTGTTATTTTGTGTTGTCAATACGCTCGTGTTTGGAGACGCCTATAGTGCGTGTGCCGTCGCGCGCAATGTTTATATACATTATAATGGGGGGGGGGAGGGGGGGGGTCGAGAGTCACTTGCACCGTTACTTTGGGGGTCGTGGGCTGAAAGTTTTGGGAACCCTGGCTTGGAGCACCTTTAAAAGAACAGAATTGGACATTGAGGCCTTCATTGTGGGGGGTGGGGGGGGGGGGGGGGATCCGTCTGTGTGACTGTGCTGTAATAAAACAGTGATTCAGAAAGAGACACAACAGAATAGTGTTGTAAATCTCCCTGACGCAGGTATAGTGTCAGGGAGTCACTACTGTCCCATCTATCAGCCCCTGAGCATGTGGCGAAACCGGCTTTTTTGTTTTTTCTTTCAAAAGGAACCCCCCCCCGATTGAGCATGTGCTGTCATGGGAGAAACCCAAGCAGCAGACTGAGGAGGAGGAGGAGGAGGAGGAGGAGGAGGAGATCCTCGTCTGCTCGGCTGCAGTGCTAGACCGAAGCAAACGATCCCAGAGAGACAAAAAAGAAGACGCCAGAGGAGGAGAGGATGGGAAGTGGAGTTCCATTTGTCCCGAAGTTTTTAGTCGGGACATGTTTGTCTCGTGGAAATAAGAGTCCCTAAATATATGAGTGTGTGTGTGGGAGGATGTTTGACTGTACAGTGGTGATGAGGCTCCGTTTGCTCTATTTCGGGGCTTATTATCCACGGCCCCCGGTGCTTTGCATATTTCGTCTGCCGCTGCAATAACTAGAGTGGAAAGTACAATTCAACTGGAGACACAAATAGGCTGCTAAACATAGACATTGATGGAGTGGGGTCTCACACACACAGACACACACACACACACACACACACACACACACACACACAGTTACATAATATGGAACACTTTTACATATATTATGAATAAGCGTTTTTTGGGAAAACGGTGCCCACATCCCTGCTACAACGATAGTTGAAATGCACAATGGGACTGAACCTTTGTGTTCTCTTGTTGTTTGCAACATTAGATTTTCTGTTGCTGTCAATGTGGCGACATTCAACACGCATGAGACACCAGGTCTACAGACTCATGTTTCCTCAAAAGATACCAAACACATCGGACGCAATTTTGCGAGAAAAGTGTGAAAAATGATGCAAAAAAAAAAAATCTAGAATATTTCAACCATCCTCCAAAACCACACGACGATGCTAATACACATAAGTGTTAATTAGGAAATCAACGTTATCTCTGAACCAGAGAATGTAACGGTTGTGAAACTGTCACATTTTGGTTAGGCTTAGTCACAAAAAACTACTTAGTTACATGTTTAGATACCAACACTACTTAACCCGTATGTTGTCCTCCCTTTAACCATGAACTTGTCCTTTTTTGTGCTTTTTGGGGATTTTTTTTGTCACTTTTTCCAATTTTCGGCACTTTAAAAAAAAAACCTGAGCTGGTTTAATAACAGGTTTTACACTTATTCTTGGAATGCATGGCAACAAACCTCATTTATATCAAATTATACATACGTTTTTAGTTAAAAAGGCAGAAATTATGAATTATTTTGACTAATAGTTGAGATCAGAGGATGTTGAGATAGATCTCAGATTGGTAGATGTCAGAGTTTAGTCCGGATACTGATTGGAAACCATCAAAAAAAATGCTATAAGATTAAATAAAACACCCTAAAATTCAATTAAGGTAATAATTAATTTTACTTGAAGAATGTTGTACGGAATCATCCATGTTATTTTTGGGCAATTTGGTTGAAAGAAATCCAAATTTCTGATAAAAAAGGGGTAAATTTGACCCGAGAATAACACAAGAGTTAAAGAGCCCATATTCTGCTCATTTTTGGGGTTCACAACTGTATTTTGAAGTTGTACCAGAATAGGTTTCCATGGTTTCATTTTCTAAAAACACCATATTCTTGTAGTACTACACATTGCTGCAGGTCCTGTTTCCACCCTGTGTGTCTAGGTCTCTGTTTTATCTCCAGAGTGAGACATCTCACTTCTATACTATCTTTGTTGGGAGCTGCACATGCTCAGTAGCTCGGTAAGATCCATCAGCTGATAACTCTTTCTCCAGCTTTGGTCAGTCCAAGGCAGGATCAGCTGGGGGACTTCTTCTAGACCAGGGACACTTGTGGAATACCTGTAGAACAGGGACAGGAAGTAGTTCTTTTGGAGATTATGGTCCATGGTGTGTGTTGTGGCAGTGTTTTTCCATTGAGAACGAGCTATTATGCTAGCGCTAGCATGTGCTCCGGTTAGCCACCTCGTCTCTAGTGACGTAGAAAGCCGTGCAGATGTTGACCAGCTCACACGGAGACTGAAGACAGAGGACGTTCAGAAACCGGATCTCACTCAGAGCAGCATGGGTAGTTTTTTTTTCCAAGTTTGAATGCGTGTGAAAGCACCAGAGACACAAAATAACGCCTCAAATCCCAGAAAAACGGATTTTTTTGTAATATGGGCACTTTAAATCTTTAGTGCATAACTTGCGGATATTAATGAACGTCTGTTACATCCAAGCCAAATGAGTTGCTACACAGCTAAATAAGATTATCAGCTCCACACAACTCTCTCTCTATGTCTCAGTATGACTACATGTTCAGATGATTGGGGCGTCTAGTGCATCCATGAGCAGTGCTGGGTTTCAACAATCAGCTGAACAAAAGTGTTAATGACAGTTATGTGTGCTGTTGTATTTCTACCTTTGTAGAACTTTAAGCTTCAACGTACATGTTCAACGTATCAATTGCTCTGCAAAGGGCTGAACCAGGGTGAAGAACCAGGATGAGGTAACAAAATGTCTTCTGTCACAGAGGGTCCTCGCAGGTATGGAATTGTATGTGTGTGTGTGTGTGTGGTGTGTGTGTGTGTGTGTGTGTGTGGGGGGGGGGGGGGGGGAAACATGCAGTCTGGGCAGTGGGGCGAGCCACTGCGTGAGACAGCAGAGGGGCCATACTTTATTGGACCTATGGCCGCTGAAGAACCGCTGCTATGTGAAGGGTACAAAACCATCCCCTTTTCACTGATGTCACCTTAAAAAAAGGGTAAACCGAAATAAACGGAAGGGCCACAAATGCAATTTGATTTAAATCCAAAACTCAAAGTTGGGCCTTTTTGGACTTTGGCGTCCTGTAAATAGGGCCTGCTTTGTTTTAATAATAAATATCAAAAGTTTTGGTTTTTTGTGTGTGAGAACTCCCCGAAAAGTTACTTTGCACAACGGGTTTTTGGGGTTCACACGGGCTGTAATAAAAAACCCTCCTAGATGGGAAAAAAAAAAGTTTTAATATGTTTGACAACAAAGTCAACTTTTTTCTGCATGGAATAGATTCACAAAGTGAAAAAGCCCAACGAGGATCCTATCAGACTCAGCTGCTCTGATGTTTCTGCATCAATGATACTTTCACATCAGAATCAATCGAATCAGAAATACTTTATTGATCCCGAAGGAAACTCGTGTGTTGTAGTTGCACAATATATAATAATGTAGAAATACAAGAAATAAAGAAATATAAGAATTTAAGAAATCAAGGAATTGGATCGTAGTCGGGCATTAGTTGCTTGCGCGACGGTGCCATGGCTTTCAAAATTCTCCCACTCGCATATTTGGAGAGTGTAGTAAGTTGTGACTTAGTGTCTGGAAGTCACACACGTAATAGACACCAAAAAAAAGACGTTGTAAAAGAAACAAAAAGACAATTAAAGTTAAAGTAAGAAGACTGAAGACGAGCAACTACAACAGTCTGCATGCACTGTTGGCGCATGCGCACTAACGCATCATGTGTACTATTGCATCACTAGCTGGTCTCTGTCGGTACTACTACCCTAAACCAGCTGGTCTCTGTCGGGGTACTACTACCCTAAAACCATTGAGCTCCTGTACAAAAAGGCACTAAGACTCTGGATAAAAACCTTTCTCTTATCATCATTGCAATCGTAGAGAAATATAACTTACTGAGTTTTGATAGTTATTGTAATTTTCTTCACTATGCTTAATTTGTAAAGTACTTCATGGGCCGGCACCACCTTCATTGCTGGAGTTTATTAAATTTAGACACACTCGGATCACAAGAGCTGTTGTAAAAGGGACTGTGAGGTTCCTTCATAAAAACCTCATTCAGTCATAATGCACTCTCTATTAAAGGCAGTGCATTATGGACACACTTCCTCCAACTATAAGGGAGCGTCCTGCTCTGGCCTCCTTTAAGAGCCAGGTGAAGCTGTGGCTTAGAGCTAACCAAACATGTATCCACCGCTAACTTGTTTTTGTTTTGTTTTTACTAATGAATTGTCCCGTTGTTGTTTTGTTTTTTGTTTTTCTCCTCTTTTTTCTATTTGTTTCTTCTTGATTTTATGTATTAAATGCTACTATCCTGTGTCTTTTTTTAACTGTAACTCCAACCTGCCTATTGGACTGCAGATGGAAATTAGCCCTTGGGCTACAATCTGGCACATTTACGTGTACTGTTGTGCAGGTTCATCAATGTGCATTGTCCTGAATTAATAAATAAATAAATAAATAAATAAATAAATAAATGTCCCCCACCCCCCCCCAAAATGGACTTACCATCTCCAACAGAAAACACTGTTCGCAAAACTGCTCCAAACAGCTCTATTGTGTATACATACTGTATATAGCGACATATAACGTGTGAGTATAAGGGCGTGCATGCAGCATCCTGCACCCGTCTCACAAGTCACCTTTCGCCAACTCAATACTACCGACTGCTGCTGGTGAGCCAGACACCTCAACGATCTAAGGAGCTAACGAGTTGCCTAATTTTGTAGGATATCATGTGCACACATTTTTTGTACGATATCATGCAAACCCGTGCATGAGACTGCACTGAGTGGATTAAATTCCTCTCCTGGCCCTGACGGATCCGGTCCACCTGTGCAAACTCCGGCTGTCTCAGTCAAAGTGCAGGCAGACAGGCAGAAGTAAAGACTCACAGCAACTAAAAGGATTTGAATTAATTATTGAAAACGTCTTGCTGAGAAACTTGTGTTTGTGTCTTTGCAGTCTGCTGTCGCCGTCTACTGTAATGCAGCTAATTTAAGTCTTACTACGCGTGCATATATAACCCTAATGCTAAGGAAAGTGCAATTTTCTCCAATAAAAGGCTGACTTCAGAACAGGAACCTCTCAGGATCCTTCGGACCTGCAACCTTTTTGTGATATGGAAGTGCGAGTACATCGAGTCGTTAGGCTTTTGATGGGAAACAGAAGGAATTCAGTTGCTATAGCTACAGTATATGATGTGTGATTATTTTACTCAGCTGGAAAAGTCACGTTGGAGATAATAATTACAAGATCAGGAATAAAAGTAATACAGTTTTGTGAAGGTAAGGTTTTGAAAAAAAAAGGCAATTTTAACCAGGGCTGTAGTACTCGAGTCCGGACTCAAGACCGTTTTTCTGTGGTCTCGGAATTGTCTTGGGTCTCGCTAGTATTTGGACTCGGACTTGTCTCGGTCTCAGCCACTGGTCTTGCCCAATATGGCTTTTGGTCTGGACCGAGTCCAGGTGTCTTTAATATGTTGATAATTGTATTGGAGGGAAAATGAAACCCAAAATGATTGTCTTGATACTGTCAAGCATAAGACCTTTATTTCTGTCCTGGACTCGGTCTTGACTCAGACTCAAACCTTTTTGGACTTGGTCTCGTCTTGGACTCAAACCTTTTTGGACTTGGTCTCATCTCGGACTCAAACTTTTTTGGACTTGGTCTCGTCTTGGACTCAAACCTTTTTGGACTTGGTCTCGTCTTGGACTCAAACCTTTTTGGACTTGGTCTCGTCTCGGACTCAAACTTTTTTGGACTTGGTCTCGTCTTGGATTCAAACCTTTTTGGACTTGGTCTCGTCTTGGACTCAAACTTTTTTGGACTTGGTCTCGTCTCGGACTCAAACTTTTTTGGACTTGGTCTCGTCTTGGACTAAAAACCTTTTTGGACTTGGTCTCGCTTGGCCCCAAATTTTTTTGGACTTGGGTTCGCTCGGACTCAAATTTTTTTTGGATTTGGGTCCGTCTTGGACTCAAACCTTTTTTGCTGGCTCGTCGGGTTCAAACCTTTTTTGGACTGTCTCGTCTGGGACCAAACTTTTTGGACGGGGTCTCATTTTGGCCCAAAACTTTTTGGATTTGGTCCGTTTGGGCCCAAAACTTTTTTGACTTTGGCTCCTTGGATAAAACCTTTTTTTGGTTTGTCTCGTCTTGACTCAAACCTTATGGTTTGGTCTCGTTTTGGGACTCAACCTTTTGGATTTGGGTCTCGCCCGGGCCCAAAAATTTTTTGGGATTTGGGTCTCGCTTGGCCCAAAAACCTTTTTTTGGGACTTCTTATTTGTACTCGCCTAGTCCGGGTTTGGGCTTGTCTTGATTCGAAAAAGGTGGTTTTTCCTACACCCTGATTTACCAAGTAAAAATGTTATTGCTCCTACTTCAAAACTCTAGACGCATGTTGCTGAGCGGAGTTCCACTCTTTGCTTTTTTGATGCCCTCGATTTCTCGTCCTGGGAAAACTCAGTTGTTTTTTCCCCCTCGGCTCGGGTTTTTTCCCCGGGAACAGGACGCTCGGGGAGGGGACGGGGAGACGGACTTGGGGCAACAAAACACCGGCCGCTTTCGGAAACCCTGCGCAGCTGAAGGGTCGAACAGCAAATCGATCAGCCGATTTCATATGACTTTTTAAAGGGAAATTGGGACGTCCGTCCCCAACAAAATTTTCCGTTGCCCCTCCCCAGGACTTTTTTTGTTGTAAATACCCCAAAATGTTTCTCGGGTTTGTCTTTTTTCGACCAATTCTTTTTTTTGAAAGTTTCCCAAAAGGGAAAGAAAAAACGGCCAAAAAACTAAAAAAAAAGGCAGTAAAGAAGGGATACGTAAATTTTTTGCCCTGGCTGTTGGGCACAAAAACATGTTAGTTTTACACTTCATTTTGTTTCAACTATTTTATCTTGAGTTACTTGTTGTTCCGTTTTTATTTTTGGGGAGGTTAGAAAAAACTTGCAATTAAGCTAAAAGTAGCATTTTTTGCTTGAATAAATAAAAACAAAGCTGGGATGTTCTTGATTATTTCATAATTTTTTCGATACATTTCTTAATTGCGAAATCAAGTGAAAAAAAAAAAAAAAATCCAGATGACCCAGAATGTGGGTTGCATTTTTCCAACCCATTTTAGGTAGTTTTACCCCAACAACATGGTTGTTTTTTTACCAATTGTTGGGTAGACAATATTACCCGACATGCCGGGTCAAAGCCGTAACCCCAACCCCGCTGGGTTAAAACCACCCAGCGATGGATCGGTCCATATTGGACCCAGGGTTACTGGTATAACCCAAGCTGGGTTAGTTTTAACCCGGCAGTTCTAAGAGTATAAGTAGTAGTAGCCTAGTAGGCTAGTAGTAGCATTGCTGACCAAACCAACCTTATTACTGACAGGTACATTTCATAACTACTTGTTTTGTATAATGAATAGTGTTATACATTTGTAAAACACATTGGGAATAGATGAAGATGCATGTGATTGATGTTGATGACTACTGAAATGCATCAGTTGTGAATGACCTCATCCCTACAGATATAGAAATAGTCACCCGGGAAATAATTTCAGGATGGGAAGCAAAAGGTAACAGGATTGGAAGAAGCCAATATTGAAAATGACAAATGCTATTAACGTACAAGGCCAGGACTTATTTGCTCGGCTTAAATTAAGAAAGTGATATTCACGCATGAGACAGGGACCCTGGACCAGCCATGTGGGACATAATTACAGCATTGGGACTAAGAGTTACGGGATCGGGTTGAAGCAATGTAGCTGACAAAAGCCATTTGAGCACGGAGCCATGATGTGTGATTATTTGCTCAATTTAAATTCAGAAAAATCATATTTATACTGTCTGTTCCCAGGGACTTTTTGGACAGAAGCTCTGGAATATATCCACATGGGAAATAATGATATGTATTAACAAGGATTGGGTGAAGGCAAGATTGAAAATGACAAATGCCAAATTTAGCAGAGCAGGAAGACATAAAAACGAGCGAGAGAAAGGAAGAAATTGTGAATTCCCATTCCAACCTCTTGTGTGCATTTTCTTTTTTTTTTGGTGTTAAAAGGACTAAAAATATGATTTGTGCTGTTGCAGTGAAATGGGTTTTTGCTGTTGCAGTCAAAACAAGGGATGCCTCTCAACTTGCTCTCTCTCTCTCTCCTCTCTCTCGCCTCTCTCTCTCTCTCTCTCTGTCTCTCACTCTCTCTCGTCTCTTCTCTCTCATCCTCTCTCCTCTCTTCTCCTCTCTCTCACTCTCACTTCTCACTCTCACTCTCTCTCCTCTCCTCTCTCTCATCACTATCAATCTCTCCTCTGCTCTCTATTTATATCTCTCTCTTCTCCTCTCACTCTCTCCTCTCTCTCCTCTCTCTCTCTCTCTCCTCTCTCCTCTCTCCCTCCTCTCTCTCCTCTCTCTCTCTCTGTTTTTGGGTGCAGTGGACAGTCAAAGTCAAACATGGATACAGCTTTAGAGCAGACAGAAGGGAGGGCAGGAGATAGAAGACACCACACACACACACACACACACACACACACACACACACACACACACACACACACTTTCCCAAATCTCTACCCCCTTCCTCCTCCTCCCTTTCTTTTTTCAGATTGCTATATCATGCTGACACACAAGGCTGAAAGTGTCCATGTGTTCTTTTTTCCCTCTCTCCGTTTACGTCAGTCGGTTCGTCTGTTGATCTGTCTCTTTGTTTTGCATGCTTCGAGACGAGCAGACAGACAGGCAGACAGACAGACAGACAGACGGACAAACGGAGAGACAGACAAGGCAGAAATACACAGACAGATAAAGCAGATACTGTAGATATACAGAAGACAGAAAGACAGACAGACAGAAAACAGAGAAAGAGAGATACAGACCAACAGACGGACAGATGGACAGACAGACGGAGAGACAGACAAAGCAGAAATGCACAGACAGACAGATAAAGCAGATAAAAATACAGACAGAGAGACAGACAGACAGGCAGACAGACAGACAGACAGACAGACAGACAGCGTGAAACCATCTCTTTCTCCTGTCCTATGCAGACAGACAGACAGACAGACAGACAGACAGGTCCTGTCCTATGCAGACAGACAGACAGACAGACAGACAGACAGGTCCTGTCCTATGCAGGCAGGCAGACAGACAGACAGGTCCTGTCCTATGCAGACAGACAGACAAACAGGTCCTGTCCTATGCAGACAGACAGACAGACAGACAGGTCCTGTCCTATGCAGGCAGACAGACAGACAGACAGACAGACAGGTCCTGTCCTATGCAGGCAGGCAGACAGACAGACAGGTCCTGTCCTATGCAGACAGACAGACAGACAGGTCCTGTCTTATGCAGACAGACAGACAGACAGACAGGTCCTGTCCTATGCAGACAGACAGACAGACAGGTCCTGTCCTATGCAGACAGACAGACAGACAGACAGGTCCTGTCCTATGCAGACAGACAGACAGACAGGTCCTGTCCTATGCAGACAGACAGACAGACAGACAGGTCCTGTCCTATGCAGACAGACAGACAGACAGGTCCTGTCCTATGCAGACAGACAGACAGACAGACAGACAGACAGACAGGTCCTGTCCTATGCAGACAGACAGACAGACAGACAGACAGACAGACAGGTCCTGTCCTATGCAGACAGACAGACAGACAGGTCCTGTCCTATGCAGACAGACAGACAGACAGACAGACAGGTCCTGTCCTATGCAGACAGACAGACAGACAGACAGACAGGTCCTGTCCTATGCAGGCAGAGAGCCAAGCAGACGAGAGCTGACTCGGTAACGGGTGATGTCATCCTGCAATGTGAGCGTCCCCCGTGGTCGTGATCCCATGATGCAACACTCTGGTGACACTGTGAAACAGGTTGCTGCTGCTGCTGCTGCATCCAAAACTGCTGAGCTGCTCCTCCTCCTCCTTCTTTATCCCTCTCTCTCTCTCTCTCTCTCTCTTTCTCTGCATCTCGTCTCCATTTCTCTGCTCTAAATAAAGTATTCCCTAATTACCCCCTCTCTCTTTTTCTCTGCCCTACATTTCCATTGTTTCTGTGTTTTCACTTAATCAGAACCCCCCCCCCAGCAGCACCATCCTCCCTACCCCCCTCCTACCCCCCTCCTTTCCATCCTCCTTTTATATTTGCTCTCTAACCACACAGCCCCCCCCCCCCCCCCTCCACTGGTTGTCAAGGCAGCAGGGCACCATGGCTCAGCATTATTCATGCAGTACACAGTCAGCCTGCCGCTTGCACGGACAGACAGTCCGACAGGCAGTCAGACAGGCGTCAGACAGGCAGACAGACAGGCAGTCAGGCAGGCAGTCAGGCAGGCAGACAGGCAGGCAGACAGGCAGGCAGACAGGCAGACAGGCAGTCAGACAGGCAGTCAGACAGGCAGTCAGACAGACAGTCAGACAGACAGACAGACAGTCAGACCGGCTGTCAGACAGACAGTCAGACAGGCAGTCAGACAGGCAGTCAGACAGACAGTCAGACAGGCAGTCAGACAGGCAGTCAGACAGACAGTCAGACAGGCAGTCAGACAGGCAGTCAAACAGACAGTCAGACAGTCAGACAGTCAGACAGACAAGCATACAGACATACAGACAGACAGACAAGAAGACAGACAGTCAGACAGACAGACAAGAAGACAGACAGTCAGACAGACAGACAGTCAGTCAGACAGACAATCAGACAGACAGGCAGTCAGACAGGCAAACGGGCAGTCAGACAGGCAAACGGGCAGTCAGTCAGACAGGCAGTCAGACAGGCAGTCAGACAGACAGTCAGACAGACAGTCAGACAGACAGGCAGTCAGACAGACAGACAATCAGACGGACAGAAAGTCAGACAGACAGGCAGTCAGACAGGATAACGGGCAGTCAGTCAGACAGGCAGACAGACAAGAAGACAGACAGTCAGTCAGACAGGCAGTCAGACAGACAGACAGTCCAATGGGCAGAGAGCCAAGTAGACAGGCTGCAAGGCCTTTAACCGGTCCTACAGAGACATTTAACTCTTTCCTCTCTCTGTCTTAAAATGACAATCCCAGTTTATTACCACTTGGATCTTATTTTCACAGTTTCATAAGTCATTATTCCAATAATTGCAACAATAACGTTGCACTCACTAAGTTACAGGTAATCTCTAAAATCTGGGAGCCTGGTGAAGTCACTAACAAGATGTCTGACAGACCGTGAAACATGAGCCGACACTCTCCTGCCGTCGCTGCTGCTGCAGTTATCTTGCACGGTAATGCGACTTTAAATGCAGCTAGATGTGAAAAGACTGCAGAAATGTACATGTGACCGAAATAAAAATCCGGCTGCAACGGTTTCCTAATTTACTTTTGACAGACTTATAGGAACTTATAGTCTCCAAAAGTTGATGATGTACTAAATCACATGTACTGCTGATAAAAAAATGGCAAACCTTTATTTTTTACAGTGTACAGGAATAACCGCCTGATTAAATCTGGCAGAATGCAAAACATGCACACAAGTCCAATCGAGCTTCAAAAGAACTGTGTGTGTGTGTGTGTGTGTGTGTGTGTGTGTGTGTGTGTGTGTACTTCCCATTCAATCCTTGTTTTGTCAACAGCTAGCGAACAATGATCGAGCTCTGAGAGCGACAGCAGCCCTGAATGAGATTACAGCAGAGAACAAACACTCCTTATCTGATTTCTAATACAGCGCATCAGTCGAAAGGACGACCCCCCCCCCTCAATTTCATTTCTCTCTCTATAGCTGCACTGTCAAAAAAAGAGGTACAACAATACGGGTCCATTTTTGTTCCCTAAGGTACAAACTTAGCAAATGTTCCCTTAAAAGTACAAAAATGTATGTTGAAGGTACAATTATTCACCTTTAAGGTACATTTATGCACCTTTAAGGTACAATAATGCACCTTAAAGTACATACATGTACCTTTAAAGTACATGTATGCACCTTTAAGGTACAATTATGCACCTTTAAGGTACAATTATGCACCTTTAAGGTACATTTATGCACCTTTAAGGTACATGTATGCACCTTAAGGTACAATAATACACCTTTAAAGTACATGTATGCACCTTTAAGGTACAATTATGCACCTTAAGGTACAATAATACACCTTTAAAGTACATGTATGCACCTTTAAGGTACATTTATGCACCTTTAAGGTACATTTATGCACCTTCAAGGTACAATAATGCACCTTTAAGGTACATTTATGCACCTGAAGGTACAATAATACACCTTTAAAGTACATGTATGCACCTTTAAGGTACAATTATGCACCTTTAAGGTACATTTATGCACCTTTAAGGTACATTTATACACCTTCCATTGTACAGTGTGGACTTTCTGAGGTGTAAGGTACATATTTGTACCTTTACGGTACATTATTGATCCTCAACGGTATAATATTGTTCCTTAGAAGGTACAAACAAGCAGGGCTGTAGTCAAGACCACCTTAGTCGAGTCCAAGACCAGGACTAGTCGAGTCCGAGTCAAGACCGAGTCCAAGGAGGTTTGAGTCAGAGTCAAGACCGAGTCCAAAGAGGTTTGAGTCTGAGTCAAGACCGAGTCCAGGACAGAAAGAAGGTCTTATGCATGACAGTATCAAGACAATCATTTTGGGTTTCACTTTCCCTCCAATATTATTATCAACATAATAAAGACACCTGGACTCGGTCCAGACCAAAAGCCATATTGGGCAAGACCAGCGGCCGAGTCCGAGACAAGTCCGAGTCCAGATACTAGCGAGTCCGAGACAAGTCCGAGACCACAGAAAAACGGTCTCGAGTCCGGACTCGAGTCCAAGACCGGACTCGAGTCCTACAGCCCTGCAAACAGGTAAGGTACAAATGTGATCCTCTTATTTAAGGTACAACAAAGAACCTTTGAGGGTCACTGGGGGGGGGGGGTGCCCTCAAACTACCTTTGAGGGTACCCCCCCCCCTAGTGACAAGCTTTTGTTCCTTAAAGGTGCTGTTTTGTCCATTTTTTTTGACAGTGTGTGTTCGGGACCGTTCCCTCATTCACTCACTCACTGTTTCCCTATACAGCGTTTATGACATAGTGAACTATATAAGGACCGACTGGACCACATGTGGGACCCTGATAACAAAAACCCAAATAAATGACATCCCTGAAACACAGCGAGCACTCAGGAGGAGAGTAAACAGTTGTTTAGATGTTGCATTTCCACAGTTATATCATATTATATCGATATTATGATACGAGACTTATATATCGTCTTTGATTTTGTATATTGTCATACCGTAATATAGCATATGTGTTGTCTTTTCCTTGTTTTAAAGGCTGTATTACAGCAAAGTGACGTCATTTCCTGAACACACCAGACTCTTCCAGCTGTTCCATTATTTGCTTTTACCCCCTTAGTCTTTACATCCACATTACTGATGATTATTTATTAAAAATCTCATTGTGTGAATATTTAGTGAAAGCACCAATAGTCAATACTACAATATCGATATCCAGGTATTTGGTCCAAAATATCATGGTTTTTGATTTTTCTCCATATCGCCCAACCCTACACTGTTGTATACAGGGCTAAAGTGTGGGTCACACCATATGCACGCTCAAATTTGCTGTGCATTGTGGGTATTTTATAGTTAGTGAATTAAATTACCACAAAATGGCGAACACGCTACATAGAGGAACTATTTCCATGATGAGACGTAAATAGACATACAGCCAACATATTTTCACATATACTGCACATAAATCAGTGAACTATGTGATTATTTTAACGAAAACTAGAGTTGTGATTTTTGGAAAAATGGAAAAATAACCCAAGACGTTTTATTTTCTGTTGACTTTGAATAAAGTAAATTTTACGATGCTAAAAGGATTGTTTATTTACATGGAGTCTGGTGGCTTTAGCGAACGCAAGAGGAATACTTTAAGACATTAAAACATTTGGGACAATGCACATCAATGTGCAATTCAATGTGCATTGACACATCATATTGCACATGACGTGTCAATGCTGTGTCACTGTTCAGGCGTTAGCATTAGCATTTAGCTTCGTAGGGATGGCTCCAGAGAAGAGCTTTCTCGGGCCGGGGGTGCAAAAGCAGAACAGCAGGTCATGTGAATGGACAGTGAGAGCAGTAGCAGCAACCCCCAGCAGCATTTACAGGATGTCTGTGCCTGTGTGTGTGTCTGTGTGTGTCTGTGTGTGTGTGTGTGTGTGTGTGTGTGTGTGTGTGTGTGTGTGTGTGTGTGTGTGTGTGTGTGTGTGTGTGTGTGTGTGTGTGTGTGTGTGTTGGGGTGTTGAGGTAAACCTATGGCAGGTGTACAAACAGATTCCCCCTGAGAGCCAAAGGGAGGACAGAGCTTGTGTTTGTCCCACTCACACACTGCCTGTTGTGGTGGACAAAGGTGGAGGGTCGCCAAGCATGCAGGACCATGGCAACCCCCCCCCCCCCCCACACACACACACAAAACACACACACACACCACACACACAAACAGTACAGCTTACAGTACACTAAATGAAACACGTTAGAGTGAGCCAAGCCTGACATGAGAGGGAATCCAACCCCCCCCCCTGGGTGGAAATGGAGGATGTGCAGCCACCAGAAGGTAAAAGTTAAGAGGAGAAGCTGAGGACAGGAGCTTGTGGGGTAAACATGAGGGTCTTGCGGTCCGAAGCGGGAGCATACTGAAGTGTGGGTGTGGGTGAGATCAAGAGAAGACTCCATAGACTGGTTGATACCCAGAATACCCTGAAGGAAGTGATGCAGACGTTTTTCCACATTTACCTGCAGTTTACAGTTTGATTATTTAAAAAAAACTACTTTTGGTGCAGATTTTAACCTTATTTCTTTGCTTTCTGAGTCTGATTTAACTTTTTTCCTGCAGTAAGAAGCAGATATACAGACATATAGTGGAACCAGGTTTCGGTGCCCAACCCCGCTCAGTACCTGCCGCTGGCCTCCTATAGCGGCGCGGCAGTGGCGGAGCCCATGTGACACACATTCATGGATTTTTTTCCTTTTTTGGCGCGCCCAACACTGCTGTTAAGTCAGCAGCACCCTCTCCATCCCATCACAAGTCTGATATTAAAAATTAAAAATGCTCCTTCCTGTTTTCCAATAGATATTTGCCTTATGAATACATTCATGGGACTGGCCCCTGATTAGATAAATTAATGTTTAATCCCATTTGAGCTTAAGTGTAGCCAGAGATATTCCATCGGGTTAGAAATTCCAAGACCAATTCCGAGAGGTCTTGGACTCGAGTCTGGAATCAAGACCGTTTTTCTATGGTCTTGGATTTGTCTCGGACTCGCTAGTACATGGACTCGGACTGGTCTCGGTCTCGGCCACTGGTCTTGCCAGATATAGCTTTTGGTCTCGACCGAGTACAGGTGTCTTTATGATGTTGATATTATCACCATTTTGATATTATTACACCACCATATGTCATTCTGTTTTCTTTAGATCATATGATATCAGGGGAATACTCATAAATCCTGGGTGTTGTGACACTGTTTTTCTTTTATATCAACAAATAACCCGAAATTATTGTCTTGATAATTTATGCATAAGAACTTTTTTTCTGTCCTGGACTCGGTCTTGACTCGGACTTGAACCTTTTTGGACTCGGTCTTGACTTGGACTCGACTAGTCCTGGTCTTGGACTTGTCTTGGACTCAACAAAGGTGGTTTTGATTACAGCTCTGTCTTTTTTCAACATTTTTTTTTTCAGTGTTTGTCACTTTTTTGGGACGTTTTCAACACTATGTAACACTTTCAAATAAATAAATCCTAATTGTTGTTGATGTGGCTCGGGAAAGGGAAGTTTGGGGTCCCCTGCTGGAGCTGCTGCCCCCGAGACCCGATACCAGATAAGCGGACGAAGATGGATGGATGGATGGATGGAGGGATGGGATGGATAATTGTCGCCCACCAAAATATCTGCCGGATTGATATCTCAGTTTCCCATTCCAGTATAGTGGGAAAAATGCATAACCGGGGCTGTAGTACTCTAGTCCGGTCTTGGACTCGAGTCTGGACTCAAGACCGTTTTTCTATGGTCTTGGACTTGTCTCGGACTCGCTAGTACTTGGACTCGGACTGGTCTCGGTCTCGGCCACTGGTCTTGCCAGATATGGCTTTTGGTCTTGACCGAGTCCAGGTGTCAAAAGTGTCAAAATGCTGACTCAGAAAAACAAAAAAGTTGCACGATCGACATTAAGACAACACAAGGGTTAAGTTCTTTTTTTTTCTTTTTTCGGCTGAGTTGAAGCCCAGAAGGGGAGACGAGGTGAAGTCAGTGCAGCAGAAAAAGAGAGGTATTGTGCTTTTTTAGCTATTTGCACATTACTAAGCATATTCCCTCTCATGCTCCCGCCCTGCTTCCCGTCTAATCTAATATGGAGAGGATCACAAGCTGGTCACACTCCTCGTCCCGGCCCTCCTGACTCCAGCAAGCAGCCCACACCAAAGGCCCTTTTCACGTCAGGCTGGAAGTCGTTTCAGGTCATTTCAGCTTTACTGTCAGCGTCTCCCAATGCAACTGGTCTGCTTTAACCAGGGGGGTGTGGGGGGTGGGGTGGGGGGGGGGGGTGCTTGTGACATTTGATGAGTAACGAGGCGACAAAGTTTAAAGTCTAAAACCAACATCAAGGGGTTTCAATAAAACGCAGCACCTCCGATCAGAGCGGCTTTTGGTTTCGAGGGTGATGGTGATGGGATGGGGAGGGGGAGGGGGGGCTGGGGAGGAGGGGGGGGGGGGGGGGGGGGGAGCAGGCTTGCTGCTGTTTTATCTCGGTCTTTGGCTGTCCACTGATGTTCAGCTGCTCACTGAGACATGCTGTTCCCCTTCTCGTTGGCGTGCCAGAGTTAACTCCTCACAGGTTCGGAGGCTACAGACCAGGCTGCGTCAGAAGACTTTCTCATGGGTGGGACAACTTCCCTGGGCAACTTCTCTTTTCTTCAAAGCAAAGAAAGGGGAGGTAAGCCTTCTTGCCCCTTATGACCTCATAAGGGGCAAGATTCTAGATGCTGTGGGGGGGGACTCATATTCATGTTAAAAACCCTCAGAATGTGAAATGTTCATGCCATGGAACCTTTACGTTTACAGATCTACACACACAAATATATATATATATATATATATATATATATATATATATATATATATATATATATATATATATATATATATATATATATATATATATAAATTAGGGCTGCCCCTCTTAGTTGGTTGGTCAACTATTGGGTTGTTTTGGTCTTAGACGACTAAGATTTAGTCATTTTTTTAGGCTTCTTCATGCTGAACGATTAATTTCCAAGAACATTATGAGCACATTAGTGGTAAACACGAGATTTAAAATTGTGCTTTTGCACAATTCTTTGTGGAGAAACTGTTACAGGTTGAGTGGTAATTGAATGAGGATTTCTTCAGTTGAGGCCTACTTGCATATTTAAAGAAAAACTCTAGGAAAAATGGAAAAAAGGAACGGACAGAGCTAAGTGGAGGGAGACTATTTCTACCTTTCTGTCCTTTTGTCTGTCAACCTCTGCCAGGTTGTCTTAACCCTCATGTTGTCCTCGGGTCAAATGGTCCCAATTATAATTCCCCAAAATAACATGATTGATTCCAACGCTCTTTACAGTACAAATCTCTACTTTCATTAATTTTGGGTCTTATTTAATTTTATAGCATTGTAAAACAAATGGAAGTGTTGTTGAAATAGTGTTGAGTAAAAGTTGACATATTCCAGTCTGTGATTATCATCAACATCCATTCCTTTAATTTTAGTCTCAATAATAAAATAATAATAATAAAAATAATAATAATAATAATAATAATAATAATGATAAAATGTCATGCAGTGTCAGTACAGAGACTTTAGGATGTGTTGAAACCAAAATTAAATGGCGATTATCAGGAAAAAGGCAAAACAAAAAGAACTATTTGACCAAATGAAAGGCTGAAGAATAGAAATCATCCCATAAAGGAAATTAAAAGCTGTGTGAGTTTGATTATCCACATGAGAGTATGGCGGTGTACAAAGAGCACACACCACCACACACACACACACACACACACACACACACACACACACACACCCCGCTGTGTATGGCATCGCTCTCTCTCTCCATGTAAAGCCTGATTAATACATGTTACATCTGACCTCGCTAATCTTATTACACAATCTGCCCATAGAGGAGAAGCTACACACACACACACACGCACACACACACACACACACACACACGCACACACACACGCGCAAACACACATACACACACGCACACACATACCCATGATGTGAACTCTTACACCATGTTTACTTAATGAATTTTTCTTTTACTTACTATTAATCCTGCAAGAGGAAATTACACCGTTGTCACTCTGTTGCTCTTACACACATCACACCACCATACTTTGGATCATATGGGGACTCGAACCAGCAACCCTCCGGTTCCCAACCCAACTCCCTACCCTTCCTTAACTTCATAATGACTAATATTTGTATTTTTGCATGCATGCAAAAACTGCTCAGCGTGTCTCAATTAGGGTCACGTGTGACTTTATACAACAAGACAAGGGTTCTTCTTCTATTTGCAGTCGGGAATCCTGCAAACTGCGTTAAAATACTTTCAAAAGCTTTCAAAATAAAATAAAAATGGCTGCTAGTAAATTATACAAATGAGCTATAAAAACATGTCAGAAACAGTGGAATGGTGCTTTAAGACATGAAAGATTAACGGATGGAAGTGAGCAGATGACGCCGCCCTGGCCCCGGTGGTCCCTGCCCACGGCCTGCTCTGGTTTACATTCATCTTTTTTAATTTGGGCTCATGGATTTGCGGATGTCACCGTCAGCTCGCGTCCCGGCTGTAATTATTCAGACAACATGTGGGTGACGGCGTGGCCTAGATTTGAGCGCCCCGGTTCCGCGTACAGCTCGACGGCGAGCGAGAAGAGACGCGTGAAATGAAAGAGATGTAATGTGTGTCAGGGAGAAGGGGGGGGGGGGGGGAGAAGAGAAAGAACAGAAAGGAAACAAAGAAGTTTCCATGCAGACAGGTCGTTGTTTTATGACATTTACTGTTTAACTGCTCCGTATCCGTGGTGACACGTAGCCTCTTAGTCTGATTGGCTCAGGGGCCGAGTAAGTGACCCGGGCTAGAGGAACAGCTGGACAATGGTTGAAGAAGGATGAGGTGCTGACCCCGGCTCACCTCTGGGTCTTTTGTGAGATGCACACATGGAAACTGGGTTTTTCTTTCTTCTAATCTGAAACCAGAGCGGCCCAGCAGGAGAGTCAGGTCACGCACACAAACTCACACACACACACACACACACAAAAAAAAAAAAGGGACACACTTTATCCACAAAATTGTTTTTAAGCCCATGAAAAAAAATTAACATTATGTGAAGAGATTGAAAAATTGTGTTTTGTTCGATTTCCTCCCAGACCATGCGACCGATCTGCACGGAACTCGGTGGTTAGCATCTCCAGACTCTATTTTTATTGCATTTAAATTGTGCGTATTACGCGCACAAATTTGTGTAGCTAGCTATGAAAACACCAACTTTGCCATTTCAAGGCCAAAATAAATGCTATCAACGCAAAACTTTACATTCTTGTTTGCTATGACCCTCTGAAGGTACCCGGCACATTTTACAAAAAACAGGCACAAGGGGGCGCTACCAGTACAAAAAATTATACGTCATGAACAGTGTCAGTGCCTGATGTACGTCGAGTGCAGATTTGAGTTGCGCATGAGTCACTTTCTGACAAGTAGCATATAAGATGCTAACCAGAGACTTCTGTAATGTTAACACAATAAAAATGGACCTACTTAACCAAGTTGGTTCACCGCTAGCTTAGCAACAAGTTAGCATCAAACACAACAAAGGCTGTCAGTTGAATGGCGTTTTGAGCTAACGTTAGCATCAACCAACCATAGATAGCTACGTTTTTAAAATGAATGCTAGCTTAGCTACAAGCTAGGATCAAACACAACAAAGGCTGTCAGTTGAATGTTGTTTTGAGCTAACGTTAGCAACCAAACAGCCATAGATAGCTACGTATTTAAAATGAATGCTAGCTTAGCTACAAGCTAGCATCAAACACAACAAAGGCTGTCAGTTGAATGTTGTTTTGAGCTAACGTTAGCATCAAACAGCCATAGATAGCTACGTATTTAAAATGAATGCTAGCTTAGCTACAAGCTAGAATCTAACACAACAAAGGCTGTCAGTTGAATGGTGTTTTGAGCTAACGTTAGCAACCAAACAGCCATAGATAGCTACAATGTTTCTGAAATGATTCCCATCTTCTGTTATTGTTTGTAATGAGAAAACTTTATTATTTTGTGGATTTCACTAATTTCAGTATGAAACATTGTGCCGTAAACCGTTTGAATCTGAGCATGCGCGACTCAAATCTGCACTCGCCTCACATCGGGGAGTGACAAACGGCTCATTTGATTTTTGCAAAATTTGATGGGTACCATCTAGGGCCACTCCTGAGGGTTCTGATTGGTCAAAGTGGGCGTGGACTATGGGACCCACATTCAGATTCACCATCCATCCATCCATCCATCTTCATCCGGTATCGGGTCGCGGGGGCAGCAGCTCCAGTAGGGGACCCCAAACTTCCCTTTCCCAAGCCACATCAACCAGCTCCGACTGGGGGATCCCGAGGCGTTCCCAGGCCAGGTTGGAGATATAATCTCTCCACCTAGTCCTGGGTCTTCCCCGAGGCCTCCTCCCAGCTGGACCCTCCACCTAGTCCTGGGTCTTCCCCGAGGCCTCCTCCCAGCTGGACCCTCCACCTAGTCCTGGGTCTACCGGAGGCCTCCTCCCAGCTGGATGTGCCTGGACCACCTCCCTAAGGAGCCCCCCAGGAGGCATCCTTATCAGATGCCCAAACCACCTCAACTGGCTCCTTTCCACGCGAAGGAGCAGCGGCTCTACTCCGAGCTCCTCTCGGAGGACTGAGCTTCTCACCCTATCTCTAAGGGAGACGCCACCCCCCCCCCCCCCCCCCCCCCCTCCTGAGGAAACCCATTTCGGCTACTTGTACCCTGGATCTCGTTCTTTCGGTCATGACCCAGCCTTCATGACCATAGGTGAGGGTAGGAACGAAAATTGCCCGGTAGATCGAGAGCTTTGCCTTCTGGCTCAGCTCTCTTTTCGTCACAACGGTGCGATAAACAGAATGTAATACCGCACCGGCTGCTCCGATTCTCCGACCAGTCTCACGCTCCACGGTCCCCTCACTCGCGAACAAGACCCCAAGGTACTTAAACTCCTCATTCAGATTCACCACTTACACTAATTTGAACCACTTTAAATGTACAGGGTAGATGTACAATGGTTCATGGACCTCACCTATACCAAAATGCACATATGTGGACCACTACATGGGGTTATTCTGGGTTTTTGCCTTTAACTCCCACAATCCACATCGCACATTAAAAAAACGTACACTCCCGTGGTGTATCAAGCTGAATCACATGGTATAGACCACGCTCATTTCGCAATATCGCACAATGCGCAGAACCAACTTTTTCAAACTGGTCCCAGGCCTGTGCGAAACCCGGTACGTAGTATCTCCAGATGGACCGGACCAAAACTTATGGAAAGAATTTTCCTACATTAACGAAATGCGCAATTGGCAAATCACCAAACCAATTTTCCTAGCTAGCTACCACACAGACATCATATCATATCTCGCTCCAATTTTAAATGTTGTCAGCAAAGAACTTGAGATTATTGTTCAACCTCCCACTACGATGCTTTGTACCAAATTTGACAAAGATTGGCCATTAGGGGGCGCTATGATAAACGTTTTTTTTTTTTTTTTGGCCAGTAACTCAATGCATATGAATGGGAAATGTACAATTGCAAGTAAGTGCTATCAACACCAAACCACTCTAAGGCTCTGCACCAAATTTAGTGAACATCACGATGGGGGGGGGGCTATAGTCAACGTAGACCAGTTGGGGGGCCCTTTTTGGTCATGTACGATGCCAAACCGCACTTCTGATTCCTAACTTAATAACTTTATAATTATAAATAGTAGAAACGTACGGCCTTTGGAGCTGAAAGCTAACATTCAACCCTTTCTGCTGAAGTCTGTGTTGTCTTCCTAGCCCTTACAGACGGTTTTGTATCCAGCCTAGACTTCCAAGTAGACTTCCAAGAAGTCTTTCGGGGCATTTGTGCAATAAATCCATACTGTCACATCCAAGATTTATACACTGCACACACACATTAAGCAGGTATACTTTTCACCACGTTCACTGTGTACTTAACACACAAAGGATAGCTGGGAGAAAAAGTCAAGGGACACCAGGGTTTTTGTGAATTCATCCTGGTAATCTACCTAATAGCACGCAATGGCAATGCCCCCCCCCCCCCGCTTGCAATCACAGTCTTCATGAGTAGACAGACAACAGATTTAGAGATTTCAAAAGTGATGGGACGACCAACTGACCAGCACTGACGTCCCTAAAGCCTCGCCGCTACCACGGCTAATGATTCAAATTGGATTCACGGCTTTAGCAGAGCTTCTTTCTCCATTTGAATGAATTAAACAATTTACTATAGATTTATATCTGTTGCCACTACCGTACACCTTTTTGTAAACACTTTCCTGAGAGGTTTGCACATCAAAATATCATGCCGATGAAATTTTACCAAATTTAAAATTGAGTTCAGAGAAGGACAGAATAAATAGACCCTGCAGACAGACCAGCAGCCTCCACCTAAAGGTCTTAATCAGACTAAGTGGGCAGACACTTAAAATCCCATTAGAATGAAATGCCTACTGAAGCAGCTCTCATTACCCAAGCTCAGGGTTTGTGAATAGCTCGTGGAGTACATCTGCGCCTGTGTGTCACATTCATTACTTAAAGACAAGATCAACTAAATGCATTTCCATTAAACTGAACCAAGCTCACCTGGATTACCTGTGAGTCAACCGTCCTCCATCTCAGCTGTCCCTGAGATGGAGGACCTGTACACAAAAAAATAAATCTGTAGTTTGTATCCAACAAACAGGAGGAAAACGTGCATTTGATGGGGACTACTTTCAGCGGCGGATTAATCCACAGCTTCTCACTGTAGTTTGTATCCAACAAACAGGAGGAAAACATGCATTTGATGGGGACTATTTTCAGCGGCGGATTAATCCACAGCTTCTCACTGTAGTTTGTATCCAACAACTACTTGGACTACTGTAGCTCAATGAGTAAAGTGGGACGACTGGTCCACATCTTTGACCCTCTATACAGTCCTGAATCTCCGTTAAACAGCGGACGCCCGGTCAGCTACCAGAGAACTGCCCCCCCGCCCAGGACAGGGAGATGTGTTAATCTAGACACATGATTTGAAAGGGACGGTGTGTTTGTGTGTCCGGGGGGATCTTATCAGGTCAAGCAGCTGTTTCCTGCTCAAGCCCAGTGGGCAGCAACGCAACACCACTGACTGGCCACAGGGCAGATATATCATGTGTGTGTGTGTGTGTGGTGTGTGAAGTAAAAAATAGATCATTTGTCCATTTGTGTGGGTGTAGGACAATGGGAAGGGTTATAGCTGTGAACGCAAGCGACCTAAAGTGACTGTATAGGTGGGTGGTGTGTGTGTGTGTGTGTGGTGTGTGTGTGTGTGTTGGGGTGTTGAGGCAAATCTATGGCAGGTGTACAAACAGATTAAAAAAATAATAATAATTAAGTAAACGTGGTGTAAGAGTTCACATCATGTGTGTGTGTGTGTGTTTGTGTGTGTGGTGTGTGTGTGTGTGTGTGTGTGTGTGTGTGTGTCAAATATGATGGATTAGTGTGAGGATTGGAGGATGGTGGAAATGTAGCATGAAAGCTCTGCCTGGGAGCGGAGACGCTACGACAACTGGTGACCAGTGGTGGTTCCATGTGTGTGGTGATGTGGTGTGTGTGTGTGTTTGTGTGTGTGTGTGGTGCGGTCTCTGATGGCGCATACATCATCGGTGCATCCACATGATCAGCTACAAATGGCCTTGAAAAACCTGGACACACTCTCACACACACTTAAAGATAAAGCTGGCATCATTCTCTGTTTGTTTCTGTCCGCAAATCCCATAAAATAAAAGACTCGAAGCATCGCTGTGTGAGTCGGTTCCTACTGATGACGCACAAACACAACAGTTTCTGTAATTTCAGCTGATGATAGTGTGTTTTTTTTTTATCATTGTGTTATGATTGACTAAATGTTCCTGTTGGAAGAGAACGCGTGTTAGTGTTTTGAATAATTATTTTATTTTTGAAACATGTTTGCAGTGTTTTTTTAGACATAGTGTGTTGTGTTAGTGTATTATTGTGTTTTGAAAATTAGTTTTGGAGTTTAGTTTACAATGTGTGAATTTGAGCATGAAATTAACCGTTTTGCCAATTGTGTGTTTTAGATGTGTTGGTGCGTTAAAAGTTAAGGAAACTTGTTAAATGTATTGAAAAATCTGTTTGTATCCAACAAACAGGGGGAAAACGTGCATTTGATGGGGACTACTTTCAGCGGCGGATTAATCCACAGCTGCTCACTGTAGTTTGTATCCAACAAACAGGAGGAAAACATAGGGCGTTTCTCAATACCAAGTAAGCAAAGAACGGACTTGTGTTCTTGGGGAGACCGTACTTGCTAGCTGTACCTGGAAGACTGAACTCGCAAGTTCAGAAGCACACAAAACGCTGTTGACAGTTTTGAGACGAAGCGTTCTCCCTGTTATTGCGCAACACCCCCAGCAAAGAGGGCGCTTGCCACTTTATAGTTAGCATTGATGTGTGTATTCATAATAAAGCAAGGACGGTCACCCTTCACACCACCTTGTTATTTTGTTGTTCAGTCTTCCAGGTTTTCAATTAAAGTGCTATTAAGTATCACGGGCCAATAACTATATAAATACCGACACAACGGCGGGGAAAAAATCCTTGTAACTTTGTTCAGGATTCAATTTTAATTGAAAGCAGAAAAGAAACGTTAAAATAGGCATTAAAATTATAGATGGACTGGGTAAAGTTAGTCACTGCAGTCTGTATACGTTACCGAGAGGCAGAAGAGGATCCTGAGAGGAAAGAGAGCCAGGAGAGGGGACAGATATATATATGACAGCGGAAAAAATTGTTTAAAATATCTTACAATTGTGGACCTGGCTTGCTGCAGTGGTCTGTCTAAATGTGGGGCCAGAGTGGTCTGTCTAAATGTGGGGGGGCCAGAGGGGTCTGTGAGCGACTGACTGACCGGCTCGCGAGAGTCATCCCCGGCTGGCGTAGCAAGCTCGCCGCCGGGGTTTGCGGAGCTTTCAAACTCCGAAGGCTTTTTAATTCACCATCAATTTTCGTTGAACTGCCTATATTCAAAATCTACACCGCTGATTTCTCGCCTAAAAACATCTTAAAAATGAATTATTGATTTAATAATAGACGTAAATTGTGAAAATATGTGTACGGAAACCATAAGCGCTTTAAACCCGAATTGAATGCTGGGATACCTGCCCGGCCAAGTTCACACAAGTCACCATCGATGTATCCTCGGTAAAATGGGCTGTTCGAGATACATCCAGGGGATTTAACTGTCTGGCGAAATGTTAACTTGTTATTGGGTCAGTACTTGGCCACCAAACATGACGTGCACAGGACACAAGGGAACACAAGTCCCTTAGAAGAACAACAGATTGAGAAACGACCATACAATTGATGGGGACTACTTTCAGCGGCGGATTAATCCACAGTTGCTCACTGTAGTTTGTATCCAGCAAACAGGAGGAAAACATACAATTGATGGGGACTACTTTCAGCGGCGGATTAATCCACAGTTGCTCACTGTAGTTTGTATCCAACAAACAGGAGGAAAAAGTGCATTTGATGGGGACTACTTTCAGCGGCGGATTAATCCATAGCTGCTCACTGTAGTTTGTATCCAGCAAACAAGAGGAAAACATACAATTGATGGGGACTACTTTCAGCGGCGGATTAATCCACAGTTGCTCAATGTAGTTTGTATCCAACAAACAGGAGGAAAACGTGCATTTGATGGGGACTACTTTCAGCGGCGAAATAATCCATAGCTGCTCACTGTAGTTTTTATCCAACAAACAGGGGGAAAACGTGCATTTGATGGGGACTACTTTCAGCGGCGGATTAATCCACAGTTGCTCACTGTAGTTTGTATCCAACAAACACGAGAAAAAAGTGCATTTGATGGGGACTACTTTCAGCGGCGGATTAATCCACAGCTGCTCACTGTAGTTTGTATCCAACAAACACGAGAAAAAAGTGCATTTGATGGGGACTACTTTCAGCGGCGGATTAATCCACAGCTGCTCACTGTAGTTTGTATCCAACAAATAGGAGGAAAACGTGCATTTGATGGGGACTACTTTCAGCGGCGGATTAATCCACATATCGGCGCTCCAGGGAGCGATTGTAGCAGCAGGATGCAGACCATCCGGTCTGACGTCTTGAAATTGAAATGATGAGGGGGTTCAGGTCTTGGCATGCTCCACGGGTTCGGCCCAGCGGGGCAGGTCTCATCGTGGCACACATCTGATCTTTTCATGGCTGTCTAAACTGGAAGAAACCACACGGAACCGGATCCTTCTCCGTCCAGACAGGCGTGAAGAGATCAGACACACACTAAAAAAAAAAAAAAGAGTCAAAACTCCCGAAAAAGTGTAATTAGATTAGCGCTGGGAATGCAGATGTTACGGAGCTTCACAGCTAAGATGTCTCTTTGAAAAGTGAAAATGATTGTGTGTAATGGTGTGTAATGGTGTGTAGTTGTGGAATCGGTCCACTGTTACATAAGTGTGTATTTTGGGGACTTCTCTCGTGCTTTTTGACACGACACGCTCGACAAAAACTGTCTGTCTGTTTGTCGTCCATGTTGTTTTTATTTAGACTTTAAATCAGACTGCAGTCATGTTACTGTCATTCTGTTATAATAATAATAATAATAATATAATATAATAAATAATAAATCATGTGAGAGTGTGTGTGTGTCTGTATGTGTGTGAGTGTGTGTGTCCGTGTGAGTGTGTGTGAGTGAGTGTGTGTGCGTGTGTGTGTCTGTGTGTGTGTGAGAGAGAGTATGTGTGTATGTCTGTGTGAGTGTGTGTGTGTATGTGTGTGTGAGTGTGTGTGTGAGTGTGTAAGTATGTGTGAGTGAGTGTGTGTGAGTGTGTGTGTGTCTGTAAGAGTGTGTGTGTGTGTCTATGTCTGTGTGAGAGAGTGTGTGTCTGTGTGAATGTGTGTGAGAGTGTGTGTGAGTGTGTGTGTGTGTGTCATTAGAAATCCTGATGGTTAGTTACCACTTTTTTAAGAGAAGCCTCCCTAAAGTTCAAATTTCCCCCCCCCCCACACACACACACACACACATACACACATCACATTCACACACACTCACACAGACACACAAACACATTCACACATGCATGCAACACACACACAAACACCCCCCCCCCCCGCCTGAAATGATCATGCTTCTCAGTTTATCTTCTCATTACTAATTAAACATCATCGATCACTTTATCTTAAAATTTTATAATTAAAAAAATGGTAAAAATGCCCCAAAATCTCCTGATTTGAAGTCAATTAACTGTGAATATCTGTTGGTTTTGTTATTAATCTGTTAATTAACGGAGGGTCTTTGGGATTTGGGCCGTTTGTCAGCAGTTGATAATGTGACCTTGAGCCTTCAGAAATCTAAAACTCTTTAGTGACGCTCGTTACTCGCTAATTAGAAGTTAGTCGCAGCCCTGAGGTCTACTCATTTATTTTTAATAACACTGCTAGTCCTGTTTCTAGTCCAGTAAAAACCACGTCCCCACAGTGTCTGATCGGTTCACTTTGGTTCCCTTTAGTTAACTTTGGTTCACTTTGGTTCCCTTTGGTTCCCTCGTTACTCGCTAATTAGAAGTTAGTTGCAGCCCTGAGGTCCCCACAGTGTTTATTCGGTTCCCTTTGGTTCCCATTGGTTTACTTTGGTTCCCTTTGGTTCCCTATGGTTCCCTTTGGTTCCCATTGGTTCCCATTGGTTCGCTTTGGTTCCCTTTGGTTCCCTTTGGTTCCCTTTGGTTCACTTTGGTTCCCATTGGTTCCCTTTGGTTCCCATTGGTTCCCTTGGTTCCATTGGTTCACTTTGGTTCCTTTGGTTCCCTTTGGTTCCTTGGTTCCCATTGGTCTGTGGTGTCTTGGTTTGTTGAGTTGTATGATGTGTGTGTGTGTGTGTCTTGGATGTGTGTGGTGAGTGTGTCTGGTTTGTGTGTTGTGTGTGTATGAATGTGTGTGTGTGTGTCTGTGTGAGTGTGGGTGTGTCTGTGTGTGTGTGTGGTGTGTGTGGTGAGGAGTGTGTGTCTGTGTGTACGTGTGTGGGTGTGCGTCGGTGTTCTGTGTGTGTCTGTGTTCTGTGTGTGTCTGTGTGTGAGTGTGTGTGTCTGTGTGTGCGTGTTTCTGTGTGTGTGTCTGTGTGTGTGTGTGTGTGTGTGTGTCTGTTGTGTGTGTGTGAGAGTGTGTGTGTGTGTGTGTGTGTGTGTGTTGTGTGTGTGTGTGTGTCTGCTCTTCTCTCTGTCATCATGTCAAAAGCTTAACTTTGGGAACATTAATGACAACAACGTACCGGTGACGTTTCTCACTCTGACACCGCCATCAGGTATCAGGAAGTTAAAAACGGCATCGGACCATCTCTAGTATTTATCAGTCCTTTTACTAAAGTGAAGGATCTGAATACTTCCTTCACCACAATCCACCAAATTTCTCTTTTTTAGATTTTAATTCTGAAGGCCACTCCAAAACAAAAACCACATCAGATAAGTTATTAATTCCTGAGACGGGACACTGATTTAATTGGGTCAAATCAAGAGGTCAACAATATCCAGTCACAGCCTTTTCCTGGCCGTTCCATCTCGGGTTTTTATCATCATCACTGGCTAATTAATTGTCAACAGCGTACAAAAGCAACGTGCAGATTACACTAAACGGCCCATTGTGGTGCTGCGGGGGGGGGGGGGGGGGGGGGGGGGGTAATTAATGACGAGGAAGCAGAAGAAGAAGACGAGGTGGTGTTAGAGAACAATGGAAGTGTTACCAAACTGAGCACAACACCAGGCGAGAGAGAACAAAAGCAATAATATATAGAGGAATAAAGAGGTGAGGCGATGGCCTAGTGGGACCGGGGGGGGGGGGGGTGAGTGTGTGTGTGTGTGTGTGTGTGTGTGTGTGTGTGTGTGTGTGTGTGTGTGTGTGTGTGTGTGTGTGTGTGTGTGTGTTGTCTGTGTGTGTGTTAGGGAGGGGGACTGGACGAATTGGCTAAGGAGACGTGAAGGAGGAAAACTGGTGAAGGCTCGAGCATTAATAATTTAGAGTGTGACACGCAGACACAAGCACACACACACACGCACACACACACACACACACACACAGGCAGAGTGGGTAAGCCATGACACAGATAATGCACCCCCCCTTTTCCCTTCCTCCTCATATTGCTATAACTATATTGGGCTTATCGCCTGGACACAGGGCGCCATTCACCACAACAATATCATCATTATTTACACCCAGATGGAGAGGGGTTATTGTTAGTGGACACATATGTGTGTGTGTGTGTGTGTGTGTGTGTGTGTGTGGTAGATAGGGGGGAGGGGGGTGGGGGGTGAGTGCATGGTGGGAGGGTTCGGGGATGTGTGGTGAGGCCGCAGATTTATGTGCACCCGTGTCTTGACCTCGTGGCTCGCGTCGCCCATGGGAGGCCTCCTCAGGTCTTTGTGGGGGGGGGGTGGAGTGTCTGCAGGGCGGGCGACACCGATAACAATGGGGCCGGACTGTGGGGAGAGGAGAGAGAGAGAGAGAGAGAGGTCTGGAGATCCCATATGGAGGCTCGGGGCGCGGGTGGGAGGTGAAGTTTAAGGTTGGGGG